>NW_027521053.1:0-300000 GCF_052094955.1 Ictidomys tridecemlineatus
TACGTAAGTGTACACAGGTACACAGATATGAAATTTGAGTGGGTTTCCTAAACATTAGAGGACAAAATAGTCACTAATTGCCTTTACAAATGTAAATTTCCCAGCCAGACCCTATGATTTACCTCACAGCTTGGAGCGACAGGATAGATAACCACATATTTCCAACTATCCCAGGAAGTTTCTGCTACTGGTAGAAGATCCACAAACCACAGAGATGAAGAACTCATATATAGGCACACCAGGCTACTTAATTTACAAATATAAGTAAAATTTATTGCATACACTATGAATGTGAAAACAATACAATTAATCAAGTATGACATTTATTTTCCTGGGATTTATACACGATGGAAAGTTGGCGAGGAGAAATTGGAAACTCAAGCTCAACTCCAGATAAGTAAAAATTCCAAATCTTTTTTGTTGGCTGGGAAAGTTCGTGTGCGAGTATCACTGTTGTTGTTCTGACTAATTATGGCTGTCAGTGGCAGTGGGAATGCTAGCCGTAAAATAGCAGAAGAGAGCTCTCCCCTCCCCTCGCCCTAGAACTAGGGTGGGGGGGATCATGGCAAAACTTAAGAAATGAAAAGAAAACATGCAAATCAGTTTGCTTCTTTTTCTGGCAAATATTATCAATTAGAAACATAACTGTCTTCATTTGTTTTTTCTTGTAGCATTTAGTAAAGAACCAATGATGTCAAAGTGATAAACTAACTCAGTCAGAAATACCATAGAAAACAAACTGTTTAAATTTGCTTTAATTCCACTCCATTCAAAAAAATGCATGACTCTCTTGCACCACATTTTATTTTTGTAAAAGCCTTGTTACATTTCCCAACTGAATTCCAGTGAGCCAGCCAACGTCTTCCTGATATGTAGTGTGTGTTTTGGAATTTGAAGCATGATGTCAGCAGTGGCTTGCTGTGGGGTTAGGGAAAATAAGTTATTTTAGATTAAGACTGTAATTAGATAAAAATCACTAAGAAAATAAGTGATTTGGTAATGTCAGCTAAACTCACAAAAGCTCATATTCATCTACAAGTCAAAGGTTGTGTGTACAATGGCAAGCTCAGATGAAAAATGGAGTCAATTATTTAGATAATTCAAGTCTAAAATTGCGGCTATTTAGGAAGAGAATATTTAGTGAATGGGTTCATGATTTATGTAAATAAACTATCAACACTGACCAATTAACAACCTTCTCTTTGGCACTGGAAATATATGGTACCTTCTTAATGATTTTCATGGGACTTTCTATGAGAAATCTTCCATGTTAAATAAGAACCATAAAATACTTCGTAAATCAAGCAAAATAAAACTAAGTAACCTAGTGCATCCTTGTTTTGGTTCCTATTCATATGAAAATAGATAAGACCCAACATAGGTGGAATTATGTTGGATTCCAAATATCTACATATTCTCTGTTTTGTTTTGTTTTTATCTTGAAAGGACTTCTCATTGCACTACGCATTTGTTACAGTAAATTATAAAGCCTTTGATTTTGCCTACTAGTTTTTAAAAGCAACCTTAAAATAATAGAACTCAGGTAAAGCAGATATTACTATATTTTACTCATTTTTAAAAATTTTGGCTTCTTTTTTCCCCACTCATTAATTCCTTTCAAATTTGGTTTAGAGCTGATAAACACCATGTGACATTGTTCCTGAAATATACTGAAACATCAATCATCATACTCAGATATTTGCATTTTATTTATTAGCATTTAGCTACCAAAGTGTTCACTAACATTATGTTTAAAATCCACTTTTGCATTCTCTTCATGATTTTCTAACTTTATTTATTTATTTATTTTTGGTATGGGGCTTGAATCCAGGGGTGCTTAACTGAGGAGCCACAGCCACAGCTCTTTTTATATTTCATTTAGAGACAGGATCTCATTGAGTTGTTTAGCACTCCACTTTTGCTGAGGCTGGCTTTCAACTTGTAATCCTCCTGCCTCAGCCTCCCAAGTCTCTGGGATTACAGGTGTGGGTCACTGTGTGTGTGTGTGTGTGTGTGTGTGTGTATTTGCATGTGCTCGTGCGCTCTCATGCACAACAGGAGATGCATATGCAACCCTGCAGACATGCTGGGCCTAAGTGCCAGCTTCAGGTTGTGAGCCATTTAATTCTTTGTACACATTTCAGAGCTGCTGTTCACAAACTTGATTATGTAAGAAAGACCTTGGGTAGCTTAATGAAAAGCCAGAGTTTGGCAAAAGAAATCCACATAAAAACTACAGTTTAAGACTATTTCAGGATTCCTAACACTTGGTAGGTGGGGGTGTAAGACCAGATCATATTGCTTTCCAGCCTCAAAGACTTGCCCATCTTGTTGCCCTACCAGCTCCTCCTTCCCAATCCACTAGGCTCCTCCAAAAGGCTTTTATATTGATTCATTTTCTCAGACAAGTCCATCCTCTTCCTCAGCACACCCCCCTCTCTTTCTCTTTTCCTGAGATGCTGTCCCCTGATCCCCGCCTGGTGCCTGTGTCTGCCTTGGCCCCCTCCCTCCAGGCTGCGTCCCTCTTCCTGCCCTTTCTGCACCCCCTCCCCCATCACAGGGCACTCCTGATCCTGACCTCTCCTGTGCTGCCCGCCTTCCCCTTCTCCCCAGTCCCTCCCCTCCGCCTCTTTCTTTCTCGCTCTTTCTCTGCCCTCTTTTTCCCATCACCCCTTCCCTTCACGTCTTCTTCTTAGCATAGTCCAACTTTCCGAAAGTGATGAGAGGACGGCTAAAAGGAGCGGTTTCTGGGCTCTTTCCAAAGGGTCATCTGAGGGATGAGGGCCTGCTGGTGGAGGGAAATCCACAGTTCCGCGTGTTGCGCTGCACTGCATCCTTCCCTTCCTGTTGTCTTCTGCTCCTTCCACGTCGGCCGCCTCCTTTTCAGGACCTGTTAGTCGGAACAGCAGAGTGTTCACGGAGATTAAGTTAAATTTTTATTATTCTGCCATCAGGAAGTTTACTTCTTAGAAGCAGTGGGCAATAGATGCATTATTTACAGGTTATATAAATTTCACTTTTATAAAATGTTTAGAGCAGGTACTGTCCAAGTGCGTGCGTCCGGCATCACACAGGACTCTCAACAAGCCAGGCAGAGCAGATAATGTCCCCACAGACAGGCAGTGATGATGAACCACGGCTTAGGACCCAGGGCAGACCAGTACTCAGAGCTTAGCAAGCATCACAGGGCCAAGGGGGTCTCCTCCCTGCCCACACCCCGAGTGTACTAAGCTGAGAGACCCCCAGAGCGTGCCACCTGGACAGATACATCCCACCGACACCTAACTCAGAGTTCAAACTTGGTAGAGTATTTTTCTCTAGGTGGGACGACCGCACCGCCAGACTGTTCTGGAGGTATTTTCTATATCTGAGGATGCTGTGCTCAGAGTGTATTTTATAAGAACTGTAAGTCACAACTGTGAGGAAGAATAGCCATGCCTGGGTTGTTGTCCCAGGTCATCAGGGGCTTGTTCCGCAGGTGTCCTCGTGCACTGGCCACACACAGTAGCCTTGACAACTGTATGCAGGACGACTCAGCCCTAATTGCCTTCTCCTTCCTTATGTGGCGACCGGGAACCATTCTGCCCACAGGCCCAGGAGTCTGAGAGTACTAGGGATGGAGGGGCTGTTCCTCACCCATGACTGACAGACCTGGGTGTAAATACAAAGCTCTGTACTTCTGTGGCACGATGAATGGCAGGCTGCACTCTGGTCACCTGAGCTTACAAGGTCGCACTTGAGATGCCCCCATAGGAAGAAGAGGTCAATTGGTCAAGTGAGCGGTACCATCAGAAATCTGGTTTTTCCCAGGTTCCCTAGGTGCTTTTCTTCATTTCTTCCTGTTTTTTTGTCTTCTTGCCCACCTGTCCACCTTCCGTTCTTCCTCCCTTCCTTTCTTCCACCATCCTTCTCTTTTTTTTCTTTCATTCAATTTCTGGAAAGAAATGCCTTTTCTGGAGCTACTGCTCTCCCAAGACCTCTGTGTGGGAGTGCATGTGTATGTAATCAGGAGAGGACAGGAGTGACCCTTTAATTTTCAGTTGCGGATCTTCCCACCCTTAGTCCTAATTGTTTGTCCAGAAATGTGTTCATACCCGTGTAATGCATGTTTGTTCCATTGCACTCACTAGATGTGGAGACAACACAGGAGAGGAAAAAATCACCTTTTACAAATATCCCAGCATTCTTTGAGAGCTTTCTTCATGTTTGTGCTGCCTGAAATCTGGTGTGATCTTAATGACTATAAAAGAGTTTTGATCATTCAAAGAATAAAAACATATGCATTAAATAAGCATAAAGGAAAATTATAAAAAGCAAATGCATAATGAAAAGCATCATGCTGCTCTGTTACCACCTTAATAAGCACACACACACATGGCAGGCATACGCACATATGCAGAGCCCTGGCTGTGCAGATTTACAGCTTCCCGATGGAGAACAGATGGAAACAAATGTCACTTTGGTATTAGTTTATATATTTTCAAATCTTATTTTCCCGGATTTTTAAGTCTTTCACTTATTTCTTATTCTTTGCCTTAATGATTGCCTGTTAAGATAAATGGATTAAGCAAATGCCATTTTGTGACTACCATGAAGTATGAAATGTGACTTTCTTCCAAAAGTTAATTGCTAAATTTGCTTCTCAAAGAAAACCAATCAAAAGCAGAATTCATCATTTACCTCCACATTTAGGTCTTCTTTCTAATTTTCCTAGTTCTGTTAACATTTTATTTGCTTGGTAAATTGTTCAAGTTCAAGCTCTCAGGGTAAATATCTTCTGAATATCAGATGCTGCCCTTCTTCTCCAATGCGGCACCTCTCACATCCACTTAGTCTCCGCCTGTGTTACTGACATCCTGCTCTTTAAGCGGTGCTCTGTTCACATACCACTCCAGTTAATTGGATTCCACACAATTTGATTCATTTGAGCATTCTAAAATGTTCAGTCCCACCGGCATGTACTGAGTAGCTAAAATATGCTAGGTCTCGCAGTGTCAGGGAAGAAGGGAAACGAGGACTCCAGAGTTTGTTCAGAGAAATAGAAAAAATATGTGCACATAGAATTAGAGGGAATGATGCAGAGGAGAGGACAGGGACAATTTCACAGGGACAATGATGTCTGAGGAATTTAAGGGGAAATTCTCCAAACAGACGAGGCACAAATGTACTGGAGAAAACACTCAAGACCCAGAGACATAAAACCAAAGATACGACGGACGGCCAGGTTCTTGACTGAACACTACAGTCATTTTGCAAATTAACAGGTCTGCGGTTCCTCTTGGTGAGGATTACAGTAAAAATTGATTGTACGCTTGAACTTGCTAAGAGTGCAGGTCTTCAAGTGTTTTCATCACAAAAATAAAGCTGGTGAGGTGATGGATGTGTCAACTAATCAGTTTGTGACAATCATTTCACAACATAGGCATATCGAATCATCCTAACACATGCCTTAAATATAAATGGTTTTGCCAATTGTATCTCCATAAAGCTGGAAAAATTTTTAAAAACATAAATGAATAATTAAATTAACGTCTTCCCTGCACCCACTTGATAAATCCAGAAAAGGACAGCACCCAGGCTCAGACTGCTCATTGTCATTCCATTTTTGTGCTCATTTTTTTCCTAATGATAGCAAGAGGACTGCCCTCCACCCTGTCCTTAACTGGGTAAGAAATAGATGATACTGATGCATGTTCTTTTGTATCTGATTAGTGGAGCATTGGTCACTTGTCACTTCAGGCTGAGATACATGTGGAAAATCTGAGCATTTAGCTTTTATAGACTGACGGTAGAAGCATGCGAGGAGATAGAAGGTCACTAGGGTAGGGACTGCATGGACCAGCCAACCTTCAACCCAATCCCTATAACCACCCACGTGCCCTCTGTACCACAATAAGTTTGTGGAGTCCATAATGTTGTAAAAATGAAATCTGCAATATCTATTCTTCTGTGTCTCTTTTTTCCCACTCAGAATAGTGATATTAACATTCATTTTTGTTGCATGTTTCAATAATTAATTCCTTTTCATTGTTGGATATTATTTCACTGAGGCTACAACATGATTGTGCATGGAAATTTGGTTATTTCCAGTTTTGGGCATAAGATTACTCTGAGCATTTGCATACAAATCTTTGCATGATGATGGTATGTAGGTTTTACCCCTTTAGTTTTCTAGCTATCAATCTGAGTAGAAACACTTCTAATAATTTCATGGGTTTTTTTATTCTTGGTATCATCGTGAATAGAAACTTCTCAGTCATAATTCCTTCAGTGCAAGTTAGACCAGACTTTATTGTAATACCAATTCATAACATTTTCCTCATTTGGGGTAGTAGGAAAAATCTTTTCTTTTTCTCTAAGTTATTAATCAAAATATAGAAAAGACCCTAGCAAGATCTCTAGGCAAATAATTCAACAAATGTAATTTTTCAATCTTTCTCTCTTCAGAAAGATTGTTTAGCATTTGAGGAAAATTACAAAGCACAGTCATTAGTTATACCCTGCCAGTCCATCTGCTTTCCTATTAATATCTATAATTACATGGTAATGTCAAACCACCTCATCATCTTTCATGACATATGGTGTCCTAGACATTTGAGATCTCCTTCCCTTCACCTATCACAATTGTAAGAGTGTACTTTATGTGACTTTAAAAGTATGTTTATCGCCAAAATGTCTTTTCAGTTCATGACTGTGAGAACTGTTTTATTTGCTGCTGAATTCCTCTCTGCCTAGCACAAAGAAGCATCCACAGAAGCTCAGTGTGCAATAAGTGAACAGCTCAGTAAAAGGAACAGAACTATCTGAATATTTTGTTAAAAATGTCTTTATGTAACCACTTCACACACCATAGCAAGTTTCTCTGGTAAAATCCATAGCCTCCCATGATGAAAGTATGTTTTCGATTCCTACCTCATCTTAAAGATTGTGTTCCATTAACTCTGTGTTGTGGTGTTTCTTGACCTTTAGGATTCAACATACCATAAACGTATCCCATGTGTTCTTCATACAAAACCTTCCTCCAGACAGCAACTAGAATATTTTGCTGTTGATGGAAAATACAGGATAGACACCATGAGAAGGGAAATTTCTAGTGGAGAAATGAGACAAAATACAAAAGAGCCACATGACAAATAGTACCCTGGCCCTCTGCTGACCTCTGCTACCTTTCCCATGCATCACCACTGTGTCCTGTATAAAGGCAGCACAATCCAGCTGTCTCACAATGCTCAGGGAATGACAGACTGCATTGAATTTTCTTGTACAAACTACAGAACTGGAAACAGATTTGCTATCCTTACTTATGTATAGAACAGGTGGGAAGGGAAGGAACTAGTTTGGAAAGAAGGATTGCTGTTATCCTCTAGGCTGCACGTAAGAAGGACAAACAATTTATATTTCATTTTGAGGAAACACACAGTAAATGATTTATCATTGTTATAAAAATCATGAATTCATCAGGACCTGTTTCTCCAAGTTGTTGGTTTATTTATTTATTTATTTTTCAATTTTACATGTAAAATATAAGTTATGTTTTCTGGCTTAAAAATTTCCCTAAAGACAATAAGAATATAGCTTAATCTCAACTATAGAGAAAGATTGAGAATATCTCATTTCACATATCATGAAAAAATTATTAAATGTTTAGTGCTGTTCTTACCCAAATTAACACTGTATGTACATAAATGAGAAGCAATATGTGCAGTTATGTTTTATGACTGATTTATTGCTACTTTACATTAGACTACGTGTTTAATGTTTTCTTTACATCACAGACACGGTATGCAAACTTTGAAGTCTTTGATGTTTCAGTGCAATTTAAAGTGAAACCAATTCCCACTGTGCATAATTTTGAAAACAAGGCCAAAAGCAAGTGTTCATTTATTTTTGTGAAAAGTCACTTTGGTGATTCTCTCAAATGAATGTTGCATGTAATAACTGAAACCCTGCCAATTAGGAGAGGCACAAACATTTACTTTCAACTAGAGATGGCTTTAGAAATTACCACTGGCTCATCTTAGTCTGCAAAATTGCTTCTTCACAGTATTCAAAATGATTATTTTGTAAGAAATATAATTATCTTGGGCTGGGGTTGTAGCTCAGTGGTACGGTGCTTGCCTAGCATGTATGAGGCATTGGTTTCAATCCTCAGCACCACATAAAACTAAATAAATAAAATAAAAAATATTGTGTCCATCTACAACTAAAAACATATTTAAAATATGTTTATCTTCATGTTAATTATAACTTAAAACTGAGACATACAGCAAAAGTAGAAAGTTTTAAAGAATATTATTAAAAATATTAAATTGCCATAATTTGTAGGTAGGACAACTATGTGTTTATTTGATGACTTCTAGAAAACTGAAGAAGAAACATGAAAGTGTAGTTTTAGGCCAAAGAGAATATATTGCTGTATGTCCTAGGAACATTTGATTTTACAAGGTTATTAGAGAGTAGTCATACGTTATTAGGAGATACTGCTAACGTGCTTTAGTTAAAATCTACAGCAAAAAAACAATATTGCCCTCCTAAAATAGATTCTTTAGATCATAGTCTGTGCTTATTTGTAGGGATCAAAAACAACTGCATCTTCAATGAAGTTACTGTTAGACATAAATTATTTTCAAAGTAAACTAGGTAAAATTGTGCATCTCATTCATTTTATACCTTCTAAATTAATATATTAAAAGATTTTATTACTTAGTCTTTTCATTTATTGCTTCAATTGATTTTTCACATAGATATGTGCACTTTGGAAATAGAGCAATTTGTATGCAATTAAGGGGAAGTAGTTATAGAAAGGTTAATTGACATTCAAAATGATGAAGTCCAGATAATTGTATAAGCTCTGCTGTTCAGTTGAGTCAAATGTGCAATTGTAAATTTCCTAATAGTCACATTTTAAAAAGTAAAAGGAGCAGGTGAAATCATTTGCATACTTTTACTTTTCTATGACATGTCCAAAAGGTTGTCACTTAAACACATCATCAATACGAAACTTAACATGACATTTTGGATTCCTCTTCCTTTACTCAGTTTTCAAGCTCTGATGCACATTTTACACCTGCATCTCATTTCAGGCCAATGACATTCAGGTGCCCAATAGCTACAGGTGGGTAGCCCTGCATTGAAAAGCAAGCAGCAAGGGTTTGGTTCAGACCCTCGTAAGTGCTGCCCTCTGCTCAGTGAGCTCCTCTTTCCCTTCAGTTCTCTATCTGTGCAGGTATCTTTGCTGTTTCCTGGTCCTTCCTTTCCACCCACAACCTCAATCAGAAACTCTCACCTTCACCCAATTCCCGTCATTATCTTCCCCAGTGGAGACTCTCTTCCCACTCTCCTTCCGTTTCATATCCTGATTTCCAAAAGACCTCCCTCATTTGTTTATCTGATCCCATGACTCCCTGGTTTCTGAGTTTGTTCCTCCCCATGTTTCCCAGTGTGGAGTCCAGCCATGTCTTACATAATTGTTCTGGGATGTTCCCTGGGTAGTTTTGAGAAGTCTGTCTGACTAGTGTTAGTCGTCCCTTATTCTCCAGGGTCATAGACTGGCTCTAAGTATCATTATTCTCACCTGCCTGAATATCTTGTACCACATGTGGGTTTTGTGATATCAGGTCTGGCCCCAGGAGGACTTATTACACAAAGGCATGTATTTGTTAACAAATTAACTATATTTTTAAAAATGTAATAATTTACTTCACTCACCAAAATTACTTTAATGAGTTTCTAATTAAAGAGCTGCTAAATGTATCCATGTTAGTTAAAGAATTGCCTAATGTTTCCCCCAATAAAAATAAGAAATAACAGTTTGATTTTTTCCCCTGAAATGAATACAATGATATCATACTAAGAAAATTTGAATGACTCAAGTCTGAATTTCTTATTCTGTTTTCCATGGCTAATAACACAAGATTATGGACTAAGTTATAAAGCATAGAGGTTGTTGGAGCTGACCTTTCTTGTTCAAGGACAAGTGACTGTGTCTGGTTTTGACCTCTTTTGCTGGGGGTCTTGGGGCAGTGAAGGTCATCACCTAGCAAGAGAGGTGCATGTGGGAAATCTAACCAAACTGGCACTTTCAACAGACTGTCTCTGGAGATAACCTGCTAACCCATCAATCAACTAACTAGTCTATTCATTTGGTTAATTCTTTCATCAGCTCTAAAATGTCCCTCCTGTTCTCACCTCTTAATATCTCATCAAAGAGATGGAATTCGGTCCTGAGTTTCAGAGGGGACAAACCATATTGAAATCATAGCACTGAACTTGATTGATTTCATATTTTGTGTTACATTTAAAGCATAACAATTCAACATAACACAGAAAATGTGATTACTAGAAAAAAGTAAGAGAACTGTAACTTTTTAATAAATTACTATGTTTTATGAAGTTATTTTTTCTGTCCATCTTTTCACCATACATTTTGAATTTCTATTGTTAGAAGCATTTACATTTAGGATTGTTGGGACTTTTTCCCCTTAATTAATTAATTAATTTGTTCCAATTTGTTATACATGACAGCAGAACACATTTCAGTTCATAGTACACAAATGGAGTCCCATTTTTCATTCCTTTGGTTGTACACAAAGCAGAGTCACACCATTCATCAATCCCCAGCACCTCCCTACACACACACAGAAAAAATGAAGAAGAAGAAGAAGAAGGCCTCTTCTCAGAAAAATATTACTATTTTGTAGTGCAAAGCTCTTTTTGCTGTGCTAGGGATCAAACCCGGAATCTCATGCATGTTAGGAAAGTGCCATTCCAAAGCTACCTTCCAGCTCTTTAAAGTGTTTTTGTGATGTATGATGTGGTTATCAATTCGCATCCTAAAACAGTAATATTTATCAGTCTGATATATATTTTATGTGATAAAAGGGTTGCTGACTAGTTTTTTTTTCTTGGAAAAGTATACATATCTTGCATGCCAATTAGATTATTCTTTGGTAAAAATAAAATAATATTTATCATCTAACAGAAAAATGTGTTTAAAACACACTATTAGTTTTTCAGCTATGATCAAAGTTAAAATAAATAAATGTATCTCTGCAGGCATTAAATGGTATCTTCAAACTGCATACAAAACGAGGCCAACCTTAGGGATTTTTTTTTTCAATGAAAAGACTCCAATAATAGGATAAAAATTGAAATGGATTTTTATATATATTTCCCGAGGCTTTTATTTGATAAGCCTTTATAAAGAATTTAGGAAGATGAAATAAAATGGCAAGATCAAAGCGCACACACATGCAGAAATGAATTTCCTGCTATAAAGCATATACATTGGAATGGTGCAGCTAATGAACAGCTTTCTTCCTGAGAGTCCTTACATGGTTCCTACAGAAAAAAAAGATATTGAACATTTGATTTGATGAATATAGTCCACTAATTCAAGCCTTTCATTTAAACTAGGCAAAGGATTTTAGATCTTCCCTGGAAAACTGCCTTAAAGATTTAGCCCTTTGCTTAGAATTGAGTGGACTTGTGCACACACCAGTGTCAGAAATCACGGAGGGTGTTGGCTTATTGTGCCTGAGGTCACCCCTGCACTTGGTCCCCTGATAATGCTCTCACAACACTGGCAGGTAAGTCCCTCAAATACACCCAGCACGTCATCGTAGGGGCTTGGATTTCTAAAAGAGTTCCTCCCTTCCTCACTGCAGGGCTGTTTCTCACTCTCAGCTCTCAGCTTAACAAATGCTGCTCAAGAAAATCCTCCCTTTATCATCCAAAGGTTGATCTCCTCCTACCATTTCTGCTTTAGTGACTGATTTATTTCTTTTCATGGTTTGTAATGATTTGATTCTTTAACTTAATATTGAACATGAGTTCAATGGCTTTTACTTTCCTGAACACACGTTGTTCATATTAATGTGATTCAGCGTGGCATTTCTGACCTGGCCTGTAGTGTACCTTCATGGTTTCTTTGTTTAGTTTCTCACTTGTTTGTTCTTCCTGATCTATCTTTTTGCCTAAAATTATTCATTAATCATTTCATATTGGTGAATCAAATAGTGTCTGTCACAAAGTTAATGCCCAATAAATAATTTTTGTCTGATGAAAAATTGAGTAAATCATAATGTTAAATTAATTTGATGTTAATCGCATAACTGCATATCAGCTGTTATGGTTTGGAATAAGTGGTGGCCTTCAAAACCTCACATGTGGGACTATGCAAGAATGTTCAGAGGTGAAATGATTAGTTTTTGAGCTATAGCCTAATTGGTGGTTTGACCCATGAATGGGTTAACTGGGCAGGAGCTGCAGGCAGGTGGGGTGTGGTCAGAAGAGGTCATCACTGGGGTTTTTCTTCTGTCCCTGGTGAGCAGAGCTCTGTCTCTGCTTCCTTAGTGCCAGGTCCTGGGCTGCTTTCTTCTGCCCTGCCCTCTGCCATGATGCCTTCCGCCTCATCTCAGGCCCTGAGCAAGAGCCAACTTGTCTTTAGAGAAGAGGAAAGCTTTGTGCACAAACTCATCATTTACCATACTTGATTGGATGATCTTTCTTGATACAAAGTCCAGATTTCTTTGGAAAACAGTATCCTGTTACTGACAGGGAAGCAATGAAAATATCTTACGCAGTTGTTCAAGCTTTTGCCTTGTGTAGCGAGCATCATGAGCAAAAACAGGAGCATCTCATTTCAGTTGAAAATGAAATTGGCACAAATCTGACTCCAATTTAGGGTTAGGGAAAAAAAGAAGTTCAAGTTTCACATTAAAGATTAAAGAGCTTTATCTCAATTTTTTTTTAGTTGTTTAAAATATAGATATTTTTGGGTACTGGTGAGAGAACTCAGGTCTTTGAGCATAGAAACACACTACTACCAAAGTGAATGGCAAACCCTGTGAAGACATGATTGATACAGATGAATACACTGTAGCAGAGCTGTTCTTAGGTGTTGCATATATTTTTTGGCTATATAAGAAATGGATTTGGGGCCGGGGTTGTGTCTCAGCGGTACAGCACTCACCTCCCACATGTGAGACCCTGGGTTTGATCCTCAGCACCACATACAAAAATAAACAAGTGAAATAAAGATGGTGTGTCCAACTACAACTAAAAAATAAATATTAAAAAAAGAAATGGATTTTAAGCAGTTTACCGCTAGACAATTCATCAGCCTGTAAGATTTTAATGAAAAGGGGATAATGATTTTGTAACTGCTAGACTTCTTTTTGGTTTCCAATCATAATTTAGTGTGAAAACATTGTTCTAAATATCTAATGTGAAATTTGTCTTAGGCTATATGTTCATTCAGTTTGTTTATTTAGTAGTTCTGCTGTTCCAAATCATTTTTTTTAAATATTGCAAAGAGTATCCATTAAAATCAACTTACAACTTTTATTTAAATTAACTATATTAAACTATCTTTTGAACATTAAATTTTGACTTAAGTCAATTATTTAGCCAAAATATATCATTTGCCTTAAGAATTTCTAAAATTTGTAACAGAGAAAAATAGTTTTGTTTTTTGTTTTAAATATATATGGAGAATAAATGTCTTGGTTTTTACTGGAAAATTTACTTAAAATCCATTTTTTTTCTGTTTTAAATCACATACCACATACCACACACCAATAGTATCTTTCACAATTAAAAATTAAAAATTTGTGATGTGGCATTTAGGCCTATTTTAATTAGAAAAAAACATTCAAAAATCTTTTTTTTTAAAAGTATTTAAAACAAACTAAGAAAAGCAAAAATGAAATTTTCTTTTCCTGTAAGTATGAATTTCACTGAAGTTGATGTCCCTGCTAGGATGGTGAATCAGAAAAGTACAGTAACAGTTAAGATATCATAATCTACACAACTTATTGGCCATGCTAAAGTACATAGGTATTATAATTTTATGCAAGGGCAAAATAATACCTGAATGGTTCCTCCAGGTAAAAGTAGTAAAGAAGGCTGGCATTTATTTTAAGTTTCAATAATCTGTTTTTTTAAAAAGAAAAGATTGTTAGAAATCATTTCACTTTAGCAAACAAAGTGGATGGCAAACCCTGTGAAGACATGATCCATACAGATGAATGCATTGTAGCAGAGCTCTTCTTAGGTGTTGCATATCTTTTTTGACCATATAAAAATGGATTTTAAGCAGTTTACAGCTAGACAGTTCATCAGCCTGTAAGATTTTAATGAAAAGGGGATAATCTGGTGTCACAACATGAGGACTCCAGAGTCTCTTTCATCAATAGTAAATCTCTAAGTTAAATAAAAGCACATATGGCATTTTTGATCTATGAAATTAGAGAAAGAAATGCCAGGACACACAGGAATCATATTTGAAAGACAAGTATTGCCTAAGATTTCACAAGGAACAAAAATAAAAACAAAAGAGTCCAGACAGGAAACAGAGGGAGTTGTCTGCAAAGACTGAAGTGTCTGCAGAGAAGTCTCCAGTTTTTCATTACTGCACACTCTCTGTCCGCCAGCACCGCCTCCCAGCCCTCACACAGCCCTCCCAAGGCACAGTGGGAAGCAGTTCCTCATCCCAACCTGAGCCATTGAAAGAATGCCCACGAATCTTTTAGCTCTGAAATAGAGAAGGTGTGTCACTTGTTGAATCAGGCTTGGCTTCATTTTTCAGAGACCAGACTTTTAAAAGTAGGCATAGGATAGTGGCGGTGGGATCATGAAATCCGACCACCATGACTCTGAGAGTAGTACTTGAGGAAGAACCTTCTGGCTAAACTAATACAATTCTGTTGTATGTAGTAAGCACTGATACATGGCATAATCTTAGAAGTTATTTTTACACTGATTATATTTTCTTTTTCTGATAATTAATTTCCTGAAAGTGCTACAGCCTTGGAGCCCTTCCCTCAGCAAGGAAAGTTGTATACTTACACACCCACTCCCTTCCGTTCCTGTGGCTTCACCTCTGTGACTATAAAAATGACCTATTCCTAGTATTTTAGTTTAAATTATAGGCAGAATGGTAGACAAAACTTTTTTCTCAACCACATAGTCCATAAACGTTCTGAAATTGAAATCTCACCTTCCTCTAAATCTCCAAGTATTTGTCTATTTGGTTGACTTTAGTGACTGTCACCTCTGAGAGCTTGCCTCCATCACTGCTGACGATGTGGCTGACAGGGTTCCAGAAGAATAGGAGCAAAGGACTGAGAAGTCCTTAGGAGAAAGGATAAAGGGAATGGACGAAGGGAAAAAAAAAGGAGGTGGGATCTTTGCCATGTTATAGTGAACATCAGCACCAGCTCCTTGCCCTTTAGGATCTCAACAACTCCTCCTCCTTTGATTTCAAATGCTGACCATTATCAGCACCCTGCTGAGTTGGTCACCTGGGCCTCAAGAGGTGTTCTGAACCCTGCATTAAGTCTCGGGCTATCAAATGAGGCCAAGCCCTGTGAGCATGCAGCTCATCATGACAGCGTCTGTGTAATTCTGGAGATCAAATTTCATGATTATGTGTATGTATAAATGTATATACTTACTATCACAATCTGTTAGGATTAGCCCCAATAGTGCCAGGTCCTGTGCTACCACATGCCCACAGGACAGGACTGGTGACTGTATCACATGATCATACCCTGTTCACTCTTAATGCTGAAATAATGAGAATATCCTAAACTCAGTAGACTTACCTACACTGGGAAATAGAGGTGTATATTAAAAACTTTCAAGTAATAATAAAACAGCTCATTTTCAGCCATTTTATTTGGATGTAATTTACCTACCACCATAGGAATTCATTTGAGTGAATAATTAATGGAATTTAGTATATTAACAGTGGTCCAGCTTTCACCAAAATATGGCAGCAGCTTCTTGGCCACACAAAGAAGCCTCATATCTGTCAGTGGCCCCTGCCTATTCCTGAGCTGTTCAAATTTACAGGCAAGCACTAATGGATACCCTTTCTCCACAGGGTTTGTTTCACATGAGTAGAATCACAATAGGTGCTCTATGGGACTTGTGTCTTCTTCCACCGGGCATGCCGTTTGTGAGGTTTATCTGCTGACAGTATATCAGCATTACAACTCTTTTTATTGGTGATATTCCACATATACTGGTAATCCATGCATTTGGATGGATGGGCTGTCATGTACAACGCTAACTATCAGTAAATCTTGAAGAAAGAAATGACAGCACGTTGATAAATTTGCCATGTGTTGCTGACTGTACAGAAAATCTTGTTTCAGTTGTTGTTAGTCCCTGTGGAAATTGTTACCGTGGACATAAATGAAAGTTTTATTAAGATGTACTTAATTATAATCAAGAAATATTTAATTTCCACTTGATGTGATCCATCTACTTTCCCATTTGGTAATATTTGTGGATTAACATTACTTTACAAAGACTTGCTTTCTGTTACTTATTTATTTGTGTGTTTATCTGAGCAGCTGGAGGTTGGACCCAGGACCCACACAGGCTAGGTGAGCGCTATGCCACTGTAGACTTGCTCTTCTTCACCAAATGTGTTGAGATATACTAGAGATCTGAGAGTTCAGTTATTTTGGGCTAGGTCTAACCGTTTTCTGAATCCTAGATTTGACTAAGAGTTTCAAGGTATTCTTTTTGAAAAGTTAAAAGTTACATATAATGTGTCAAACTTGTATTTAACTCATGATCCACGGGAAATGGCACCGGTAAAACTGGTCCCGATGGCATTTTAGTAACTAAGTATTTATGGACATTTAAAAAGGAATGTCAGAATAAGATTTTTATATCAGATACTATGCAAAGGCAATAAAACAATAACCTTTAGGAATGTCTCTCCTATTCAAATAAATAGTTCAGCTTATTTATTTGTTTGGTTTTCAGATTGGTCTTGCATTGCTTGGGCTGGCTCTTTAGCTCTGGGCTGAAGGACCTTCCTGCCTCAGCCTCTGGAGCAGCTGAGTAGGACACTCCCAGCCCAGCTCTTGAGGTCAACCTGTAACTTGATGGTGTCTGACCTCTGGTCAGCAGTAAACAGCAAAGTCTGACGCTGCTCTGAGTGAACATCCGAATTTCCCAGAGCCCAGGACCTTGGTAGTGATGAGAAGATGCTGGTGGTGCTGGCTGGATTGAACCGGGCCTGAGCCCCACTCTGCCCCTTCATTCTCACTTCTGAACAGCCACTCTGACACAGGCGGTGCAGTTGCTCAGGAAGCAGATACTTGTCACCAACAACTAAAGCTTTGTTACTATGGTAGTTACTAAGAATTTCTCATTTTAATATTATTTCTTTAATAATTCTAAACGTAATGATTGTAAATAAACTTTGGACTATATCTAGTGCTAAAACCTGTGGTACTCATGCTTCTAAATAATAATTTCCATTTTTTGCATTTTAATATTTGTGTGCTTTGGTAATCATTGAAACACTAGTTCCATATTACTTCCAGGAGTGCATACCAATGTTATTGTCTAGGTTTCCATGGCTTTTCAACATTTCAAAAATGTATCTTGAAACTTTTAACCAAATCAAGAATTTGAAAAAATTTTTCCAAACTTTGTGTCATGAAAATTTTTCTTTTAATATTCATGTTTAGTTAATATAAACAAGATTTGTTTTATTTGTAGCTAAGCAATAAACCTTAGCTTTAAACACACACACATACACACACACACACACTCATGCACACACACACACTCATGCACACACACACACACTCACACACAGATGCACAATCATTAGGACTAAATTTGATCATGGCACAAGAAAAATCTCAATGTTTATATTTTAGTAGCTCTCTCCATTGTCTAGGTAGGGCATTTTTAAAGGTTCATTCTATTGTGTTTTATCAGAATGAGTATAAAACAAAAGTTAATAATAACTTTTAAAACAAAAATCTCTGGCAACTTTTTTGTTTGTTTCTGTTTTTCTGTGCTTGAGATGGATGGTTGGCTGTGCCAGGCAGGCACTCCACCATGGAGCCTCATCCCCAGCCCGAGCTGTTTATGAACTCAATGTTCATGTCAGTAGTTACTTTTGTATTTTTTGTGTGCCGTGAGAAATTGGAAGGGATTCAGATGTAATCCTAAAGAAACGTCACTCTGAGTGATTATAGTTCATGGGTCACGTGGAGTCACAGGCAAGTTCATGGCCGGCCCTGGACACTGGTAGTGCCCGCACAGAGGTAGGATTCTCCACCAGGGCTGTCTTCTAAAACTGACAGGAGTAATTCTGATTCGTCCCCTGCTCAAGCTCAAATTAACAAAATCGGGATCAACAGCAATTTGCTCCACTGGCTTCGCTCATCTTCTTTTTTAAAAAAAGACAAAAAAATATACCTGACAAACTTGGAGGCAGAAACAAAGCTGTTTGGTCTTTTTCAATCCCTCAGCTCTTCTGACAGTGCCAGGTCTGCATTCACTTGTCCACAACCTTCCTTAATGAACCTGAAGAAAGGCCAAATTCCTCAGGAAAAAGAACTACGGAAGACGGAGAGCACAGCACTGACCTGCCCTCATCTACTGTCTACCCAAACCAGTAGACGCAGTCCCATTAGCCCCCAAGGAAATAAGAGATTAATTTTACGGCGGCTGCTGAAGTACTATGAAGACTAGACAGTATGAGCCTGCGCTTACAGTAAATGTTATTTCATCACAAGCCACATACTTGACAAGGAGGCACACTGCATCAGAGAATTAAATAGAAGCTATAATTTTATTAATTTACTTTCCCCCCTTTTACAGTGGTTTTGGGGAATTATAATTTCCTTGACTTATTTTTTTCCAAAAAGTAATACATTTATATTAAAAATGGAAAGAGGTGTGAAATTCTGCCTTTCTCTCCACGGTGCAGCATTTGGTGGCCCCAGAGGGATCCTATAGGACATGGCTACTACATGTGATTCAGCCAGGGTCCTTGTGGCCTCCAGCTGCAGAACACGTGTTCTGTTTTCTTTTGAAAACGTTCTCCCTGGAACCCCCACCCCCCACCCCACCCCGTGCTGACCCAGATTCACGCAGGCCTACTGTCCCTCGTAGGACGCTCTGGATTCTGCCCCTGAAGTGGGGATACAGAAGGCAGATGACGAGGCCACAGGCTCATGTCCTAAAGGACACCAGGTTCTACACGGCTGATTAGATTCACAGCCAAGTGCCTGTGAAGAGAGCCAGCCACCTGACAGCGACCAGATCATGGCCATCTGGAGACGGCTCTGAGGGGCCTGCTCCTGGCCAGGGCTCCAGAGAGGCTTCAGACATGTTTAACGGCCTCGGCGTTGAAGGTGGCATCTTTCACCCCTCAACATCATCAGAGCTTGAGGTCTGATTGAGGGAGGATTAAACTATTTTTAATTTCTGTCCCTCTCTAGGTAAAGTTCATAATTTCCCAGAATAAATGGGAAGGAAGAATAAAGATGCCCTCTAGTCAGAAATCCCTGCAGGTGAGAACAAATAGTTTAGGTTGACACCCTGAAAACAGGAGACTCCATGGTAACAGAAGCCCATCGAGGAAGGAACGCGAGGACACTTGTGCTACTTTCTGATGGAGGTTTTGCAGGAAAGTAGCAGGAAAGAGGATCTGCCTTCCCTGAGCTCTGGACCTCCTTCAAGGAGTCCGAAGGGCTTTGCAGAGGGAAACTGGCATTATTTGAAGGGCACTTCAGGAGTATGACTGCTTGTTTTTCGAGGATGAATAAGACTGTGACAATATTTCAGTAAATGGAGCACTTGTGTGTAAGCAGAGTTATGAACTAACGCAGCCCAGCTGGGTAAACGTCAGTGCTACTAGAAAATGGGGAAAATATTAAAATGATGTGTGTTGATGAAATTTAGAGAAAAGATTAGTCTATCAAAGGAAAAGAGGACTTTCTCAGAGTTCTGATCTAGAGAATGGTTTTAGAATATGCTTCTTCATAGTGTCCCAGATAATCCTGCAATCCCCACGCAGGCTCAGCCTGCACCTGGCTCCTCTGTGCACCTATGCAACCTTTGTCCTGTGTAGACATCTCCTGGGGAGCTGCTCTGGTTAGAATTTGTACCCACACACAAGAGCATCAAGAACACCCAATTCTCCACATCACCTTTACCTTGTTTTCGCATACTAGCAACTGGTAATCATATAAAGTTTAAAGACAATGCCTCTTCAAAGTCACATTTAATTGTTAAACATTTATGCAAGCTGGAAATTGAGTGGGCCACCTGGCAATTTTACAAGGTGAAAAAATGCTCAGTGATGACAGTTTTGCTTCTACTTCTCTGTTGCACAACACACTAATTATTGGCAGCCATGACTTTCACTGAATTAAGAAACTGTCTGGATTTGGATTGTTCTTGTTCATCTTAGGACTTTTGGATTATCCTGAGGTACTCATAATTTTTAACATATTTATTATACTAGAGCAAAAGCTAACTGCATTCATGGGAATATATCTGGGCATTTTTACATGGTAGAGAAAAAAGCTAAAGAAGCATATAAAAGGAAGTCCTTGTGAAGCTAGGTGGACAGTGAGCTGTGAGGAAGTCATCTCAGTGATTCCAAACACATTCACATTTATGAAAGCCTCCGAGAGGCTGAGGAAGTATGACAACATTTTATCAAAAAGAATTTTAAGCCAAAGTTGATTCTTAAAATAGATGAACAATTTCAAACAAAAAGTACACAAGAAACAACATGAATTTTTGGAGGTATTAAAAATGTTGTATATTTCAAGTATGAAGATGGAAAGATTAGGTTGATCTCAGATCATTCCTCTCGTCCCAGGATAATAATTTATAGTTCCTGACTCACTTTCAAAAGCATCCCAGAATGGACAACAAGTTAAATGGGTGAGAAAAGTTTAATAAGAAATAGATTTTTCCAAGATAGAATTATCATCATCTGAAAGAAAAGAAAGCAGACACATTGTCTTTTCATGGTTATTCACATCTAGATAGACAGCAATTTTCACTAGAATTTTCTTTTTCATTCATGAGTTGTTGGAGAATACATTTTAAACCTTCAAGATATATACACTGTACTTGTTTTGTTCCTTTCTAATTTAATTTCCTCACATTAGAGAAATGTCAATGCAATATTTATTCAACAAAAACTTGTCAAAATTTTCTTCATCACCAAAAAGTCAATTTGTTCACAGTTCCACACTTATTGACGTATTGACCTATCAGAAGTGTCCTGATCATTTTGTTGTTAAAAGCTAGTTATTAATGTTTAATAGCAAGCAGGCCTATTATTCAAGCATGAGGGGGAAAAAGGGCACTTCACAAGTAATCAGAGACTGGGAATGTACTTCAGCGACATAGCACTCTCCCAACATGTGAGAGGCCCTGAACAAAAAAAGGAAATGAGGTAAAATTAAATAATCAGAGATCATAGAGAAATACCTCTTAATTACTTTGGAAGACATGATCTTCTGAAACAAGTTTGTGAAGGCAGATAGTGGTAATCCTGGGCAAAGATATTAACTATGGGTATATTAATAGTTTAGTGTTAGAAATTAAATTTTGTTTGAAATAAATTGAGTGGATTCTACCAGTTTCAGAGCAAATCTGTTGAACTCTTTCCAGTCTGTGCTTATTGACTTGTCAGATATAGATATACCTTTCTCTGACTTTGCTTTCTTCTTTCAGAAGAAGCTGGGTTAAAATAGTGCAGTGGGGTTATTGAGCTTTATATTCTATTGTCTTATTATCGAGGAGTTGTTCCGTTTTACTCTCAGTTGGGATGACAGGTCTGCTGATGTGAAACTCCTAGTTGGTGTTGGTTTACTCTCATCTCTGTGGAAGCCACAGTTGCTGGAACAAAGCCTGTTGCTTCTTTTCTATTATCAAATTTCTTACTCATCGCATCTCTGCGGTCCTTCACATATGCTCAAATGTGACGCAATGTTGTTGGGTTTCTTTCTTTCTTATTTATTTATTTTTTGTTGATGTTTCTGTTAAATTCTGGGAAGTTGCATTGACTTTTGTATCTCAGGAACTTACATAAATTCCAGAACCACATTGACGATGCCTCTTCAAATATTGATTCTTTATTTTCTTATTCTGACTCTTTCATACCTTTAGTGAGAATTCTAAAGGTTTTTATCATGTGATATTTAATAAATTTCTTAATTATGTCAGTTTGGGGAAAATTTTCATAGGTAGATAGACAAAGTTTATTTTTATTGTAATACAATGTCTCTTTCAGAGATCACTGTTCTATGAAAACATTTCTTATGTGTTAATCTATCCTTTTGTTTATCTATGTCATCGTTATTATTGTAATTATTTTGGTATGGGGGATTGAACCCAGGATGCTTAACAATTGGGCCACATCCCCAGTCCTTTTTTATATTTTATTTAGAATTCACATTTTGCATTTTGTTTACTTTTGTATTTTATTTAGTCTCACTGAGTTGCTTAGGGCCTCACTGGTTGCTCAGGCTGGCTTTGCACTCAAGATCCTCCTGCCTCACCCTCCCAAGTCACTGGATCACGGGCGTGTGTGACCATGCTCAGCTACATTATCATGTATTACTGAGGATTTTTATTTCATACTTACTGTTTTTTAAATCAGTATTTAGCATTTTATTTTCTGAACATCCAAACTTCATTTGATTTGAATTCTTAAACATATTCTAAGATAAATTTTTCCTGGAGCGAATGTTTATTTCATTGCTTGATTCCTTGAATCATTTAGTAAATTCAGATTATGGGCATGTTTTGAATGTGGATGTTTCTGGACTAAGACTTTCCTTTCCACTTTTTCCCCTTGGCATTTTCACTATTTTTCTCCCCTCTGTGGCATCTGTGCAATTTTATGGCTGCTTCCTTCAGACCCATAGGCCTCCACACCAGATGTGGCCATTAAAATGACTCTTTGCACTTTCCATTTCATAAAAATGCCCAGGACGCCACGGATCCAGCCTCAGAGCCAACTGGCCCCTTGGTGTAGCGATGGTCAAGGGGCTGTTTCCTATGCTAGTTTCCTTGAGTCTGTGGCTCTCTATCAAGCTCCATCCAAGTCCAAGGTCAATGATCAATGGGCGCCTTTTGGCATGGTGGAGGAGCATGCCCATGCTTTCCATCCTGACACACTCTGAGACTAACCAGAGACTGACCTAAGAGTGATAGCCGCCTGAGGAAGCCAGCCTCCTGCCGTCACTGCAGTTTCCAATGCCCAGAGTCCAGCAAGCCAGAGGCACATGGCCTCAACAAGTGAATTTCTGAGGACTCATTTTTGATCTATAAAAATGTATGTGTGTGTGTTTATGCATGTGTGTGCACGCACACATATGCATGCATGGTATTTTGGGATGGCTTAGTCAATTTAGGCATCTTTCCCCTAGTAATACACACTCACAGTAATAGAATTAAAGAAAGAAAAAAACTTACTACTCATGAACCCTATTGTGATCTTTGCATGATTAATTAGATCTCTAGAAACTGAGAAATAGGTGTTTTCTCTATTTTTTTCAAATATTAGTATTGGTATACATGTACATAGTTAAAGGAAATTTATAAGGTAAGAATTTTAGTGAACTTTGAATCATAGAATGTCATGCTGAATTAGAAGTATTAAAAACTTCTAGGTTTTAAACAAGTAATTTTCAAAGTGGTAACTTGTGAGTAGAGTTGACTTCTATTTGCAGAATCTTTGAATTAAATCTATTAGAATCACCCCATAATTCTTACATCATGTTCAATCTAAAAAAAAAAATCTAATAGAAGCAACTACTAATACTTGTTGAGTTCTCCTTCTGTTCCAGGAGGCTACGGTTTCATGATTTCCAGGAAAGGCACTGACAGGTACCTTCTGTTGGCAGAGTAAGGGGGAGTTGGCCCTACCTGGATGGTCTGGCTCCAGAGGAAGCTGTTTTTCAGTCCTGCTCTTTTTACTCCCAGAACAGCGATCATCAGATAGTGTGCGATAATGACTGGTTTTATGTCTCTTTATGGTTATGGAATGAGATGTTTTCCCTCTGCAGTTTTTCCCTCCAAATGGCCTTTCTTCATCCACAATTGCTTAGCTATGTGGTCGTTTTGTAGACATATGAAGACATTTGCTTTTGTATCTGATGTGGTAGTTTTAATAATATATGGCCTTAAAGATACTGGTTGTAGATGACTGTGTTAATATACAGAATGTATAATAAATTGCAAATAGTGATATACATTACAGAACAATGTATACACAAAAAAGTAGTCAAACATCTGTCTAATATAATCCTCCTGACTGTTAACTCACCATAAATAAACAGATTCTAATTGGTGACAAAGGTTCCATAAGTATGGGGTGTTTGACCTTGAAGATTTAAAAACCAAAATGGAAATCATTACCAATGTCATCGTCACTAAAATTAAAAGACTCAAAAATAAGACCATCCAATCCAGTTTCTCTTCTAGAACCCAGTATAGTTGGCCTAATATAAGTACTGTGAATTCCTCCATGTGAAGAGAAAAATTCAAATACCACATCCTCAGGATTTTACCAGACGGTCAAGTGTTGCATTCCTATTCATTGTCCCCACTCATTCTGTGAGGGGGACATTCATCCTCATGACACTTGGTGAGGATTTGCTTCTTTGCTCTTGCTGGACTTTATTTAGGTCTGTCTTTGTATAAACAGGTCAGTGATTAATCCACTAATTATATATAGACTTTTAGAGTCAATCTATATAATATCAATTTTTATTTGGAAAAGGGCGAGTATATTCACAAACAAGGTGAGAATGATTCCATGTGGTTATTCAGGTATGGTTGCTGGAAGCTCATACTTTTCGGTATCTAGGAACAAATCTAGTCTTAGAATCTGAATGCATAATTTGGAAGATTTAATTGACTCAGGAAACCCAAATATATCCACTATATAATCTTCCCCAAACTCAGATTTCACACCAGGGAAATCCAGTTAATATTAAAACAGATTCTATTCTCTTGATAAAGATAAAAATGCTAGAGAACAAATGTATGCTGAGGTGTTTTCTAAACTAAACATGCACCAATCATCTTAGTTATCGTAAGAGATGGTCACAAAATGCAAACACTGGAAAATCCCAGTTGAGGGACAGAGTGGGACTGGGAAGCCCTGGCGTGCCACTGAGGTCCCCTGCAGCATCAGGAATGTCAGGTCCTGTGTGGGGTCAGGGCTGGCTACCCTGGGATCCTCCTGCTCAGCAGGAGGCTGAAAGGACCTTTGGCTAAATTCAGTTGTTTCAGTCTGGGAGAGATTCTCAACACCTTACTCCCCCTAAAGCTATTTACATTTTTTCAAAGAACAACTCATTGGCCCTAATTCATGTCTAAATGGTAGAATTTTACGCAATGTGGTAAATGTTACATGAAGAAAACAAAGAAGAGGGAAAAAAAAGTCCTGGGACAGTATGTATGGGAACTGGGGAGATTTGGCAGCTCCTTCTTCCAACTTAGAGAACAGATATTCTTTCAAACCCTTATGTTTTGTTTTGTTTTATTTAATTTCATGGCCATTGTTCTGCTGTTGACAGAGAAACTGGGAATAAAGGTACGCTGGTGCAGTTCTGCTGTGTCCATGCTAAAACACTTTAATAGGTTTTAACAGTTTTAGAAAGTGAGCATTTTGGGGGGGTTTTTTGCCTTTTTTTTTGGTATTATGTAGTTAAAATATTACATATGAAATTAGGGCAAAAACTGTCTAAGTCATGACAGCTCTGATCTAAATTTTTGCCTCCTTTCATTATAGACACAGTTCACCAAACAGATGATTTCCCTCTAGATAAATTAATAAAAGAGCTTCTTTTGCCCAAAATAGAATTTCTAGAACGTGCCACTATACTCTTAAAACACTTCAAAGGTATATACACTCAGAATACTTGCAGACCTACTGAATAGCTTGTAAGGAGCATTTAAAAGCTACACTTAGAACAGCTCAGTAGAAGGTCTGATGCTTTTCTATCTTTTTAATGTGCAAGGTCCTCAGTTGTTAAATTATATATATTCCAGAATTCCCTCAAGTAAATTGTGCCTAGAAATTTGTATTTGATTGATTAGTAAAATATGGATCAAAATGAGATTTCTGATTTACATTAATTAAGCTGGATATTAGAGGTCAAAAATCCTGCCAACTAATTATAAAATTTATGTCAAGAAACATAAGCAATTTTTCAGTGAAATAAATTAAAGTTCTGTATACTGAAAGAATCATGAGAATCATCAATTTTTAATTTAATGAGTTCACCTCTATTAAAAACACACTCTTGCTAATGTTCACTATATTTTATTGTTTAATAGCATCACAGATATTTGAGATCTCTTTACTGTTCCACTGAATGAAGTATTAAAATAAAAGAATGTGATTTTAATTATTCCTAGCTTTACCCATACACAAATAATCTAGTCTAAACCTCAGATGTAACATAAAATGTTTATTTTGCTTTGTTGAGGCAAGGTTTGAAATATCCATGATTCTTTCTTATTCAGAGACAACAGTTAACTTCTGAACATTTAAATGGCACTTTTATTGTCAGAGTGATTTATAATTGCTTTCTTTAATTATTCTCTTGCCATTAGCTATGTTCCTTGGTGCCACAAGCAAAAACAAAACTGAGATATATCTGAAAAGTTACACGCCCTTTTTCCAACATATTTTTTCTTAGTGTCTGTAAAACAAGTCATCACATGATTTATTGTGATTCATTGTTAGCTTATTAGAATTTTAAACATAGAGTTTATGATTTTTGTGTAGATATTTGCAATATGAATATCTGAACATCTAAAATATAAAGTAACAGATGTTAGAATGGTAAAATCTTCAATTATTTGTGTTAAGTGTAAAATAAGCTAAATAAAAATGTGATCCTATGATAAACAAATTTCATGTCTAGACTGGATGTAGACCATCTCCTTTCCTTAGTGATTTGGGTCAGCTTCTTGGGGCATCAAAGAATTTCAAGGGAAGTTTAATTAGTAGAGAGAGCACAGCTAATCCAAGAAGAGGAAATCCAGACAGAAGGTAATTTTGAGTAAGTTTCTTAATGGTAAGGCAGCTTTAAATGACTTCAAGAAAAACAGCAGGCCACCATGGATGTGGCTGACCTAATCAAAGTTAAGGACAGTAAAGAGAGGTGGCAAAAGAGCAAAGATGTCATTGGACACGGTGGGGAGAGGTCACTGGAGGCCAGCTCAGTGCAGGACTGTTGGTGCTCAAGTGAGAGATGATCAGTTTTTGAATCAAGGTGACAGTGAAGCGGGAGGACGGGGACTTTTCCCAGTCCACTGCCACAAATGACCACAAGTGTCCTGGCTTTTACAAACAGGAGTTAATCTTCTCACTGTTCTGGAACCAGAACCAAGGTCAGGAGCTCAGCCACATGCCCTCTGATTGCTCCCGGGGCAGCTCCCCCTGGCGTCAGATCCCGCGCCCTTGGCCTGTAGAAGCAGAATTTCCACCAAGGCTGCGTTGTCTTGTGGCTTTACTGTCCTCTTTCATCAGGAGACTGTCTTTGGGTAAGACCCACAGGAGTCCAGCATGACTTCCTTTCTACCCCTACCATTAATGGCCTCATGAAAACCCTCTTCCTAAATTGTCCCCGCTAGGGTCCTGGTGGATGTGTATTTGAAGAGACGAGGAAGCTCTCTTAAATTCATTGTAGAGAAGTAAAAAAGATTCTTCACAACTCGTGAAAAAAGAATGCTGAAAAAGTGTGCAACACAGTATCACCATGCATGTAAGTCTCAGGGACACCACAGTACAAATGCCACTTTAAGAGGTCCTGAAAGGTGTGAGCCATCACTGATGAGCAGGAATCAGAAATTGACCATCAGGGCAGGAAGACTGGTGCCTCTCATAAAGGTCTCAGTCCAACGTGGCAGAACCGACTTATATATTGGTCTCTCTCTCTCTCTCTCTCTCTCTCTCTCTCTCTCTCTCTCTCTCTCTCCTGACCCCAATAAAAGAAGAACAAATATGTAAAAAGTACATATTTCAAAACAGAGAAAATGATAAATACCAACATGATATGACTTTAATAATATAAACACGAACAACTGTAAATAGGGAGGAGAGTTAGTGGGAGTAAGAAAGGTGAATACCGCAGACTCGCAGCTGAGGGTTCTGGTACGGAGCAAGCCGATTCCTGCTCAGAATCCCAGGAGCTATGGGGCTGGGCAGGGGAAACTACAGA
Organism: Ictidomys tridecemlineatus; assembly: GCF_052094955.1. NCBI lineage: Eukaryota > Metazoa > Chordata > Mammalia > Rodentia > Sciuridae > Ictidomys > Ictidomys tridecemlineatus. Next base: position 28,038 of record NW_027521053.1, read on the forward strand.
CTTCAGAGTGACTGAGGAGAACTAAAACAGTCGTGGATAATTTCTCAAGTTGGAAAATCAGAAAATACAATTAAAAGCACATTATTTAGAAGTGACATAGCAGAAGAAACAGAAAAAAAGTATTAAGGAATGTGACTCAAGTACAAGGTTTTGTGAGCGATGTGCTGCTGGTCTTCATGTTGTGCCTATTAGTGCCTGAACTTCCAAACTGGGACTCCTGAATAGTACCAGGAAAGGCTTTTATTAAGGGCATTAAAATAAATACAATAGAAATGAATTACTGTATTAATCAGACATTCACTTGGAGACTGCCACAATGCTAAATATTTTGTTTGTATTACTTTACTTTATATTCACGATGACCCTCAGAGATAGGTAATGGGGATATTATCGTGATCCCAAGTTTACAGATAAGGAGACAACTTAGAATGATTTGTACAGACTGCAGGATTCTGAAGTGGCAAAGATGAGATTCAAACCCGGGGCCTTCTGGTCCCAAATGCTCTTGATTGATGGAGTACCATATAATGTCATGAAACAGACACCTGCCTGAGGCCACTGTCATTGTGTTATGTGGTAAAACAACCCTCAGATAGTGTCTTATCAGCCCTGTGTTGTAAGAGAGCGATGGCACTCCAAAACAAGTAGAGTATTCCCAGTAAACAGGCTATACAAAAGATTTTCAAGTCCTAGAATGCCATATTGTAAAATGTGGGTCGATTTCTGTTTGATTTTGGATCTTTAAAGTTTCAGAGGTGGGGCTTGTAGGCAATGATGAGAGGTGAATCTCTTCAGTGGATCAATTCATTTGATGAGTTAGTAACTTGAATGGATACTGATTAGTAACTTTAGTCAGGTTGGTGTGGTTGAAGGAAGTAGGTTGCTGAGGGAGTGCGCTTGGAGATTCCATTCTGTCCCTGGCTTCCCTCCTCCTCCTCCTCCTCCTCCTCCTCCTCCTCTTCCTCCCCCTCCTCCTCCCCTCCCCCTCCTCCTCCTCCTTCTCCTCCTCCTCCTTCTCCTCCTCCTCATCCTCCCCTCCCCCCCTCCTCCTCCTTCTCCTCCTCCTTCTCCCCTCCCCCTCCTCCTCCCCTCCCCCTCCTCCTTCTCCTCCTCCTCCTCTTCCTCCTCCTCCTTCTCCTCCTCCTTCTCCTCCTCCCCCTCCTCCTCCCCTCCCCCTCCTCCTTCTCCTCCTCCTCCTCTTCCTCCTCCTCCTTCTCCTCCTCCTTCTCCTCCTCCCCCTCCTCCTCCCCTCCCCCTCCTCCTCCTCCTCCTCCTCCTCTTCCTCCTCCTCCCCCTCCTCCTCCTCGCCTCCTCCTCCTCCTCCTCTCCTCCTCCTCCTCTCCTCCTCCTCCTCTCCTCCTCCTCCTCTCCTCCTCCTCCTCCCCTCCTCCCTCCTCCTCCTCCTTCTTCTTGTTCTTCTTCCTCTCTCTCTCTCTCTCTGATTCTCTCTCATCTTCCTCCTTCCATCTCTCCCTTCATCCCTCCCTCCCCATTTCTTAGCCATCCTGAACTGAACAACCTTCTCTGCTTTCCACCATGAAGTTCTGCCTTACTTCCGGCCCAGAGCAATAGAGCCAGCTGACCTTGGGTTAGACCTCTGAAACCATGAACACAGAATAAACTTTCCTTCCTCTAAGTTGTTCTTGTCAGGTATTTTGGCCACAATAATCAATCTTATATATTGAATTCGAGATTATGAAATGCCTAATCATCATTCTTTGCTTTAGAAAAGAGAAACACAGCTAATAAATCTTCTTTCTTTTTTATTCTGAAGTGTAATCAATAGGGTGAACTTATTAGGTGTCAATTTTCACAGGTGAGTCCCAGTTTATTCCCCTTATGTGCCACATCTAATAAGAGACAATGTGGATGCCATAGCATGACTACTAATGGTATTCCCACCTACTTTCAGGAATGTCCTAATATAGATGATAACTTATATTGCTCCTCTATAATTTATGGATGGCACAATCATACAAGTAAATACTGGAGTTTATAAATTCTAGAAGCAAGGCACTTGTTCTTTCTAATCCTCCATATAATGTAGAACTTCTCCCTGTTCTGAGAATATTGTGACCTTTTAACTTAAAAGCTTGGTTCAAAATGGGACTTGGGGAGGCCCATCAACTCTCCCCTTCTTTTTGGCAGAGGACTTAAAACTTGGGTTCATGCCAGGCATCTTCTTACTCCCGGTCTAATTAGATTTCAAACAGGGGGAACACCTTGGTTCCCCTTACCCTTAAATATTTAAGTACACCCTTGGGTCAGCCAGCAATTTACACCCCAAGCTTCACCGCAGACTTGTAAATCCCTAAACTGTGTGAGATTCTGCTCCCTCCCCTTCCTGTGAGCTTAGCAGCTCCCATAGGGAAAGGGACACTTGTAAGTTCTAAGATTTATAAGTGTGCTGAACTTCTAAGGTTTAAATTGCGAAGGAACTTTGCAGCACCATTAAACATTTACATGTGGTAAGCGTCCTGCCACTTTGTCCTCAGGGGCAGCCTAAACTAAGAGAGGGGAGAGGACAAGGTGTAGCACTTGGCCCCGGTACCGGTACCCTTCACCAAAGCGCGAAGCCCGCGTTGGAGACATCCCGATCCAGCAGCAGAGACAAGCTGGCTCGTGCTTTGATTGCAGTAAGAATTTCAACATGGCCCTTTATTTAACAAAGCCAACACGAGCTTAATTATTAAATAGTTGAAGCAGGTCCATCCTCTAAACACTTCATTTATTAAACATGTCCTTGTTGCCTACCCCCTCATTCAACTGTAACCACATGGTTACTAATAAATGTAATAACCAGCTCTTAAAGGGAATTATAAACTATCTGGCCTTAGACAGTTTACTATGGGGTAAAAATAAAGAGGGCCATGAAAAACATTTTTTCCCAAGGTTATGAGTCTAGAGCACTAAACGAACAGCGTTCCCGAGTAAGGCTTTTCTAATTTCTTTTGACTCCGGGAGTAGAGTATGATCTCTGCACAGATGTTGGAAAGACCATGGCAAGAAACGCCATCTCCTGACCCAGGCACATTCATGTGAATCCCAAAAGCTGTCCCTGTCCCTGTGCCTGCTCTGTGCTGTGAAGCAGGGCCCTAGGATTTTAACTGCCAGATCACTTAAGAAACCCAGGTGGGAATACATACCTAAGCAGAAAATAACCTGTAGGAGCTCAAGGTTTTCTGTTACTTGGGTTGGTGTGCTTACCTTTGGCTCCCAGGTGTACACTCCTTCATTTGGGAATGTGGAGGAAGAATGGATCAAGCCCATCCAAACGAGGAGCCCTAACAGCACGACTTCCCTACTCTGGGTAACAAGGCTCAGATGACCTTGCCCCCAACTTCTACACTTTGTGCAGAGTCACTGAGGCACGTGATGGAATTTCCTGGAGCTTTGGCATTTTGAATCCAGCAGCACTAGGAGTGAGGGGGAAAGAAAACAGAAGCGATTACAAAGCTTCTTATTATCCCGAGAAATTCAAAACCACAGACACAGCTCTCTCCCTGTCCCTCTGTCTGTCTGTCTGTCTTCCTTCCTTATTTTTGTTCTGCATGCCACCAGGCTCTCTGGGGTGGCTTGCGTCTTTGCCGGCTCCTGCAGCCAGTTGGTGTGTTCCTGTCAAGCTGCCTTTCTTCTCCTGCACACAGTCCGTTCTGTTCTTAAATCCCCACCCTGTTGATGTTTCTATTGGAAGATCACAGTATTACAATTTGTCCTCTCTTGTGTTCTCCTTTTAATTTAGTTCCTTGTATGTACATTTAGTACATTAAATGTATTCTTTTGATGCTATTATTTTTAAAGTTTCCTTTTGGCTCTCCTGCTCAAGATCTTTTGGAGCTTTTTCTAAGTTCATTTAAAAATGTGTATTTTAGCCTTTGTTTCAGTCACTTCTCTCCACCGACTTCATCCTGGTTTTCCTTTACATCTCTTTCTTTCCATTTTTATTTTTCCAGGTGTTTAGCAGGGTGTTTGAGAACATGAAATCTGGAGTTGACTGACTTGGTTCAAGTCCCTCACCGTTCACCAGTTATGAAGGTTACTCCAGCAATCTCAAGCACATTTTATCCCTCTATTAAAATGGGATGATAACACTTGACACTATTGTGCAAGAATGTAATGTAGTAATGTTTGAAATGGTTGATAACAATACCGTAGTAACCATCCAACAGAGGAGAGTTCAGACTGTGTTAATCCATAAGACAGAAGAAAAGGAGGGTGTGCTGTTTTTTATTTAACTTGTAAAAAAAATGAGATAATTTGTAAATTGTAATATTTAGATGGAGAAAAACAATCTTAGAGCATGTAGCTAAAGAACTGCAAGGGTGATTTGTGTGTGTGTGTGTGTGTGTGTGTGTGTGTGTGTGTGTGTGTGTGCTGGGGATTGGACCCAGGGGCAATATTCTGATGAGTCACATCCTCATCCTTTTATATTTTATTTATTTTTTTAATATTGAGACTGGGTCTCATTAAATTGAGGGCCTCACTAAATTGCTGAATCTGACCTTGAACTTGTGGTCCTCCTGTATCAGCCTTCTGAGCCACTGGGATTACAGGCATGCCCATGTATAATTTGGGGAGCACAACTTGAGTGTACCTGGAATGTGATTGACAAGAGATAGCACAGTGCTAAAAGAATTTGAGAACCAGACACTTTTTTTTTTAAATCACAAATTCTCTTTTTTAATTTGCTACGTCAATGTGGTCAAATAACTGTGTTGGGCTGGGGATGTGGCTCAAGCAGTAGCGCGCTCGCCTGGCATGTGTGCAGCCCGGATTCGATCCTCAGCACCACATACAAACAAAGATGTTGTGTCCGCTAAAAACTAAGAAATAAATACTTAAACATTCCCTCTCTCTCTTAAAAAAAAAAAACAACTTTGTTTTCTGATTCTTGACACTGTCATCTGTTAGACTATAAGAATTACAAGCTTGTGAAACTGCTACCATGGACTTGATCTGCTACATCATGCTAGACACTGTCATGCGATGGGGAGTGAGTTTGAAAAGCATTCACTTCTATAGTGTGAAGAAGTCCATGACCTCAGAATGGCATCATTGAGCCAAAATGGCACATCATTGTCTGCATCCATTAATATTCAAACCACACACCTTGTGTGCAAATAGAGACACCTGAAATGAATATTCTAATAAAACTTGAAAGATACATCAATGTCTTATATAAATCATTTTTGGTAATAAGTACTTCAAATTGGCTGTGACCAAAGTGGACCAAAGTGAATATCCAAAAAGTTAGGTTGAATGACCTGTAGTGGTTTCTGCTCATGATTTTCTTCTTTATTTTCCAATAAAGTTTCCATTGAACTGAATCCTGCTTTCTGAGCTTTCAGGATTTGAAGAGCAGCTGACTGGGTCCTTCAACTGCATGCAGTTGGTCCCCGTGACACCGAAGAGATGATCCTGCCTCAGGTGGCCTGTGTCACACCACGATTCCAGCCACTGGGCACCGGGTCGTATCATGGCTCAGTGGTTTGCTTTCTTCCCCATTAAAAAAAAAATGGCCTCTTTGCTCACCAGGTAGTGACAGCTGATTTTCATATACCATACTTAACTGCTATAAGAAAATCTAAACATTTCTGAAATGTGTGAATTTATATTTAAGGTTTTATAAAGTCATTTTAAGCCAATCCTGCCAATTTTCTATAAAATTTAAAATGAAAAATTATAAAATGCACCTTAAAGTGATAAACAGTAATTATCTTTCTTCCCCCCTTTTCTACATATTGGAATGTATAAGAAGACGTTTGAAAATGCAAAGATAGAATAAAGGGTTTTAAAAGTTTTCCTTTTGAAAAGAAATGAAATGAATAATGATACTATTCTATGGAAATGATAATTACATGCCATGCTTTCCCCTAAAACACATCATATGGTCCAACAAATTAATCTCTCCAAATTTTCCAGCACCCTAATGTGCTATACTGTCATGGGCACAAAGGGTTCGCACAGTATTCCCAGCATAGTAACAGTTGAAGGCAACAAAGCCAGCTTATTCATCCAGGTAGCCTATTTTCAGAATCCAGGCAAATAATGATATGGTTAACAATTATGAAAAATAAGGAGAAGATTGTCCTTTTAATATGACTTAAAGAGAAACTAGAATAAGAATTTCTATATGCACATTAATTCCTGCCTCCGGTGGCCTGTGTCACACCACAATTCCAAATGACAACCTGCTGGAGTGACAACCTTCATGACAACCACACTCTATCTTCCTCCCTCCTTTCATGAGAGAAAGGCTCTTAATTCACCCGAAAGTGCATAAATCTCTGCGTGGGAAGGTGAGGTGAGATTAACATTTGCTATTTTGCTTTTACCCTGAGAAAATACAGAGCATACTTCTATGTAAAAGAGCAAAAGATCCGTGACTTCCCGTTCTACCAATACAGATCTCGCTGCACATACCATCGCGTTCTATTTTCTATGGCTCTATTGTTTGCTCTCTGGGAGCAGGATTTCGTATTGCATTTTTTAGGGAAAGAGGGTTGGCATAAGGTGCTGCAGAAGGAGGACCTTACTTTTGAAGCTCCCTGGGCTGTGCTGTGGAGTGTCTTCTCCACGCTGTGCTGTGGGGACTTAGCATGTAGGTTTATCAGTGGGGCAAAGTGGACAGCTGGGGACACGTTGCACATACAGATTCTCACTGAATAAAATATCAAGTTGCCAGCCTCTTGCCCATCTCTACAGCAGCAGGGACAACTGAGATAATGTGTATCTCTCCTCTGCTCTGCCCACTGCCTGATCCCAAATCATAGCCAGGTCAACCAGGTCAAGACAGATTTTGCTTCTATAAAATTGTTAATAATTATATTCACATCTCTCATACAGCTTCCAGAAAAAAAAGGCACATAATACTCATTTAAATGAAATGTGCAATTCACAGGGAACACCTTGCAATATCATCTACCAACCTTTCCTCCCATCAGCTGTTCATAGTTCTCAAATGTTGACAAGCTGAGAACCTTTTTAAGTAACACTCGTGTGTTTATTCTATGTACACATATATCAACATGCGTGTGTGTGTGTGTGTGTGTGTGTGTTACATTTTGAGATTCATTTTGGCAAAGGAATGAGAGTATTGTTTGGTGGGAAACCAAACAACCAACTAAAGCCTGCAAGCTGAGGTGGACGGCACAGGTGACAGGTAAGGCTGGTCTTCAGTTGGCCACCAACAGGCTCTCTTTTCTTAGCTGCATGTTATAGATGTCATCCTACTAGTTCCAGAGTCTGCATGGATCGGCAGTTGCCCTTGCATGCAGTTATAGGAAAGGAATTAGACACCAGTGTCCAGACCTGTGAAAGAGTAGGGTGACGTTGTTTAAAAAGAAAATGTACTGAGAAACATTAAGGCATATTGTTTCTGAATGACATAGTTAAGTTCATCCCAGGGCTGTGATAAAGCTGTGTCCTTCCAATCCTGCCACAGTCCTCAAATGCTTGGTCAACACAGAAACAAAACTGCTTTTCTTTAACAAACCAGAGATTATCCTTTTGACAGCTATGTGAATTTTTCAAATGACCATGTTATTGCTGCAGTGCCATCAGTCCTGAGCCTGGTGCTCTGTGTGCCTCTCATGGGTGTTGAAAGCTTGTGTTGCCTCGAGATCCCCAAAGGGGCTGAGCTCCTGGAGACACAGTGAGATGCTCTACAGTGAGGGTCTTGCATTCAGGTTAAAAATGCAGATTCCTCTGTCTACTCAAGTACTGAGTCCTTGGGCTGTACACTGTGTAAAGAAATCTGCATTTGAGCCTGATGTGGTGGTGCACACCTGTAATCCCTGTGGTCCAGGAGGTTGAGGCAGGAGGACTACAATTTCAAATCCAGCCCAGAAACTTTGGCAAGACCCTAAGGAACTTAGTGAGACCCCATATCTAAATAGAACATAAAAAATGGGTTGGGGATGTGGCTTAGGGGTTAAGTGCCCCTGAATTCAAACCCAGGTACAAAACAAACAACCACAACAAAACCCTGCATTTTAATAAATCCCTCAAAAAAATAACTTTTGAAATATTGTTCCAGGAGAGGTCAAAAGATATTTCCTGCTTCTTGGCATGTGGCAGGCCACCTACCCCATGCAATGGGAAATGATATTCCAGGTATTTTGGTATCTATCATCCAAATGTGATATATACCAAGGGACTGCCTCAAGCTGCCACATATTGGATGGCAGTGGATATGTGTTCTCAAATGCCTGCAGATTTAAATCAGATAATTTTATTTAACAACAATGTGAAAAAAAACAACCTAATAAAGGCCAAGTTCCCTATCTTTAAAATACTCAAAAATTGAAATTAGTTTATAATTGAAATAATTTCTTTCTTTTATTATTTTGTTTTTGTTTTCGGGGTGTTTTGCTTGTGTGTTTATTTTGCATTAAGAATCACCTAAATTCATGGCTATTACTCTCAGTTGCAAAACTAAACATTTGTAAAATTGCTGGTCTGTTTCCACTTGAATTCATTTGAAAACAGAAAGCTATATGTGGCTCCCACCCCAAATAATCAATCAGCACGGGGCCTCAAAATTGGCCCCGTCAGATTTAGAAAGTTTGTGAAGCGTTCAGTAAATCGAATTCATTTTTAAAGTCAGTAACCAGAGCCCTGACTGGGTGGGTATGTCTTCTTTAAAATTGGTTATATTTTTAAGCAAAAGTATTATATATCCCAATGGCATTTCCAAGGTCACATAAGCCAAACCTTAGAGTACACTGAAGGAAAATAGTTTATGCTTTATCTCCCAAATATGCAGATTAAATTCTCTTGTCTTTAGTTTCATCTATTTTCCTTCTAATGACAGAGTAACAAATATGCACCACACTCAGGCCTATTTCCACATTCTGGGTGGCAAAAAGCAACCCCCATCCCAAAACCCACTAAGCTACAAAAGTAAAAGTCTGATTGTGTTCCTTAGTAGACAGAAGCACTCTAGTTATAAATAAACTCACACAAGTAATAAGTTTTACTTTTTAAAATTTTGATGAAGCCACAGCATGATGGCCCTTGCCTGTCGTCCCAGATAATGAGGAGACTGAGGCAGATGGATCCCAAGTTGAAGGCCAGCCTGGACATCTAGTGAAACACTGTCGATAAATCAATAAATAAAATCATTGAACAACACTTGAAAAATATGTATAGTCAATGTACGAGGGGTGGGCAAATAAAGAATGAAGACATGGGAAAACTGTTACTTCTGACTTCTCTGTACTTGTTGTCACAGTCCCTCCAGGACCAATCATGATGACACTCCGGTCTTGAAGAACATGGAATGACATACAGCAGACTGTGTAAGATGGACCACCCTGACCTACCAGGGGACCCACTGTCCAGTTGTAAGCTCTCTTTCCAAAGGGGAAGGTGGTACATGGTGAAATTCCACACTAAAGACACTTGTCAAAATCACCCATAGGATACGCATTTTGAGAAAGTATTTGTGGGCCACTTATTTTTTGAAATTCAAAGTAAATCAGGAAAAGCAAGAGAGAATCTTCTTGGCTGGTGTAAACACAGAACAAGAATGTTCCAGAGGGTGAGGTTTTAGACCATCAGAGCAGCAATTCACAGGGTCAGCTAATTAAGGGCATGGCTCCAACTCTGCCTCATTAACCACAGACTCTGGCAGCCCCGAGTGTGAAGCTGGGAGATGGCGGCACTGGCTTCCCCTCCTAAATCATCCTTCATCAGAACCAGGAAGCCTGGGCTCTATAAACTGCTTTCCTAACGTCCATAAACCACCTCTGCCAGTTGAGGGACCTGTGCTCCCTACACAAGAAACCGCTGTCTCTTTCCATTGTCTGTCAAGACGCCCTTTTTGGTTTTCAGATATTTCTCCCTTTAGAGTTTAGGGACAGAACTTAGAATTCACTCTTTTCTTTTTCCAGTGTCACATATATATTTTTTCTAGTCCTTTAAAATTAGTAATTTGAATGTAATCTAGGCTATATAAACCATGCCCTCTGCTAGTCGACTGAGATGACCGATTTACGTTGATAACCTAAAGGAATGAACACAGCGTCCTCTTCCCGTCTCACATTATTATAGCATGAATCTACACATGCATCCAGGAATGAAGAGCGGCTGGGAGTGACCTCCTCAGGAAATGTGTAGAGGAGAAGCTGCTGATGTGCAAGCCATGAGATTCCCAATAGTACAAATAAGCCGATCCTGCAGGCAGCCTCCAGGAGTGACCAGCATCTTCTAACACAGTTTTTCCATATTAAAAATGTCAGATTACCTAATGGACCACCAGATTAACAACACGTGGTGTGTTCTTGTAATTATCTGCCCAGTTATTGATGCCACATGTTTGCATTGTGTTGGTCCAAAGGCAGGTTATCTATGGGATAAAATATTTAGTGCCTTTTTATAAAAAGTGTTTCACTGAACCTGTAAAAATATCGACTTTTTTTTATATCATGTGACGTGATGAATATATCAGCAACTCTTTTCTCTGGAGCTTTAAAATACACAAAGACTTGGACTGATACAATTGCTCAGGAATAATCATCGGGCAGTGGATTATAAAGTGTGTCCCAGTTCATGTAGCCACGTGTTCACCAACCATGAGAGTCCATTTTCTGCCAGGCACTGCACAAGCTTTGAAGAGTCAAAGAAAAACAAACCATGCCTCTTTTCTTAAGAAGCGAATGGTTTATTGAGAGCGACAGACACATAAATAATTACAGTCGCTGCAGAAAGTGCTGTAATGCAGACTTTGGAGAGTTTTATGGACGGGCAAAACACAAAGCAACACATTTTGCCTGAGGAAGTAAAGTCTTGGGGCGGTTCTTAATGAACAGAGGCCTTGCTGACAGAAAGCAAGGGTGGCAGGTGGGGGGACAGGGAAGGCAGAGGTCAGAGTGAGACTAGGTGAAGAGACACAGCCTCCGAAGGAGGTTGCTGCTCCAGGAGGTGAAGCGGCCCTGACCCTGTCCTTGGAGGATCTGGCTTCCATGCCTCAGTCTCATCCTGAGCAAAATCTTCTTAATACAAAAAAATTATTGCTTTTGAAGCTTGAGTATTCATGGAAACTCGATCATAGGATCTTGATCCTAAAATGCCTGAAAATTTAGTAGAAAAAGAAAAAAAAAAGAAACCAAAACACTTGTTCCCCCCACTCCCCAAAGCTGTGAGAAGTTTTTGATTTGATTTGTTGAAAGAGAAGACGGGTCCCTACCCGTAGAGCAAAATGTTCCCTTGGGGTAAAAATCAATTAATCAGGCCATTAGTTCTGGAAATGAGAAGTAGAGACCACAAACTGAACAGCAATTGTTTGAGGCCACGTTGATGGAAGGATTTTACTGGAAAAATGTAAGGGTGGTCTGTTTATGTGGAATCCAGGAATTATTCTCTAAGATCCCTTTTTTTAAGTGTGGGTTAAGGTGAAACTCTGACTTTTTAAGAGTGAATCTCATTCCCAAACTCTTTTGTTTGTATAACTCAAATTAACTTATGACCCTCAGCTCCCCTTCCACAGAGATGTGGGAAAGCCCCACTCAGTGTTGCTGGGGAGTGCCTGTCCCACGCCTTGCCCCTGGGGTCCTCCCCAACCCTGTGCAGCAGCCTCCACCTGGGCAGAGGGAGGTGGGCATCCGTGCAGGGCGGGGGACAGTGTTTCTAGTCATCCATCCTCTGTACGGGCTTGAGAGGTGGCTGCTTTTCTTGCTCAGGGAACTTCCTAAGGTGTGGTGGCTTCTGGATGCTTCTGGGCGGAATCTCCCCTCGAGGGTCTTCCAAGTCCCTTATGTGAATGTGTCATGATACCATTTCTTCCCAGTGTCTTGCTGTCTCCTTGGTGAGTGCTGTGTCACTGTCAATGACATTCACAAGTTCTGTTTGACTGCACCAAGACACCACTTACTTGGAGAATCTTAATGTCCCTCTGGTGATTCGACAGTCACATTTGATGATACCAGAGACTTTTCCCAGCTCTGCCATGAAAGCGTCTTCCTCTGGGGTCCTTGGGAGCTGGCTGGATTCAAGCATGGCCTTTTATGGACCCTGAGGTCCTCCTGTTGGCTGGGCCTCCCAGGCAGGGAAGCTTCCTCTCCTTACTCAGTTGGAAAGCAGCACAACACCCACCTTCCTAGCAAACCTCTGACTGTAAACACCCTTCTTTTGTGTTCTCTCAGGAGCATGTGTGATGATTTACTACTTCAATCACTCATTTTAGAATTTACGTCCCACCGTATCCTCTCCCTTGGCAAGGAAGCAGCCACTGTTTAACTGGGAGAAAGGGATAGGAAGAAATCCGTTAGAGGAGGGGGCAATCAAATATTTGGCAATTTGTCTCCAAGTATAACCCACTTAATTAAAGCAAAAGTGAGGGCCTTTTCTCCCCACTCCAATCCTTAAATGGAAGGAGTGTTACAGTTAAAGCTTCGTACGGGGTTTCATAAACTGACTTCCAGACCACTCACGTATAATGGAATCAAGCCTTTATTGAAGCACACTGGTGGCGGCTGACCAGAACATAAATAAAGCTGTTCCCCTAATCAGCCCCGAACAATTACAAGGGCACTTTTTATAAGCCTGAAAACCATAAAAGGGATGTTCGGGGGTCCAGCCAATGCAAGCCAGCCAGGTTACAGAAGCGGGAGAGTGCAGTCAAGCAGCGGGAAGCCTAACCAATCACAGTTAGCCCAGTCACGCCAGTTACAAAAACACAGCCCCATTACCTAGTTACAGAAACAATGCCCCATTAGGTAGTTCCATGTTCTAAAAGGTTTCTATAGCAAAAGGCAAAGAACATCCTGCCCCAGTCCTGACCTTTCTACTTGGCATGGTTGTTTTACAGGATGAAGTCATAAAACAAAATGGAGTCACATTTGCTCCTACTATCACAGGAGTAACCAATATTCCTCAACCAGACTTATTTATTTATTCTAATGAGTTGTACTTGACAGTAGAATGCATTTTGACACATTGTACATAAATGGAGTATCACTTCTCATTCTTCTGCTGGTACGTGATGTAGAATCACATTAGCCATGTAATCATATGTGTACCTAGAGTAATGATGTCTGATTCACGGACCATCCGTACCCCCTCCTCTCCCTTCACTCCCCTCTGCCAAATCCAAAGTACTTCTCTTTTCCCCTCACCTCCCCACTTATTGTACATTAGCATCCACATATCAGAGAAGACATTCAGCCTTTGGCTTTTGGGGATTGGCTTATTTCGCTGACCGTGGTATTCTCCAGCTCCATTCACTTATGGAAAATGCCATCATTTCATTCTTCTTTAAGGTTGAGCAATATTCCTGTGTGTGTGTGTGTGTGTGTGTGTGTGTGTGTGTGTGTGTGTGTGTATGTGTGCACCATTCATCTGTTGAAGGATATCTAGGTTGGTTCCACAATTTAGCTACTGTGAATTGTGCTGCTATAAACGTTGATGTGGCTGTGTCCCTGCAGTATGCTGTTTTTAAGTCCTTGGATATAAACCAAGGAGAGGGATAGCTAGGTCAAACTGTGGTTCCATTCCCAGTTTTCTGAGGAATCTCCATACTGCTTTCCATAGTGGTTGCACCAATTGGCAGCCCCCAGTATTGTATGAGGGTATTCCCCCCATATCCCCACCAACACTTATTGTTGCTTAAATTCTTGATACTTGCCATCCTGACTGGAGTGAGATGGAATCTTAGAGTAGTTTTGATTTTCATTTCTCTAATTGCTAGAGATGATAAACATTTTTCATATATTTATTTATTTACTGTTTTTCTTCTGTGAAGTGTCTGTTCAGCCCATTTATCTTTTTTTTTTTCATGGAAAACCTATCCTATGTGCACAGCATCTTCTGAGTTGGAAAGCTGAGATTCACAGGATCAGTTATGCAGCCTAACTACCCAGGGTGGGGTGGGAGGATAATAATAAATAACATAAGAGTGTTTTTTCCTGTGTATTTACTTATCACGTTCTATAAAGCATGTAATGGTGTCCTTCATACCAGATCAAGAATCTGAGCCAGACAGGGGCACATGACTTTCCAAGGCCGGCATAAGAAGTAAGGGAGCCCTCTGTGTGCAGGGACCCTGCTCTTGACCCCTGTGTTCTGATAAAACTGACTCCACCCCAAGCAAACAGAGAGAAGAGGTAGAATTTGGGTCTTGGACAGTACCAGCCCCCCTGGGTTTTAAGTTCTGTGGAGAGTTAGTTGGCAGAGAGCATGGCTTGAATCCCGTGGAGTTGGGCTGTTGAACGTACTCTTGCTCCTGAGTTGCCCACCACCCCTGGGGCTGGGTCCCACAGATAGCGCGGGGGACCTCCCAGGTGTGTCTGCCTTCATTAGGACGCTCCCAGAGGCAGCCTTGTGCACTCACTTACACACTCACCAAGTGGAGTCTCCAGGCCTTGTTTTCTACTCAAATTAACCTCAACTGTCTGATGGAGAGAGAAAATGGAGTCCGACTGGGTCCAGACAGGTGTACAATCCTGAATGAAAACAAAGAGGTCTTTTTTCCTCTCTTAGATCATTTATGATTATTACGACTTGGAAAAATGTTCCCTTTCTCAGGCATCAGTGTCTTCTCTAGCCAACTTACAGTGATGTGTCTCCCAGGAAGTCAGGAATGAAATGTTAGAGAAGGGTCCACTTGTCAGAGTACCACGATCCCTTCGCACAGATGTTGAAGACATGGCAAAACAGGGGCCATCTAATTTACAAACTATCTCACTGCAAGTCCCAGCACTTCCACTAGGTGGGAGGAACCAGGCTAGCGCCGATGAAATTTTATTTTCTGATGCAAAAATTATCACTGCTAATAAAAACTCAGAGTATAAAAGGGGCCATAGAAATCAGCTGTTTCTCTTAGTACTCTACAGAGAATCACAAGGTGTAATCTTGTCCATAAGTTCCAACAACCTGACATTTTGCCCTCAGATCCATCTGCAGTTTTTATCCTGAGTTTAAACATCCCTCTCCAGGGCTCTCTCAGGGTAAGCCTCAGCATAGACCTCCATATTTTTGAAAAGGCATCAATGACTACAGAGAATGGCTCTCCAAGAGTTTTAATTACATTTTTTTTCTAAGTTAATAAATTCCAATTTGGGGACTTTCAACCCATTCTTGGTTCAGAAACGCTCGTGTTCAGAAGACGCCACCATTCTTGTTGTGCCTCTATATTTTAAGTGTGATGCTTAGTCAAACCACAGTACAATAAACATGTCCTTCTCTTATTCAGTTTCTTCTCTGACTCCAAGGGCCCATCCTATCCTGATGGCAGACAGTGCACCTCTGTTCTTCCTCTAACTGGGATGGCTCCGTACACACCAGGGCTTCCCCTTAGGGGGTTCCACTGAGAGGCTCAGCACCCCCTCTGTGTGTGCCAACCTCTGGCTTCCCACTGCTCCAATCTAAATATCTGTCCCACAGTAGGGACCAGGCAATGCTTTATGGAATTCTGACCTGCTACTCGTGGCTTCCTCCAGTCTGTCTTCCTCCCATCATATGCCTGGCCACAGTGCCAAGATGAAGGACCAGCATGTAAAACAAAACAACAGAGGTCTTATTGCTTCTGCAGAACCCAAGGGGATATTTCTCCCTAGGTAGAGGATAGCATTGCTCCCTAACTTCACAACTATTGAGTTTCTCTAAATATCATTTTCCATGTCCACACACCTTCTTCTTTTGATATTCCTTTTTGGAACACTTCACTTGACCTCATCAATGGCCTTACAACTTAACGTAACTACTGCCCTATTATTCCACAAACCTAACATGCACAATGTGAACTCAGGACCTTTGATATTATTAAGCAGAAAGAAGGTAAAACACAACAGGATAAAGCTGAGAAAAGTGTAAAGCGATTTCAAAAATAAATTCCAACCACATGTATGTTAGTGAAGGGCAAGTATATCTTTGTATTGCTTGAACATATATTGATGATTTTTAAAAAAGCTATCATTCAGAACTTTGTAAGACTTAGAACAGGAGCAGAGTCATTTCAACAAACAGGTATCTATGCATCTCACCAAATTCAAGAAGGAAGTGTGTTATACATTCCCAGGTTGGAGCCAAACTTCCTCTACCTCTCCATCCAATGACCAAAGTATGTGCACAGAGACACAGACCCAGGCTGCTTTGTCAAGAAGAGAGGTTATCATGGAGATCTGTGCAGTAGGACAGAAAGGAGACCAAGCTAGACTTATCCCTGCATCCACAGGAGACATGGCATTCCAAGTGGGCTCACATACGACAGAAGTATAATCAAGGAGGACAGATTTGGAGCACTGGTTGATTTCTGAGCTGTCATAGGAAGCATTGTAGTCTTTCAGCTAAGATCTTAAGAACAAAGGACTTTGATTAGGCTGTGACTTTTTGTGATATATACAAGGTGTAATATTGAACAAGCTTTTCTAGAAACAGAGCATTTGATGTGGGAGAGTGCATGTTAGGAACAAAAGAAAGTATCTGTCAAGTGAAGAAGACAGGGCCTTGGACAGTAGTTATAAAAACAAACAAGTTGATATAATTTACAGGCCACTATAATATGCTAAGTTATTACAAGTGGAGCTTCAAGAGGAAGAATTGAAGGTGATTTATTAAAGTTTAGCTCTTGGAACTGAATACGTGTTTGATGCCATCACCTAACCCAGGAAACATAAGAAGATGATGGGGAGAACTGAATTTTCCAGGGAAGAAAATAAATTCCATGTGGGAACTATGTATTTATGTTTCCTGCCTGGTATTCTACCAAAGACATAAACTGGCAGTGGAGAGGTCAGCAGTGGAAAACCAGGTGAGAAAAACCATAGAAAAGTCACTGGTGAACAAAGCATTGTTAAATGACTGAGTTAATGAAAAGCATGCACAAATGTAACAAAAAGTGGGATCCAGGATGCACAGTAGGAATACAAAGGCTGAAAGAGCAGATTTAGGAAAAGAGTCTGAGGAGGAGACAGGAGCTAGGAGAGAGCCAATAGGGGAATGGGAAACTCGATCCCAACAAGGAATGTGTTTTTAGAAGTAGGAGAGTTCAATATTATGTTACAGAGAAATCAGAGAGAAGAGAAAGGGTGAGAAACTTCCCATTGGATTCGGTGATGATCCAATCAATATGAGTGATTTTGTGATATTATTGAAAAAAGTTGAAGAAAAGCAACAGACTGTGGATTATAATTTTAAGAGGACTGGACATAAGAAAGGGTGACTCAGGCTCACTCCAATTTTGTTCTGGAGAATTTTGTAAAAAGAAGGGATATATATATATATTTTTCCCCCAGTATAAACTGACTATTTTCTGTATCCAGAAGAAACATAAAATGTGTAAGGACTATGAAAGAAATTTATTTCATGGATTTGTTTGGTTGTCAGAAGAACTAAATCTATTCTCTCACTTTTCAGAGGTTCAGAAACAACACACAATAATACACAAACTCTATGACAGCACACATGTCCCTTGTTTCTGTATTTCTCTTCCATTTTTCTCAGTAACTGCAGGCCCTTTTTCCCCCATGGTATCCAAATTTAGCAGAGTCATTGAAAGGAATATTCACCCTGAGAGCTCATGGCCGTGTTGCTGTTTTTCCCTGCGTGGAGTTGAGGTCTATGAAGAGTATTGCGCAATCATTCCTGTAACCCTATCCGCACTTTACCTGCCAGTTCTAAAAGTGGAGTGTCTTCTCCACTACCCCGTTCCTGGTGCCATAGCGCTCCCTGTTCCTTCTTGCCAAGCTTCAGTTGTGCTAAAATTATCCCCACTAGACTGTTTGGGGTTCTCAGTCCTGCTCTCCACTCGTACTATTTCCAGATGGACGGCCCAGTCGTGAATTGGTCATGTGATATCACATGTCTGGGGGCATGCAGGATCAAGTTCTCTGTTAAATGGCTGTTACAGGAGAAAAGATTTGTGGTTTTGTAGGCATGTTGAGTTATTTTTGTATCATTAGCATTATTAAAGAGTTAAAGACCAAAACGCAGAAAACAGAGGGTCAAGAGAAGTCATGCTCCTCTTGAATGTAGAAATGTGATAAATCTAGAATAAGACAATAAAATAGATACAGGCAATGATGATGATGATGATGATGATGATGATGATGATATAGGGCATAAGGAGCAACCCTGGAAAGAGACTCAGAATGGCAGAAAAAATGAGATCAGTGGTGCCTCCGTTGACTTGCTCACTATTAGTGGACACCACTTTACTCAGTACGTCATGTCTGGGAGAATAATCAGTTATCCTTGTAAAACCTTCATAAAGTAAAAGAAAAATCTGTCTTCATGGGTCCTTTGGTTGAAGAGCCTACTATATGCTCATGTTATTGTTAAGAGCACAGGAAAGCACACCCACTTACTTCCAGCACTACAATTGCCAGCATGAACATTTAACCTGGGTTTGTTGAAATCAGCGTCCCTGTGCCCCGTTAGCAGAAAGTGTTTCCACCAGGTCGGCCCAGAATACTTGACTCCATTTATCCTCAACAGTCTACTGGCAAGCAACCCGCGCAGCGTGCTGGGAGCCGTGGCTGGAAGTGGGCCTTCTCCCAAGGCCTGCAGTTACTGGCAGCACTTCCCTGTGGTTCCATCTCTGGCCTCCACACCCCATGGAGAAGTTCTCTCTGGGTTCTGCGTGGGCAGGATGAACCTGGGAGGAGCATGATCCTCCGACTTCCCTTTTCTGGGTATTCTCCCCATCTCTCTCTGCTTTGGTCATTTAACTCATCTGTTGTCCTGGTGTCGAGTTCTCTCTCTTCTCAGATAGTTCAATGTACCATTCCCTCTGGAAACCATGTGCTAAGCTTAGGCCACACTGAGAAGCTAGTAATAATTCTGCTAGCAATTACTGTATCTCGAGACATTAAATGTGCTCTTCAACAAGAGGAGGGGTATTATGCAAAAAGTGAGTTAAGAAAAAAAATGATGAAGTAATCGTTCAGTAATTCTATAGTTTAATTATCACAGGCTCGTAAACTAAATGATTAAGCCCCATACAGAATTTTAGAGCTCAACTTATATGATTTAATAAAAAAAGATATTAATTTTAATGACTATCATATTTGCATTGTCTTGTCAGAAGAAAAATAGAGTAATGAACAGCTAAGAGAGTAGATCAGGATATTGTCATAGAATACCTGAAAATCACACCAGGGAGCCCGCTTTGAAAGGATAACCTAATAAAAATGGAGAAAGAACAAGTGGGTACCAATGTATATCAATACCAAACATAACTCAGTTACTCTGTCTGGGAGTCAGAATCTATTACACTCCAGTGAGACAGATGGATTTTCTATTTTCCAATTATAGTCTAGGTTTTAACAGAGGTCAATAAACATAAATGTTATGAGCCTTTCATAATATTTTTTCATATATATATATATATATATATATATATATATATATGCCAGAGCATGCCTTTAAATGCCAGAGCATGCCTCTCAGTGTATAAAAACAGTAGCAAGAATAAAAATTTATGAGAAAACAAAAAGCAGCGATCACATTCAAGATACTATGCATGGAGTTGGTTCTCTGTGTTAAATTATTCTTTAATCATTTTAATTAAATCATCAAATCCCATAATTAATTTCTACTTTCTAAAAACCTTTTCTTTGGCCTTTTTTTTTTTCAAAAGCAAATGTTGATTTCATGTCATTACTTGGGTTGTTCTTGGGCTTTTGTATGTGTGGGTACTGGGCTGGCTGAGATTTTAAACGGAATATAGTGCAATTTTTCACAATTCATCATGGCTAGAATTAGTTTTAATTATTTTTATTTTTTATTTTGATAAAATATGAACCACCTGTGCTAAATTTGGGAGAAAACTTCAAAGACAATTTACAGTAATCCCCCTACCTGATACCCCATTATCCTCTGAAATTTTAGTGTCTATTTCCTATTCATGAGACCATTATTCTATAGTGTCATAGTATGTCACTCAACTCATGAGATTAAAATTCATACAGTGCTATTATCCACGGTTTAGATCTGATTCAAATTTCTTGAATGGTACCAGTAGTGATTTGTTGAGCAAAATATCCAGTTCATGATCCTGTGTTGCATTGAGTCTTCGTATTTCTCCAGTCTGGCCTTCTTCTCAGTCTTTCCTCTACTGCTAACCTTGACATCTAAGACCATTGGCTGATTATTGTGAAGGCCACATTCTGACCTGGAGCTGATGAGTTGGGCTGTGGAGGCTGGGCAGTGATATCACAGAAGACATGCACCATGTTTCACTGTATCTATTCAAGAGCCCCAGGTTCAGTCTATTCCCTTATTGATGTTTGTTTCAGTTATTTTTTGTGACAATAATCACTGAGATTTTCCACTGATAAAGTATGCTCTAGCCCTGTGTAATTAACATATATTTTGTGAGAAAGTAGTTTGAAACAGTAAATATCCTAGTCCTCATTTAACTTTCAGTCTGCACAGTTCTATATATGTTGGATTCATCATTTACTGTTTTATTTAATGGATTAAATTCATGATTATTTGAGCTATCTTGATCGAATCATTTCTTATTTGGTCCACAGAACCCATGAAAGGTAGAGTCTGGAGATTTCCCCATCATTCTTTGAGCCCTTTTGACACAACAAATAATCCAGACTCGTTTTGCACTCTGTCTGCCAAAATCTGACTTCAAATCCAGGATGCTTTTCCCTACACTGTTCTATTTGTGAATGACTCATGAAAGTAATGAAAGGGTTTTCCGTTGAAAAGCCAAATCTGTGGAGCGAATTTGTACCTTTGATATAATTCATTTTTATTCCACAAACCATAGTATGCAGATTATAATAAGTACCACTTCTGTCTTCCTGGAATTAACAATGGGAAAAACAAACACACAAGTGAAAAACAGCAAGAACATCTAAAAAAAGCTTTCCCTTGGCTTGGCTCACTCCAGACTAAATGCCCAATGACATGAACACTCAGGATTCTGGGTGGTGGATAGAAAAAAAATAATGATGAACATTTAATTTTAAATTTCTATACTGATGTCAGCATACGAGTGAGAAATTGTACAGAGGTTATTTTTGCATTACAGAGTACTGATAATTCAGAGTAACTGATTCCTATGCTACCTTTTTTACACCAAAGTCAGTTTGGAGGACAAAACTGGAGAAGATGCAAAGAAAATGGAAAATTTTGCAACTCTCTTAGTTTACAATAGAATCCTTAGACCCAAGTGGCCACTGAGCCTCTTGTTTAGTTTACACTTGCTGTGTCAGAGCACTCTTCTCAAGCAATGGCCAGTCAGATCTGAGATTTGTCCAATATGCTGGTCTCTGACAGGAGCTGCCCTACAGCAGGATGAACAAATGCTTGAGCCCAGGAGTCTGAGAGCCTGAGGCCCAGGACCAGCGTGACCTGGGATCAGCAGCCAGGCCTGCCGTGAACAGAAGTGACCATTATATACTTGTCAGACTTTTATGAGACAGTCTAGATATAAACAGCACGAGCAGCAGCCAGCTCGTCTTTCCAGTCTTCGCTCTTTCTCTCTGTAGCTGTGTCTAAAATCTATGCCAATGGCCATTGGGATTTGTAACACCCTTTGCCAGTAACAAAGGCCAGACAGTCATTAAATTGGATATAAACAAGACAGGAATCAAGAATGGGGAATGGGCTGCTGGATCTCCTGTGAAACCATCTGGAGAAAACCCAGATTTCCCAGAATCAATCGTAAGCCTTGGAGTCCAGCTCAGCAACTCTGCCCTGAAATAAATGGAGGAAAGTCCATTGTGGGTGAGGGTGACGAGGTGTGGTGGAAGGAAAGGTTCCCACACTGAGCGAACAGGGTACTTTGGACACTGATGCATTTCTCTCTCCTTCTTAGTTCATCCATATATCCAAACACAAAGTTGACCCTGGTAAATTTTAGTAATCTACCTATCCTTTTTTAAAAATTACGAACCTTCAGTTTATACAGGAAAACTGATGATACCTAGGTAGAAGTTTCAATAGCTAAGTAAAATTTTTAAATCACTCTCAGAGTGAGGTCAGCAGCCTTTAATGAAAAGAGTCCCTTCAGCCTGTCCTGTTGATGTAGCCCGGTGACTGCACCTCTCCAGAGCCCATCCAGCTCTGGGAGAATTGCTTCATGTCACGGGGACCTGAGACAGAGTCCAAGTCCTGCCACAGTGAAGTCCTCAGCCGGCTTCACTGTGGTCCTGTTTAGTACTAGAGCAGAGTCCTGAACTTGAGGCCCAGACTGTCACTTATATGGGACCTCAGCGCTGAGAAGACCCCAGCAATCCCATACTGACTACTGTGCACTATGTATCTTCAATAAAGTCCCCAGATTGGGTAAGTTTCAAGCCTCATAGAAAATATAGAAGTAACAATAGTCTCTCTATATTCTTCTGTTTTCCTGTTTTCTCCTAACAGTGTATTTCTATCCAGGGCGTATAATTTGTCATCCATCCATTCAAACAATGTCTAAAGAACATTAACGTTGAGCTGCCACACTAAAATTTGGGGGGGAAAGAAGTCATAGAATTGGCTTTTAAAGAGTTCATATTTCTGTTCTAGTGGGAAAGAGAGACAGAAACATAAGTGTGTAAAGAGTGAGAAACTGAATTTATGACTCACAAGGCTCTCTGTGCCCAGCTAGTAGGTCGGCAGGAAAGGAGAAGGAGAACTCCATCTATAAGAAGCAGCCTCTGGCAGGAGGAGTCTGGGGTTCCGAGTCTGCCTGTTGTTTTTGAGGTGTCCTTTTTGATAGTGCTGCCCACATTCCCCGGACATCTTTGTGGATGCAGCATAATGGGCATAAAGACAGGAAATGTTTGGTAAACTAACATCATTTAAGCAAGGAAAAAAAGTTATTATTCATAGCTCAGTGCCACATTGTGTTTTGAAAACCTAATGACCCTTCTCAATCAAGCTGTGGGAAGTCATAAAATGCCACCCAAATTTAGTGACTTCAAAGTTAAGGAGTTGGTGACTTTTTCTTCATCCGGTAGTTAGATGGTTCTGTGGCTGTCTGAAATCTAAGTTCACTCTAGGACATTCATTTTTCTTGCTAATTTCTGTTGAATTTATAAATTAAAGTTGAAAGTAAAGCAACATGATATTAGACTTTTAAGAAAAAATCTCAAGTGGTTTTACACATATTTAATTAATTTTATAAAAATGTCATCAGGATTTCATTCAAACACCTTATGAATCTTAAAATTCTTCTAAAGGAAGTTACATGTTACATAAACAGCAGGAGCTCCTCTGCAGATTTATATTAAAAAATGATAAAAGTAGACAATTCTTAAAACAATGTACATAATTCAGTCTGTTTTTAAACTGCCTCAGTGGTCCACAATAACTTTTCTGTACTTTGTGAGCCTCAGTCAATTGAAAAAAAGCACATGAGTGTTACTCCTTAAAGATTTGTTCCATAGCAAAGGCGTAATTTTGGCTAATTATTTATTCAACAATGATAAAATCAGTGCCCAAAATATGTCAGGTAATTGGCTAAGTCTGTTTACAGTAACAGTGAATGACACCGAAGATAAACACATAAGCACATTGCAAGCCCTAAGGAAGTGCCCCGTGTGACAAGAAGTGTGATCATAGTGCCCCGAGGGGGGACCACTTGCTCTACCATAGACTGTAAGGGGATCCCCCAAGAGCAAGCAAGGCTTTCTGTCTTTTAAGAAGACAAAGCGCTTCAGGTAAAGAAGGAGAGAGGTTTTTCAGGCCTAGAATCAGCTCGATAAAAATGTCATGAAGCCATAGCAAAGTCTCGGCTGCTCAGGGAATGACAGTGACTGTACAGAGATGGCAGAATGGACTGCTAGAGAGGTTGGGGAGACCCAGTCACACTCCAGAGGCTCAGCTGGGTCCTGTGGGCTGCAGAGAGTGAGGGAGGGCGGGAGCTTGGG
The DNA here is from genome assembly GCF_052094955.1 of Ictidomys tridecemlineatus. NCBI lineage: Eukaryota > Metazoa > Chordata > Mammalia > Rodentia > Sciuridae > Ictidomys > Ictidomys tridecemlineatus. The sequence continues at coordinate 51,857 of NW_027521053.1, forward strand.
AAGAACACAGTCCGATTCTCTCCTCAAAGCAAAATAGAAATCTATTACTAAACTCATACATTAATAAACTGATTTCTTGTTTTATCTTTGTGTCCTGGGTGCTCACTCTGCCTGGAACAGAAGACAGGGAAGTAGAAGGAAGGAGAGAAAGAAGAGGCAGAAAAGAAGGGAGATGTAGAAATGCGCACGCCATTCAAAGATAATTCTATCTGTAAGAATTTGTTCTAAGGAGGCCACATGTGAACACAGGCAATGCAGAGAAGTCACTCATTGCCAGAAGCAGTGGCCTGTGTCTGTAATGCCAGCCGTGGGGAGGAGGGTTGAGGTTGGAGGCCAGCCTGGGTAACTCATCCAGACCTGGCTCCAAATAAAACAGAAGGGGCTGGGGATGCAGATCAGTGGTAGAGTGCTTGCCTAGCATGCACCAGGCCCAGGGTCTGATCCCAGCAATAAACCACAGCAGCAAAAGGAAAGAAAGAAGGGAGGGAGGGAGGGGCAAGGAGAGGGAAATCACCATCATGTTAGTGGCATCAATCAACCAGAAGCAACCTGGGTGTCCAGAGCAAAAGACCATGAAGAAAAATCACGATACAGCCAAATAACAACACACTTTTCAGATTTTAATAGGATTTTGAACATTTGTATATGTTGACATGAAAAAAATCTGAGTGAGTCAAAGTGGAAAATGAAGAGTAAACCCAGTGCATAGAGCATACAGTGGGCTCCTGTTTCCATTAAAGGCCAGTGTGTTACAGCCAGGGCTGCCCTGGCACAGGCTGGTGGGTGTGAACCTAGAACAGCCTATTGCCAGAGCTCTGGGCTCCGAGTCCTAGCCCAGGTGGTGGCTCCTAGGTGGTGGCAGACTGTGCTTTCTCCAGGGATCAAGGGAGGAAGCGTTTCTGCCCCTCTTTCTCTTCCAGTGTTGTCTCCTTTGGCCTGTGGACAGATCAGCCCAGGCTCTGCCTCCATCTGCACCACACCTTCTCTTTCGTGTGCTTTTTCCTTTCTGCATCACTTATAGAGACATTTACCATTGGACATAAGGCTCACTCAGTGGGATCTCCTCATCTCAAAATCCTTTTAATTATATCTGCAGAAACCCTTTTGCCAAATAAGGGCACACTCACAGGACCCATGGATTTGGACGTGGAGATCTTTTGTGGGGCCATCACTTAACCACTGCAAGCAGCTGGCTGTCTTTGTTCCAAGATGGACATTTTCTGAGAGTATATGCATGAAATTGCCAGGATTTTGTTTTGTTTTCTTGCACAGAAAGGGGAGACTGGTATCTTTGCATGGAAAGGAAGATTTTTTTCTTTGTATCTGTTTATTTATTGTTTGAAGTTTCTTTTTTATCATATTTTACATTTTTAGTTAGATAGAATGAAAGCTTAAAAATGATTGCAAAAATCATTTGACTTGGAAATTCAATTATTTAATAGAATAACTTGAAGTTGTACTTTTGAAAAGACCCTATATCTGTAGGGACTACATAAAACAGAGGAAAAGTAACAGAGCATCCTGGAGGTTATCACATCCTGAGAGAAGGATAAGATAGCTATTTTGGATTTCATTCAATAACTGAAATTTTATCATTGGAAAGGAGTGGAAATGCTGATTCTAGAGAATCTGATTCAAATCCATTTCTGTCTTAGCCCCTTGGATATAAAAGCTCTAAACACCAAGACATTAACATCCCGAGTCACAGAGGCTCAGGGTCACCGTAGGCCACAATGCTACCTGATTCTGGCAGGTCTCAGAGACCCCCTGGGAGGTGCTCTTCCAGTGGAAGACACTGATGGGTCTCTCCTGAGCAGCAGAAGGTGCTGGCTGGGTGGTGAAAGTGACTTGTAAATGGCACTGAGGGACAAGTCCTTGAATGCATAGGACATTTGGGAACTCCAGAAATAATCAGTGGCATTTTCTCAGGGATCAGAAGACTTTTAAGAGTAAAGAGGTAAAAGATTTTCATGATTAAATTATATTGGGATATAAGGACATTTTCCCAAAACAGGTCTCAGCATATTTCTGCATATGCATGTAATCTAGATACAGGACTAAAGAAGAGAAAATGGCAATGACTTTATCCTGTGTCCTTAGAGAAGTAAAAGTTTATCCACTACCAACTGATTTTTCATTGTAGTTTAAATTTTGATTCCTTTCAGGCTTATTTGAGTCTTTGGCTTATTTTCACTTAAGTTATTACCAAAGGGTTAGCCATACACAGGGAATGCCTGTCTTCTGAGGAAAAGGGGTATGTAATTCTGAGCTATTTTTAACTAAGGACATTAGCAGTAATTGGCTGGCATGGGTCGTGCGCTTATTGGTGCTCCAGGCAAGGCAGGGCTCTGGCCAGCCCCAGCTGAGCACCCAAACTACTCATCCCCTCGGTAGGTGCAGGACTAACACGTCCGTCAGGTGGGCAGGGCCCAGCATCTGAGCAGACTGAGCTTCACCAGTTTCACTGTGGTCACTGTAACTGGAATCCTGGGGGCTCCCTTAGCAGGAAAAAACTGAGAGCCTCTTTGCCTTAAAAATTATAAGTGATTTTTTTTTAACTTAACCTCAACAACATGAATATAGTGAAGGAATAACACGTGAAATTCAAAAAATAATTAATAAGAAATGCTGAGATATAGGAAGAAGCTGTAGTTTTGTTTCATTTTACTCGAGAGGGCTCAGTGAGCAGCTTTCATTTTCACGGAAAGCTGTCCTGAGTCCCCCAGTCCCGAGAACAACAATAGAAGTGGAGTAAGAAGCAGTCAAATGAAAGGTGCAGATTTCGGCTGCAGCACTGAAGAGCTGGTTTGTGAGCTCCTCGTCCTGCCTCTGGCCAGGTCCCCAGAAGCCTTCTTTCCACCCTCCCTGCCCTGTTATCAGAGTTGCTGACTTCCACATCCAGTTCCCACCAACTGGATGTCTGGACTTGTCTAACCACTTCTTATCTTGGAAGTAGGACTTGATTTTTTAAACTCAAGGACTGACTATTGCTGCAAGCAGCTCTGCTCTCCAGTGAGAACCCTCCGGGGTCACTCCAGCCTCCAGCCTCCATGTGAAGGTGCTGCAGTTCTGCCAGGGACAGAGAGGTGACTGGGGCCCCACTTCTGCCCTATTTCTCACAGGCTCCACCCTTTGACAGAGGTCTCTTCCCTCTCCACATTGACTCTAGAGCACATGGCTGTAAGTTAGTGTGCATGATGTTGGAACTGCTTCTAATCCCACATGCACTGGAAATCTGACTTCTAAAACTACCTTTCTAGTAATACCGATTCAATGTGGTGAACTTTATATTGTAAAGGATTTTTATAATGATTTGACATTGTTAAGATGTCGGCTGAGTTTCTGGAAATTCTGAAGATTTGGAGGATGAATCCTATGGTTTTCATCAATAATAGGAATACTTATTTAAGATTGTTTCAAGATTTTTTATACAAATATTTATGTATATATATATATATATATATATATATATATATATATATATATAAAATTTGAAAAGATAGTTAATTGAGGAACCAGATGAGTGTTATAAATCATGATTTTTTTTTCCATGAAAACATCTAGTTTTAGGGGAAATGGTTGGTGTTTCCTATTATTAACAGGAGCAAGTACTTTTGGAGGACAAATATTGTATGATGAAGTGCTTTTGTTCTTCACATACACTGTATTATAAGGTTCTCGGTGTGTTCTTCATGTCAGCTCCACAGAGAGATCACTTGTAGTGGCCGTGAACTTTCTGAAATCTCTGCCATGCCTGTGATGTCTTCTAAAACTGTGAGCTTCTCCTTAGTGGAAGGGGTGGTGGAGAAAAGAAGGGAAAGTCTTCCTGCCTATAGGCAGATATCCAAAGGCAACTGAGTAATGGGATGTTTTGAACCTACTCATGTCCCTCCAAAGTCCACAATGTGATTCTGACATAAGCCTCCCACATTTTGAAAACCAGAATCTCAATGATTTATAGCCCAAAACACGCATTTCATTTTTCACGTGTGCTGGGATGGTCAAAAATTTGAGAACCACCAGTGAAATCAGAAAAGACAGGCCAGACGGCTTTTTGAACACAATCAATAAAACATTCAGATTATTTTCTCTGTCTTCACGGTTTCTTGTGGCATACAGAAGCCTTCTTCAAACCTCACAATCATCTGAAGCCACAAATATTTTCAAGAAGATACCTCAGAATGAATTATCATTCTCAGAATCGTGGACACTGTTCAGTTGCCTTCTCCACTGAGTGAGCCTGCCCTCAGGATGGCCTGGTCTGTTTGTTCAGAGCAGCCGTGTGGCTCCAGTCTCAGGAGGCTGGGGACCGTGTGCTGCCGTCCACCCCTCAGCACAGCGACTGGTACCTTGTAGACTTGCTTTATAGAAGGGCAACCATTAAAGCTCTGATCCTACCTGGTGGTGTTCACCTGACAGTATTTTATAACAGGCAAGGGTCATTCCTACCCAAAGTAGGGGACTGCGCGACAGCTCCGCCAGGCCTCCTCTAAGGGCCTACAGTGGGGTGTTTTCAGGGCAGGCGCCCAGAGCCTGCTGCCAAGGCCAGAGAAGCTGCCGCTGTCATCAGAGTGCCATAAACAAGCAATGCACAGTCACACTTGTGCAAACAAGCCCAGGAGGAATGGCTCACACTCTGTTTTCCTTTCGCCAGCCCCAAGGGCAGGTCAAGTGACCCCTTGGACCACCTACTCTCAAGCCCACCACACACCACACAGGAGGGCTTTCTCAATGCTGTTTCCCCTCAGTTCCAAGACCCCATTTTCATCACTTAAAGCTATAGGAAAATGAAAAAAGGCTCTTAATGGACAAAGGGAAAGAATAAAATGCCAGCCGGCACAGGGGCTGTTCAGCGAGGTGCTCGCCATCCTCTCCACCCAGGGGGGGCTCCAACTCTGACTCTGCAATCAGTGGCAGGAGACAGAGAAACGCAGATATGAATTCTACTGCTTTCCCCAGTGCTTTTAACTTTTCTTGCACTGTCAAACTTTCCACCCAATAAAATTCTGCAGTAGATGTGGGTCTCTATGATTTGAGATTTGTCAGCGACTCAGAGCTGAAACAGGAGCAGAATTAAACTAACCCTCTGCTTTCAGCACCCCCGGCATCTTTGATGATGTTTTCTGAAAAGCAAATAATATTTGAGCTGGAAATTGTTGGATCTGTGATTATCCCTTTTGCTTTCTAGAGTTATTTTTTTCCACTGAAATCCCACCTTCCTTCCTTTTCTGTAAAAGAAAGACTTCAGCTTTAATTTGTGCACTTCATGCTGAAGTTTAAACAAAAAATGGAACACTTTTATTTGAAGAACGTGTACTTGAAAGTTTAGAAAAGCGCATGTTAGTGAGCTGTCATTGAATTAATAACTGGAGGATTCCATTTCATTATTTTTTTCCAGCTTGCTGCACTCTGGGTGTGTGTGCTCCATGGTCTTGTGTAGCACCAGGATCTGTTCTCTGTGGAGGATTCAAGACGCCCCATCTCCTTTATAACTATGAGGTCATGGTCCTGAGCAGGCTTTTATGTCACTGTTTCCAAAATGCATTTTCCTTAAAATTAGGGAACCGACAGAAATTTAGTATGTTTTTCAGAGCCCTGTAAGTGCTCCCAGGATCCTCTCCACAGGAAAATAATAACTAAAGGTGATAATGAGAGGATCTACAAGAAAGGAGAGGAGGCGTCAAAAGAAAAATAGCACCAAAGATCAGTATCTCGAGATCAAAAAAGTGTCCAAGTTCCATTCTTGAGTGTGTCACACTTTTACAGCTTGTTTTCTTCAAAACATTTTCACTTGGTATTTTTCCAGGTTAGTCATTACAAAAAAAAAAAAAAAAAAGACTAAGTTGATTCTCTTCACTGCAAAAATCAAATGGTTGCAATGCTTGTCCCCTTCGGTTATTTATCAGACAATAAACAAACTTTCATTTTCTGCCTTAGAGAAAACCTGGCTCTTGAAGAACTTTGAAAATGAAGTGTTTTACAAAATACCACGTGACACACAAGACGGAAAAGTGTGCTAAAAGAGAAAGAGCCCAAACCACCAATCTGGGCATCCCAGGAGAATATTCCCCCACCGAGGACTCTGATAAGTGCTCCCTGGGCAGGAGACATGCGTGCACACAGAGTCATGGAGTCCACGGGAAGCAGAGCAGAGAGAGTGAGCAAAGCTACTTGGCCCGTGAAGAGAGAAAGAGCATGAAGATAAATACATAGAATATCCAAAACCCAAAGTAGAAAACTTACTTAATAACAATACAAATGTTAAAACTTAATTTTTTTCAAAGCCCTCAATATTTCATTTTATGGAAGGTAGACATCAACAAGTATATAAGGGAATGAGTCATTCAAAATCATTTGGAATTATCCACTTTATTCCATTATAAAGGAATGCCAGAAACTGGCTTAATGAGGAAAGGGGCCAGATCATTCTTTGAATCTCCCATAAATACTCTTCACTAAATGTATAAATTATTATTATATCTATGAAACTTATTTTAATATGTAAGTTAATTCTTCATGCCAGGTAGATGACAGTATGGAAATCTGTGAATGTTAATAAATCACTTTAAAATCATGTGTTACTTAGTTGTATATTAAAAATAATGTACATCCAAAAGGACAAATAATTAATATAATAATTAAGGATCAGAGGTTGCTTACCAAGTACAATTTTAAATCAAATTGAACTATTTGTGCAAGAGATAATTAGTCTAATCACTTTTCTACTATTAATATAACACATGCCCACAAAAAGTCAGAGTACATCAGAAAATGCTTTCAAAATCACTACCCAAAGAAGTAACTTAAGAAAATAAGCCTGTATTTTCCAGTCTGTTTTCTACACACAGATTATCATTGTTCTTGGTTTGGTTTTGTTGTAGTGCTTTAAAAAAATCTTCTTGTAATAATACATAACCCCTCCTTCTTTTTCCCACTACAACTTATTTTAAACATTTCCCTCCTAGTATCAGTGAGCATAGACAGCACTTCTAGGGGCAATAGTCTTGCCATGTGAATGTAACACACTGTTCTTATTCTTCTGGTACTAAACATGCTCTTGATTCTTCGTGTTTACTTAGGATTTTAGTTCAGTATAAGACTGTGGGGCAAATGCAAAGAAGGACACTTTGGACATGTGGTAGAACGTAAATAGAAACAACTTTTTATGTGATATATATATATATATATATACACACACACACACACACACACACACACACACACACATATTTGCATGTGTTTATATTAGCATAATGTTTGCTAGATAGTAGTCAGTGGATAATAGATCTGTAAAAATATACTTTTATTAGGCATGTGAAAACTTGTGTTAGGAAGAGTATTTACACATAAAGCATTCATGCAAAAACACCACTGTTCGTATCTGAGGGCACTGTTGATGAGTGTCTGGGAAAGGAGAAATGATGTTCTAAGGTACGGCCTTCCACATCTGCATAGATCACATAGACACTGGCAATTGACTATCCCCAGAAAGAGTAAAAGGAACATCTGAGTAGGAATCTGGGATTCAGGAAAAAGTTGTATGAAATGTAAACATGAAGGTGAGAGCCACCGCAGTGTAAATGGATATTGAAATTCTGAGACACTGAAGAAGTAAGAACAGAGAGCAAGGAGTCCCAAGGACTGTCCTCTGGGCATTGGGAAGAAGGAGCCTGGGGTAGGAAGAAGACCCACAGGTAGAGGTTTCAGTGGGGTGGGGAAATCCAAGAGGAAATCCAGAGCTTGCCCTGCAAGTTAAGTAAAAAAAGAATAAAAAGTGTACACAGAAAAAAGAATGAGATCAATTTAGTGAAAAGCTAGATGTGGTGGTGGTAATGTGGAAACTGAGATCTGAGAATGAATTTAGCATGAAAGTCATTTAAAATTTTCTCACTTTTCCACGATAAGGTTAATATATGCCTGGAAAAGACAAGTACAGGACATTAGAAAAAAATTAAAGGGGGAAAAAAGACCATCAGGTGAGAAATCATGGTGACCTGGACCAAGCTCACAGCAGGCAAGTGGGAAAAGTGGTCCCTTAAGGGATTGGAGAGCGATGGCTCATGTCAATGCATTGGACTAAGTGTTTAATACACCACAGAGAAACCACTGTTACTGTCACTTGTAAGAGAGGGTGGGTGCAGCACATAGAGAACTACGTGCAAGGAAATCACTGGAGGGGAACTGAAACACGTTGGAATCTGTGGGCAAAGTATGAAGATAAATTGTTATTTTATTATGTTTTTAAGTATAAAAACAATCATACATCTTCATGCAGGTGAAAATGTTTAGACAGAGAGATATCTGCTTTAGGAGAGAAAGTGAAGAATTAAGTTGCTCTAGGCAACTTAGTGGGACCCTATCTCAAAAAAACAAAAGCAAAACAAAGAAACAAAAACCATTTTTTTAAAGGGCTTGGGAAGTGGCTCAAAGGTTAAGCATACCTGGGTTTAATCTCTGGTACCAAAAAAAAAAAAATCTCTTTCATTGACTCTCAATGTTTTGAAACTTTGAGCTGATTTTGTAATCTTTATGATTCAATTATATCTGCTTTTGAAGTTTACCATTAGAACAGATTTGGTTCTTTTAAATTTTACAAAGAAAATTAGAGATTGGGGGAATTGTTTGAAAACATCCAGGAAGGGACCGTAAATCTACTTGTTGATTTACATCCTAATTGAACCTTTTGGTGTGTGGCTATGGGAGAGGTCTGTGTCATAAACATATGACATTCGTATGGAATGGAGAGCTGTCATTGGCACAAGGCTCTGGATACAAAGGCCAGTATCTGCCTATATACCTCTGCAATGCAGAACCAGTCCAGCTCCATGGATTTCCACTGACACTGGAAGCAGAGTCTGGAAGGGGGGTGGAGCATAGGATTTCTCTCCCAGAAAACAAGACCCAAGTGGTCCTCAGCTTTACTGTAAGAAGAGCCCAATGATCACGAATTGAATCCAGAACAACCCCTGAAACATGTGACATTCAATAAGAACAAGGCTCATCAGGCACCCAGACACGGTACCATTCACAATCGTTTCTCTATTTGCCCTTAACTTTCATAAAAAATAAAATCAGGAGTACAATTGTCCTCTTTTTAATATTAAACTACTCAGATACTTTAAGCAAAACATTCTGTGCCAAGTGCTAATATTTATTTTATCCAAGAGAGTTTTCTTAGCCAATATTTAAACAGCACATATGGTTCTTTTCTGTGTGCAAAATACTTAATATATGTTTTTATATATTTGAAAATAATAACAAAGATAGTTAACATATATCAATTGTGTATTGCCATGAGCTCAGAAAGAATTAAAAGAGACAAAAAGTTTTATTTTCTTAAATTTTGTTCAGCTGTTGTAAAATTCCATATTTTATTTAATTTTGGCATTACTTGTCTTACCATTTCTGATTCATTAATTTTACAAAAGTTGTTTTTATTTTTATATCTTCTTTATTGAAAAATGTTATGATAATATTATTTTAAGTTGCAAACATAATCTAAATCAATAAATATTTTCTAAAACATAAATAATTAAATGTAAAATGTAATAATTGTATAGAAATAAATGTAATTATTAAAAGTAAATATGTAAAATGCATGTGCTCATTTGAATAGTTGGGCTTCAGATAGTTTATCTGTTTTATATAACTAAATATTTAACTCACCAATGTTAAACTTCAATAAAACACAAATTAGAACCATAAGGTTTTCTATGATATTCACAATATTTTGTTTAAATTTCCATTTTTAAATATGGAAGTTTTCATCTCCATATGTGCAAGGACTTTTGAGGGCCTATTGATTAGCCCTATAATTTTTATTTCTGTATCATTTCCTCAAATTTCATAAGTAACAATGGAAAGAAAAAGAATTCAATCAAGAAAGGCCATCTATAAAGATTAAATATATTAGATTAGGGATAGTAAATGTATTAGGAAAAAAAAACAGATATTAAACATATGAAAGTGAGATTTTATATGATGGGTGACATCTTCAAAGGGGAACTACATTTCGTGAGGAAATGTGAAATGGTCATGACTTTGCCACTGCCACCTGGACAACGGATTTCCTTAAGGAAGGGAAAGCCAGCGCCTTTAGTGGACTTGTGTGATGGTTTGGATCTAGAAGTGTCCTCTGGAAGTGGGACCCGCAGTGCACGGGGTGCAGAGGTGGCCTTGGAGACAGGAGGAGAGCTGCAGGCTCGCTGAATCCACGACCTGGTGGGTTAGTAAGTTGAGTTGACAGCTGGGTGGTGCCCGTGGACAGCTGGGAGGTCCCTGAGGGTGGACCCTTGGGACTGCAGTGTCCCCTTTCTCCTCGGGCTCTCTGTCTCTGCTTTCTGGCCTCTTTGAGCAGACAGCTGTCCTCGGCCGTGCCTTTGCACCCTGTGTTCTCACCGCAGGCCTAGTGCAATGGAGTCAGTCAACCATGGACTGAGCCCTCTGAAACCATGAGCCCCAAAGACACTTTTTCTCCACTAAGTTGTTCTTGTCAGGTATTTTGGCACCGTGATGCACACTGACCAACACGAAAGGTAGCAAGAATTCCGCGCCATTTTTCTTTCCTTTTTGTTCTCATAGATGCTTCTTTTCAATAGTGAGATTTTGTTTCTTAAGGCATCGTATTATTTCAGGAAATTAAATGAAAGAGGGTTAAGAGTGTAAAAGAAACATATAAAAAGAATTTTAAATAATACGCACTTTGGGAAAAAAGTTGACAGCAAGTGATGATAAGAGAAAGTAGCAGAGGAATGGATGTGATGCTGAGCCTGCGGAACACAGTGCCACCTGCTCTCAGTGGAATTCCATGCCTTATTGCATGTTTGGATCACTGCATCCTGGACATTGCTTTGATCTATCTGTATAGAATCGTGCTGAGGAAAATGCTGGAATGCATGGAGCTGCCTAACAAGGATTCATAAAGAAACGAAGGGAGACTGAAAGACCAAAGAACTATGGGAAGAAAAGGAGGACAGGAGGGACAGAGGGGAGGGAGGGAGAGAAAGGGAGAAAGGACCCTGTCCATTATTATTAATAAATGTCACTGGCATCTGCTCTAACACTTAAATATTTTACAATTATTATTTTAGTAATTTTAATTTAAGCACTATGTAATCTCAATTCAAATTCTATTCTTTTTCAAAACCAATTTAAGGACATTATTCTGGCATTTATTTTCATATAAACAACCAAAAAAGATGATTTTCATAGAATATATGAACATGTGCTGTCCATTTTTAATGAAAAGTGATATATTAACTGATAGAAATGAATGGAGAGAGAGAGTGTGTGTCTTCTGCAACGTTGTTGAACACAGAGCAATGACATTTTAGTTGGTGTCCTATCAGATGCAAAGCACATTTCATTAAGAAAGAGATCTATAGGTGAACAGATGTCAGAGAAACCCATATTTGAAAAACGTGTGACGGCCTGTGTTTTCATGGCATGACCTTCTCTCCCGGGCTCCAGACACCTGCCTATGTCAAAGTACTTGAAATTGCTGGAGAAATGCAAAAGGAAAGAAAAACACTCTTATTCAGATTAGGATATTACAGGAATGCTTTTTAACGAGGTATCAGGCTTGCATGCCTACAATTTCTGAGGAAGAAATGAATTTAAATTTTTTACCCCCCATTTTAATCAACCAAGATTCAGTTCTAGGAACTGAGTTATCTTCAGCTGATAGGAAGAAGGAAGTGGATAATCCAGGTCTTGGGGAAGATGCCAGGTAGGACGGCTGGCAGACACGTGTCCTCTTCTGTCCTCGCTGGCGTTGACCTTCAGGAGTGATGCACCAGTTAGTGTGAGTTAGAAGCTGAGGACCAGCACCTCTGCTCAGTGCTTTTCTGGGGACTTGCAGGAAATTGCCTTGCAAGGGAGTTGGAGCCGCAGAGCACTCAGTGCCCGGTCCTGGGCAGCAGCAGCATTGTGGGAAAGGAGTGGAATGGACACAGGTCAATAGGTCTGCAATGCCCCCCTCCCCCACGCTTCTCTGGTCCTTACACAGCACGAAGCCGCTACAGCAGGGTGGAGCATGAGGCGAAGGGCTCAGCTGGAGGATGTGACAGAGCATCTGCAGCACAGGAAGGGCGGAGTCAGCAAAGAGGAGTTGACTGAGTGAGGAAAATTACATTTTGTGGTCATCAGCCCCAGATGTCAGCAGAAATGCCAGCAGAACATCCCGAGAAGGGTCCAGGCCAACCAAATCCTGCAGCAGACAGAGAACACCCACTCGGTAGAGCCTGCAAACCAGGAAGAGTCTGATGGGGATCCAACACTCTTCCTTCCCCCTCAGAGCTCACAAGACCCCACCCCCCACCCCACCCCTGCATTTAGCCTACGGCCATCCCTGGGCAGCAAACACCTGCCCTGGGTGAAAGCAGGAGATTCAACACTCATTTTCCAAACACTGAGCATTTGCTTGAAGGACAATTAAATATGGGTTGGATTTGATTAAGTTTGAAACCGAACTGGACTAATTGTAGCTTTTTATTTTTAACAAATCATGAGGGAAGCCAGAATTTTTATAGGAAACAAGAAAATAAATTCTTTTTTTCTTGCTCTTCTCATTAGAGCAACAGTTGTATCTCTGGGACATAAATTCCAAGAGAGGATTAAAAGTGTTACTGTTGAAAAAATTATAAAAATATGCAAAACGTTGTAGGGAAACTAGAGAGCAAAAGTCAAAAACCTCTTTATTGACTGCAATACTATTTTAAGCATATTATATACATACTTCCATTTTATTTTTTAATAATAAAGTTATCAATTTAAAACTGAGGCTAAGAAAATTTAAGTGTTACAACTAGAATCTAACTTTAAAATATTTGACTTTAGTATTCTTTCTTATAAACTGTTCTGCCAGGAGATTCTGCACTAACCTATCGATACATTTATTTAGTTTCATATTTTGATTGCATATTTAAAACAATGCTTTATTGTTGTTTAGGTAGCTTAATGTATAATAAAAATTATAGGAGTTTAGTTATTTCTGAAATCCTTTTCTATAATAAGATTTGGGGTTGGAATCAAGTGTCTTTGCCTGTTACATTCAAAATAAGTAAACAAGTATGAATATGAGAAGCCAAGATTGTGATCTTTGAGGAAAGAGAGCTGCAGTTGTTTCAAGCCAAAAGGCCCATTAAACTAACTTCATAAAATCATATAGAAAGCTAAAGGCACATTGGTCTCATCCCAGAACTTGGAAGATAACTACATTAGAAGTTAAAAGAATGAACTGAATTTATTTGGAAGATCTCAAATACTTACAATGTGAAGAAAATAATACAGGGAACAACAATTTGTAATAGCATAAATTTAGTACCAAGGCTGTCAAGAAATTGAAATAATACAGATTAACTTTTATCTATCCAAACACAAGATTTAAAACCTTACTGCACAGCTCTCTAAACATCATTCATTCATCAAATTTTACCTCCTCACTAAAAGGCTTGCTTTATGGGCTGGGGTTATGGCTCAGCAGTAGAGCGCTCTCCTAGCACATATGAGGCACTGGATTCAATCCTCAGCACCATATAAAAATAAAAAAAAATAATAAACGAAGGTATTGTGCCCATGTACAACCAAAAAAAAAATTAAAAAAAGGCTTGCTTACATGGCACATGCCAGCTGATCCTAAATTATCTATTATATGGGGGACACCTATTTTACATTTGGTACGCTACTGATTGCCTCATAACCTAAAATGTGTGTGTGGATATGCAGATGCATAGTCACATACTCTGAAAGCAGTCAGCACCTAGGAAGAGAGCTTTATAATAATTATAAAATATATGGCTCATATTTGTAGGTTTAGGAACAAACACCATGACTCTTGCTAAGTAAGTAACTAAATTCATTGAAGTAGGATTACCCAAGAAAATTGTAATCCAACCATAAGCATTCAGAAATCTAGGTAGAGTTCAATGCTTTCCAGAGAAAATTGAAAATGTCAGTCAAAAGAGTCTCCTGAAGACTCACAGGCAGTTTTAATTGTGGCATCCAGTGCATAAATGGGGCTGCTGTTGATTACTTTCAAATCCAAAAAGGCAGAGTACAAATTGAATTATTATTGTGTGTATAAGATTTCATTCATAATTATAAAGAGTTAATATAAGCATTGATATTTCTGGAAGTGAGGGCTTTGGGAGTTAAGTAATTTCAAAATAAAATGGAGATATATTAAGAAAACTATTTTTTCAGAGTATTGAAATAAATGGGAACAACAAAGTAATTTTAGAAAAAAAATATTAGGGTCAACTCTGCTGGAGAAACAAATTGTAGGAAGTTCACAAAGTTTATCTTCCAATTTCAGGTATATTTATTTTTAAATTCTTTTGAAAAAGCAAATAGACCTGCTTTCAAGTGACAGAAAATATGTAAGAAAATATTATTCCTACTCTAATTTGAACTCTAATGTAAGTGCAAAGTCAAGTGTTCAAATTTTTTAGATTCAGGCTGAAAATTGAGTTTAGGTACAGATTTTGCAGTTGAGTGTCCTTGAGTAAACTAGAGAACCTTTCCATTCCATGGCCATCACATGAAATCATCACTTATTTATTTATTTTAACAAGATTTTAAAATTTGATTATCACAAGAGTTGCTCCAGGAATTAAGTTGCTTCCAAAAGTCTGGGTGAAAAAAAAAAGAAAATTCTGCTGAAATATTTAACTGGAAAAGCAAATGTGTGAAAGAAGGATTTTAAGAAAGACTTTTAAGACTCCCTTAGTTTGCATATGGCAGAGGGTGTGAGTTAATATTAATCAGGAAAAGTTTAATTTCATCCTTTCAGACAAATATGAGGAATAACACAACAAATATCCTTTCCATTTGTTGGAATTCTATCCAACTGCATTTGGCAGCAGTTCACCTCCCTGGTCAGGGAGCAACTGGAGAGGAGGAAGGGGTAGGCTCTCCAGTCTACCTTTCATGCCATAGCGTGACACCACAGGAGTGAAGAGTCACATCACATGTAATATTTAAATGGAAGAGAACCTGAAACGCTCTCAGATACACGCATGTGCACATGCAGGACTTCAAATTCTTCTGAAATGCTTGGAAATAATTTGGCTAAAGATTAGATATCATTTCATTAACCATGGTCATTAATTTGATGTCACTCTAGTGAATAGCAAAACAGCAGAATTAAATATATTTGCACTCATTTTATTACTGTTGCATTAAGCAAGACAAAAAAAATGGTTCCTTGAAATCTTCCCATCATCTACTGAGAATTCCTGTGGTCGTTAGCCTGTCCCAGTAGGAACGATCCAGATGGGAATGAAATAACTTACTCAATTAATGTCACACACACAATAAGGGAATCTTATGGTTTGGTATGAGGTGTCCCCCCAAACCGCTGTGTGAGTGCAGGAGTATTCAGAGGTGAAATGATGGTGTGAGCTGCAGCCTCATCAGTCCTGAGTTTGACTGCGCTGACTGCATGGTAACTGCAGGCGGGGACCTGGCTGAAGGAGGCAGGTCACTGAGGGCCAGCCCTGGAAGCCAGTGTTTTCCTGAGGCCCATTCTTTCACCCTCTGCTTCCTGACCACTTGTCCTGAGCTGCTTCCAGCATGTCCTCTTGCCATGATGTGCTGCTTCACCTTGGGCCCAAAGCAATGGAGTTGGCCCATCATGGACTAAATCTCTGAAAGCATGAGCCCAAACCCACTCTCCTTCTCTAAGTTAATCTCATCAGTCATTTCAACAACTCAAGGCACCCAGGGACAGTCTGGCTTAGGTATGGTTCAGTTCAAGGCTCAAGCCATGTGCCTTGGACTTGAGTTTCCCCCTGCTCTCTCTCAGCTTAGGTTTCTCACATGTTGGCTGTGGTCTCCATCATCATGTCATTACTCCCAGGGAGTTTAATTTATGTGCCGGCAGCTGGCTCAAGCACTGTGAATCCAGTGAATTCTACCCCCACCATATGACTGAAAATGGGAGAAGGATATTATTCCAAAGGAAATTTCTGGAATTGTTATAAAGAGTAAATTGATACTGAGTGACTGACCAAATATACAAACGAAAGAGGCAAATGGCCCATGTAAGGAGCAGAGTAATTAAGAAGGAGGACTCTAAATCACACTGGAACTAAATT
The DNA here is from genome assembly GCF_052094955.1 of Ictidomys tridecemlineatus. Taxonomy (NCBI): domain Eukaryota; kingdom Metazoa; phylum Chordata; class Mammalia; order Rodentia; family Sciuridae; genus Ictidomys; species Ictidomys tridecemlineatus. The sequence goes on from NW_027521053.1 coordinate 67,954, forward strand.
GTAAAGTAGGAAATGCTTCAACCTCTGCACCTTCTGTTCTCCTGAGCTGAAGGGAATAGTGGTGCTAAGAGCCTGAAGTCAGTGGAGAATTTGGTGGCATGGTCCCCATTGAGACCTAGCACAGACAGGGAGTACAGTTGCAGTTCATAAAAGTGAACTGTACTATTATTAGTTTTCCACCTCCTCCCTTCTTTGTAGCATGAATTCTTCCCTTTATTGCTTTCAATGATAATTCACATTCAACTATTGAATGTTAATTTTCTTCACCATTGTTCATATGTCAAAAACTCCTGCTGTCACATCATTTTGAGTTCTCCTTATCTTGTCCTGCTTTCCTTGGGCTGTTCCACCTCCTTTCCCAGAGGCTGTCTGTCCAGCCAAGGTGTGTGGCTGTATCTTTTGGCCACGTCTGCTTACGCTCGTGTTACGAGAGCATTTGGCTCTGCTGGGATCTACTATGTGTCAATCTCCAAACTGCTAGGCTTGCAGTAAAGAAAAATAGAAAAATGAAAGCTTGGGACGCCCGTGAAAGCTCCTTTCAGAAGCAGCAGCCACTTGCTCTGCTCACATTTCAGCAGCTGAAGCAAACCAGGTGGTTAGGGCTGACATCCTAAGCAGGGTTACATATCCCTCCTCCAGGGAAGGCAATGTTTTGACAAAGTTAATAATGCAACCTCATGCCTCATTTGGGGGATTTAAAACAAGTCTCCTTTCTCTTTTGTTTCAGGCAGAAACTCTAAACAATAAAGAATCGAATGGTTTAGATACTGGGTGTCCCCCAAATCTCATGTGTGAGACAACGTATGAAGGTTCCAAGGAGAAATTATCAGGTTTTGAGACCCTGAGCCGGGTCAGCAAATCAATCCCCTGATGGGGTTAACTCAGTGGTAACTGAAGGTGGGTAGGGTATGGCTGGAGGAAGTGGGTCTTTGGGCCCCTTTGTGGTATATATTTTGTATCTGGCAAGTAGACTCTCTTCCTCTGCTATCTGATCGTCATGTGAGCTGCTTCGCTTCACCACATTCTTCTGCCATCATTTCAGCCTCACCTCAAGCCCTAAGCCATGGAGACAGCTGTCTATGGATGGAGACCTCTGAAACTGTGAGTCCCCAAATAAACTTTTCCTCCCCTAAAATTGTTCTGGCTGTTCTTTGAGACATTGCAATGAAAAAGCTGACTAAACCACAGATATGCAATCTGTTTTCCTCATTATATCTTCTTTACTGAGATTCAAGTCATGCCTGTGTGAATGATAAGTACAATTAGAAATGCCAAGGAGTCACCTGAGTTTTATTTACTTACGTGTGTGAATAAATATGTATGTGTCTAACATGGCATCCTATGGCTGATCCTATTTAGTATGCCCCTTCTCTTTGATGGTGGTTCTCAAACTATAGACCCCAAAGTCTTTATTGAGTTCCATGAGATCAAAACTACTTTCCCAATAACCCCAAGACACGATTTACTATTTCACTGTATTAACATACACCAATGTTATAAAAGTAACAGCAGGTTAAACCCCAGATGATTTATCCCCAGCCAAGGCAGAAGAACCCAGATGCACTACAGTCCTAGTCTGGATTTTCTGAAAGAGAAACATTCTTCATTGCCCTGGGGATTTAAAAAATCCAGTTTTATCCTAACCTGCCTATCAAGAGGCAGTAAATATCATTGACTTTGTTGCATTTTTATTTTGCGTGATTGTTATGGTTTGGATGTGAGGTGCTCCCAAAAGCTCACGTGTGAGTAATGCAAGAAGGTTCAGAGAAGAAATGATTGGGTTGTGAGATTCTTAACCCAATCAGTGAATTAATCCTCTGATAGGGATTAACTGAGTGGTAACTGGAGTGGTGGGGTGTGGTTGAGGTGGACAGTGGGGGTGTGGCTATGGGTATATATTTATATCTGACAAGTAGAGATCTCTCTCTGCTTTGTGATCACCCTTTGATCTGGTTCCCTCTGCCAGACTCTTCTGCCATGATGTTCTGCCTCACCTTGAGCCCCCTGGAGAAATGGAGCCAGCCTATATGGACTAAGACTCTGAAACCCTGAGCCCTCAAATAAACCTTTCCTCCTTTACAATTGTTCTGGTCAGATCCTTTACTGACAGCAGCAAAAAAGCTAAGACAGTGATGGAATGAGAGCAAGCCATACCCAACTGAGCTGTGAATGGAAACTAGCTCCTTTTTCTATTAATGGAATTTCATTTTTATTTGAAAAAAAAAGACTGTGAGAAAAACAGGTGTTATTGGGACTTGTAGATTTGTTAGACATTTTCTCAAAAAAGAATGTGGCTGTAATGTTGAAAACAAACAAAAACTATGATGTTGGTTTTTAATGACAAATTTAAGATTGTAGGTGAAAGATCAGGGCTCAGAAGTTTTCTTTGGACTGCCATAAGCTCTCCTATATTTCAAGACTTACCTGATGAATTTAGTAGTGCTAAAGATGAAGAGATTTTGGCTACTGTGTAATAAACTGTGCCAAAATTGAAGATATCTTTTCAACTTTGTCAGCCAGGATTCTCCAAGTGATCCATGCATGGTGGAGTCTGTGAGACCCGGATGCCTGCTTTACTCAAACTGCAAACTGAAATAATGGGATTGTTGGTGTAATAGTAGTAAATAGAAGTAAAAGATGAGTGCTCTCGGGTTCCACATGATAAGTGATAGTTATGAAGCTACAGTTGTTGAATTTTGTCTGTATTTAGAAATAATACCCCACATTATCTGAAAGGATTATTAAATTTTCTCACTTTTCTAACTATCTCCATCCATTCATCCTTTCTTTCTTTCCCTCTTTCTCTCTCTCCCTTTTTCTCTTCCCTTCTCTCTTTCTTCTTTTTCTCCATTTCCCCATTTCTTTTGTTTTGATTACCCAGTAGAATTTTTTCTCCAAGATATACACAAAGATGAACTGGGAATGAATTATAAGAAATAAGAAAGTACTTATGTAGGTGGTTTTGACATCAAATTATGGTGTAAACTCTAAGAAGAAAATGGAGTACAAATATCTTGATGAGTGACAACAATATTGTTTTTCTTTATGATATTTTGATTTTTTTTCATTTCTATTCTTATTCAATTTTTATGTGACAAGTAGCAAAAGCTAAAAAATCAAAGACTTAAAGAAAAGATAGAGCAATAGCTCATAAACTTGGAGAAAGATCTTAATTACTAAGCTTTAGGAAAACTTGAACGAGACCCCATGGGAACTATTCTTGAGTCTCAGTCTTCTAAAGTCTACCCCTGGCCTACTTTTACCCAACTATGTGCAGCTCTGAGTTTTGACTTGGATTTTCTGATAGAGAAATTTGTTGGTCAATCTAGGGTCATGAATGCCTGGTGGAGATGGTGGAAGAGGATACTTCCTAGGTGATGGTCCTGGATTCCGGCACCCAGGAATGGAGTGCACTGATCAGAGTGAGGAACCCCACCATGAAAATCCTCATTTCACATCCACACTTCATTCATTCACTTCAGACCTTAAGAAAGTTACTTAATTCATGTGTTTTTACAAAAGGTTTGGGTAATACAATATAATAATAATATCAGGGCTGGGGATGTGGCTCAAGCGGTAGCTCGCTCTCCTGGCATGCGTGCGGCCTGGGTTCGATCCTCAGCACCACATACAAACAAAGATGTTGTGTCCGCCAATAACTAAAAAATAAATATTAAAAAATTCTCTCTCTCTCTCTGTCTGTCTGTCTCAAAAAAAAAGTATATAATAATAATATCAAACTTGGTCAAGTTGTTAAGAGGAGCACGTAAACTGACATTTTTAAATCTTTGTTTACCAATCTTTTTTTACAGCACTGGCTTGGTTCCTGCAGTGTTGCCATCTTGGGACACAGGGCTTCTGTAACTACTTGTGTAAGAACACACTACTAACAGGCTATGGTGGTGTAGCCTGGTGTCCCAGCTACTCCACAGGCTAAGGCAGGAGGATTCTTGAGGTTTTAATTTTTGAGACAGGATCTTGCTAAGTTGCTTAGGGCCTCGCTAAGTTGCAGAGACTAGCTTTGAACTTATGATGTTCTTGTTGTAGCCTCCAGAATTGTTGGGATCACAGGCATGCACCACCATACTCGGCTATAAATCAAATATTCATGTACCATGTACATGTTTATATCAATGCATTATGGTCTGTTTTACATAATTGTTACTATTTTTAAATAAAGAATAGCTGAGAGGTAAGCAGCTACACCAGTGTGTATCTATTACACTCTTATTCCACATATCACTATTAACTTATGTAATTAATTGTTTTATTTTGCATATTAAAATAATGGTAAAGTTGAAAGAAATTTCTATAATGGAAAATCACTAAGTAATGGAATTATGGACCTGATACATAATTGGGAATTTCAAAGACTATTGAAGACTCCCAATAGTTGGCAAGATACTAAATGGGATTTAGACTTTGAAATTTGAAATTATGATTATAAAAATTCAATACAAGAAGGGGCGCTAGGTACTGCTTGGTTATTCCCCTCACTTATGACTGAGGATGTCAAGTTTGAGCAACCACTGTGAGACTCCACAACTGAGTATGAGAGTCAGGACTAAAGGGGCATTCCAACTTCCGGTCCAAAAATTAATGTGTTTCCAATAAAAATTGTGCCTTCCTTAAAGTCTTTTTTGTGCCATGCTGCTCACTACTTTCAAGTTCCTCAAATACTTGGTGTTTGGACTCTAATATCAGCACAGTGACTCTGTCTGCCCAGCACTGGCTTTGTTCCTGCAGTGTAGACCTCTTTGGACAGAGGGTTTCTAGAACTATAGGAACACACTACTAACAGGCCATGGTGGTGTAGCCTGGTGTCCTAGCTACTCCAGAGGCTAAGGCAGGAGAATTCCTGAGTCCAGGAGTTCAGGGTCAGAGTAAAAGCTACTACTGGTGACTAAAATCCTTAAAATCATTAGCTTATTAAATTAGTTTGTTGGAGGTCAAGATGGGAGTCCCTTAGGCTTGGCTATCAGCATCTAACATACCATTCACCCATTCTATCAATATTCAGTAATATTCATTGGACGGAATTGTACAAAAGTGAGTTGAATTGAATTGAAAGAGCTACTCACACTAGTAATCACACCAGTGGTTACTATATGAGGCCACTAGGAGGAGATGCAATTCAGAACATTGAATTATTGCTGGCAAGTCACAAATGACAAATGTTCTCCACCCTGAGTCCTATTCAGCTTTGATTAGATCATTAAATTTCTTCTAGACCTTCCAGAAGAAGAAGAGAAGAGGCTATTATCATTTTTTTTTTGTTTTCAAAGTTAGGTAAAAAGACCATGAAAGCCTTATTTTGAATATAAACATATTAGTGTTCACTCACATTTTAGGGGAAAAATAGTCTGGGAAAGACCTTGAGACTCTCCCTGCCATCCAAGAATACAGCTATCTCTCTGCAGTATTCTTCAGGAATGGGAAAAACCCATGTGGGTCTGAATTCCCCATAAACAAAGAACCAAGCAAAACCCCGCTGCTTATTAATCTTAAAATGATATACACAACACAGATGGTGGTAATGGAAGATGCAGCTAAATGCTCCTCTATTATCGAGAAGTTTTAAACTATGTAATTGCTGTACTATTTCATCTCATCCACTCTGTCGTTCAATAACATATCTAAGACAAACAAAGAAATGTCTGTGATAAATTACTACAAGAGCATACTTGGTTTTCTCAGGCATAAATCTGATCAGAAGGGAACTTTAATGATCTGACTCTGCCTCTCCAGTGGTACATGGAAGCATTAGATCAACAAAGCCAGCTGTTTTGAAGTTCCATTAGGAGCCAGCATTAAAGTGAAAGTAAATATTAAGTCTGAACCTAATTCTATTTTATAAATATTGTTGCTAATTTTAAAAAATACATTTCTTGATTATCTTTTTAATTTTAACTTCTTCAACTTGATTGTAAAATATTTTTCCTTCTCATTTTGATTGTCAAATAATGTGTTCATCCCTGGAAATAAGATTTCTTGAACTGTCCCCACTACTCCACCCACATGACATTATCTAGAACAAGCGATACAGTGGAATCACAGAGGGCTTTTGTAATTGACCTCAGTGTCTGTGAAACTTCACTTCCATGTGGAGTTTTGCTTTTTCAGTAGAAACCACAGAACTGGATGGTATGAAAGATTCAGGCAAAACAGATTTATCATCGTACTAGATCAAATTTCAAAACCATAAATAGCAGATTTTCGCAAACATCAGCCAACACACAATAATTCATCATATTTAGGGTATAATAATTTCACTTTTTTCTAATGCAAGTTATACAAACTGATTCATGAAACATTTTCATTATTAGAATTCTGAGTATGTTCAACAACAATGAAGAGGATGGGGATGGTGCAGACAGTTATTTAGCACCCACTATTTGCCATGCTCATCATTTTCCTGATCTACACTTCAGAAAGATCAATACCATCAGTGGATTTCCTGAGAAAGGAAGAATAACATATATACTTTACTATGTGGAATATTTAATATACATGTACTTAAGCATATAAAATATAAACTTAAATATATGGAAAAATATACTTAAATATATAGAATTTATAATACACCTAAATATATGTAATATTTAAATCTATATATTCTTAAATATATGCAATAGTTAATATACTTAAATAGTGTAATCTGTAAATATAAGTGGTTAAATATTATAGACATAGTTTTGAAATTTATTTATCATATAAGTATAGCAAATCTACGTAAGTGTTACATACATGTTGCTAAATGTATACATCTCTGCATTCTACATGTGGACTGGAGGAGAGGGCAGAGCAGGCCCAGTCAAGACATCCTCTGAATATCCTTGGAAGTCACAAGGATGTCTTCTGACTCCAGGGGGTACAGAGTTCTAAGTAGTCCGTCCTTTTGGAATTCCCTGGAGGTGATGGGGTTCATATGCCCTTGAAGGACTGTCTTTAAGCAAAGCAATTGGCCATCTCATTGTTTCTGGTCCACATCTATTTTAACTCAGCACATTTTAAAATCAGCAGTTATGGAGAAGGAAATCTGTATTGTTCCATCAGCTCCACTCACTATTCTTTTCTCAAACAACAGAGGCTTTATTAAAAGCAAGCTTGTATGTGGCCATTTTTTTGAGTTTTTTATTTTATTACCAGTAAAAAGAACAAAACACCAGACAAGACTATTGTCTGACCCATCTGGTGGTGTATTTCCTCCCCACAAGCCTTGAACAACACACACAATATTTCAACGGTAAATGTTGTTTAGTTTTTAAAACAATTGCCTATCAAAGCATCCAGGTCCCATTGATAATGGAGCAGAGCCTTTCCTGCAATTGTGAGCCAAGAAATGCTGGCCCCTTGGCAAGTCTCATGTGTCCTGTGGCTTGCAATCTCCCTCCCTCCTTGCTGGAATGTGTTATTTTTAAGAAGCTAGGCTAACAGGAAAAGAAAGTTGTTACTTCTTTTCATGTGACACAGGCTGGTCAGGGATGGCAGCAGGGAAAGAAGTCTGTGTTTTCGGAATTGGGGTCCATGACATCTTCAAGCCACTTACCAGGTAGCAAGCTGCCGCTCTGAGGGTGCGCTCCAGGGCCAAACACAGTTCTGGATCAATGGCACGTTCTACCCTCCATGGCCCAGTACCTCTTGCGGGTTTGTACAGAGGAGAGTCCAAGACACCTGCTGGACTCAAGGTGCAGAGACCTTCATTGTCCTGTGCTCACCCGGATTAAAGAACGAGCTTCATTTTGCAGAGCTTGAAATCACTTGAAAGTGTTACATACAACCACAGAAACAGACACCTTTTATCTCATGTGCATAACTGAATGTTGAGCTAATATTCAGGGAACTATTTTATCAATCTCTGTAAATGGATTGTGTACTTTGTAGAAGAAACACTTTCTTTCAGTCTTTGTAGGAAGCAGTATTTTAGATGCAACCTACCACATCCACATATAAGAAGAGGAACCTATTTTCTGACTTAAGTTTCATGTTTTGTCTCCTAGGAGAGTTTGCTATAAAGAAACAGATATGTTTTAAGAGGAAAAATCTGATCAGGGGTGTGTTGAGTGGGAAAGGTGCTTGTCCTTGATGTTCGAGACAAAGCCTGCTCCTGTTGGAGCCCTTGCTCCTGCCTCATTTCTCCGTGGATGCTCTCCTAATCCCTGCATCAGGTCTCCTTCAAATGCAACCTCTGCATGATTCCAAAAGAGCAGGCTCCACCCTGGTGGGCTCCACTGTCTTCCCCGCCTCCTATTTTCATAGGCCTTAACATCACGGAACATCTATACATTCACTTCTTTATTAAAAAATTTCTCCTGGTGATGTGTGAGCAGGAATGTGAGCAGAGATGCTCCCTGTGACACCCTGACCACTAGGACAGAGAGGGGCTGTGGCAGGTGAGACTCCCAATAAGGGAAGGTAGAATGGCTACGGCAGTTAATTTCTAGAGACTCCTTTGTAATGCTTTCATTAATGCATCACAGTTACACAGAACAGCTGGGCTCATTTTGACACACTCTTACAGGCCAGAAACTTAATTTGGTCCATTTCAGCCCCCAGTGCCCTGCCATTTCCCTCCCCTCCTCCTCCTCTATTCTCCTTCCTTTACTGGTCTTTCTTTCACTCCGGTTTTAGTTCATTTTTGATTGGACCTTCACAGACATACGTGAAGGGGGAATTCCTTTTGGCATATTTACAAGCACACGTAGCATAATTTTGTCAAATCCCTGTCACATTTCCTCCCCTTTCCTGTCCCCCTTGCTCTCTTGCTCTCCCCCTTGTACTCCACTGATTTTCCCTTTATCATTATGACATCTGACCCCTCCCTAGCATTTTCCCCCTTATTGTGCTCTAGTTTCCACGTATATGAGAAAACAGTCAACCCTTGATTTTCTGAGCTGATTTACTTTACTTCACAATGTTTTCCAGTTCCATCCATTTACCAACAAATGTTGGAAAGTTTGTTCTTCTTTATGGCTAAGTAAAACTCCATAGTGTATATATACACATGTGTTTTATCAATTCATCTTTTGACAGGTGCCTGGGCTGTTTTCATAACTTGATTACTGTTGTGCTGCTATAAATATTGATGTAGCTGTATTTCTATATGATGCTGATTTTAATTCTTTTGATAAATACCATGCAGTGGGATAGCTGGGTTATGTGATGGTTCATTCCTTGTTTTTGGAGGAACCTCCATACTGCTTTCCTGGATGGTTGTACAACTCTGCAGTCCCACCAACAACTTGTGAGTGTACCTTTCCTTCCACATCTTCACCAGCATTTATCACTGTTTGTATTCTTGATCATTGCCATTCTGATTGGAGTAAGATAAATCTTAGTGTGTGATCCTGATTTGCATTTCCCTAGTTGCTAGAAATGTTGGAGATTTTTTCATATATTAATTGGCCATGTGTGTTTCTTATTTTAAGGAATGTCTGTGTAGTTCTTTCACCCTTTACTAGTTGGCTTGTTTGATATTTTGGTGTTAAGCTTTTCTAGTCCTTTATGTATTCTGCGTATGAATCCCCTGTCAGAAGATAGCTGACAAAGACTTTCTCCCACTCTGCAGGATCTTTCTTCACATGCTTGGTCATTTTCTTTGCTGTGCAGAAGCTTTCTGTTTATTCTAGGTTTTATTTCTTGAGTTTTGGGGGCTCTTGATAAAGAAGTTGGTGCCTGCACCAATATGTTGGAGTGTTGACCCTGTTTTCTTCTAACAGTTGGAAATCTTACGGTCTAATTCCTAAGCCTTTGATTCACTTTGACTCGACTTTTGTTCAGGGTGAGAGATAGGGTCTAGTTTCATTCTCTACATACGGCTAACCAGTTTCCCCTCCACCACTTGTTTAAGAGGCTATCTGTTCTCCAATATATATTTTTGGCACTTTTGTCAAATATGACATGACTCTAAGTATGTGGGTTTGTCTCTGTGTCTTCTATCCTGATCCACTGACCTTCATGTCTTATGTATGCCAATGCCATGCTGTTTTTGTTACTATAGCTCTGAAGCTTGAGACCAAATATTGTAATGCCTCCAGTATTGCTCTTCTTCTTTAGGATTGCTTCAGTGATTCAAGTTTCATTCTTTCAAATAGTACTCCTTTTTCTAGTTTTATTGGTATTTTAATAGGGATTACATTGAATCTGTATAGAGCTTTTGATATTATGCCCATTCTGACTATTAACTCTTCCTATGCATGTGAGGTCTTTAAATCTTTTAAGGTGATCTTCATTTTTCTTTCAGTGATCTATAATTTTTAGTGTAGAGATCTTTCATCTCCTTGGTTAGATTAATCCCCAAATACTTCATTTTTTGAGATTATTGTAAATGGGGCCATTTTCCTAGTTTGATTCTCAGTAGGATCACTGTTGGAGAGTAGGAAAGCAATTGATTTATAAATGTTGACCTTAGATCCTGCTACTCTGCTGAATTCAGATAAGCTACTTATCAACTCTATAAGTCTCTTATGGGGTTTTTTGGTGGTCTAGACACAGGATCATGTCTTCAGTAAACAGACAATTTGACTTCTTTTCCTTTTTGTATCCCTTTATTTTCCTTTTGTTTCTTGATTGCTCTGGCTAGAGTTTCAAGAATTATATTGAATAGGTGAGAGTGGACATCCTTGTCTTGTTCCTGATTTTAGAGGAAATATTTTCAGTTTTTCTCTGCTTAGCCTGATGATAGCTTTGAGTGTGTGATATATAGCCTTCATAATGTTTGGGTAACTTCCTTCTCTCCCTAGCTTCTCCAGCATTTTTAACATGAATGGATGCTGGATTTTATCAAGGCTTTTCTGTACCTATTGAGATGATCATGATTCTCTCCCTTATTTCCATTGAAGTGGTAAATTACATATATTAATTTGCATGTGTTGTTTCAATATTGGTATACCTGGGACGAAACCCACTTGATTATGGTGTATTATCTTCTTTATGAGTTTTTAAATGCAGTTTGCTTATTAAGAACTTCGGCATGTATATTCATCAAAGTTATTGTTCTGTAGTCTTTCTTTCCTTTCATGTGTCTTTGTCTGGTTTTAATATCAGGGTGTTACTGTTTAGGTATTAGGTGTCCCACAAAAGCTCAGGTGTGAGAAAACACAAAAAGGTTTAGAGGTGAAATGATTGGGTTATCAAAGCTCTAATCCACTCAGGGCATTATCACTTGATAGAGATTACTTAAAAGGTAACCAAAGGCAAGTAGGCTGTGGCTGGAGGAGGTTGGTGCCTGAAGAAAGGCCTTTGGTATTGCCGCAGTCCTGCTGCAGCAAAATAACCGGGGGGTGATGAGCAACTTGTGTACATGGATACAGCAGGAGTGGGAGCCGTTTATTGTAGGACAGGAGGGGTATATATACATTCCACACAGCTTATCTTAATTAACATAAACTAGATACAGCAGTCAACCAATAAGGAATCTCCACACTTAATGGCTCACTTTTGTTACTTCACAAACCACTCCCTCTGGCAAAATGCCAGGTGCCATCCTGACTTGTTTACAGACCCTAACATGGTATAATATTTTCTATCTGGTAAGTGGAGTCTCTCTCTACTTTCTAATCATCTGATTATCACATCTTGAGCTGCTTCCCTCCATCACAATCCTCCACCCTGATGTCCAGCCTCACCTCAAGCAACAAGGAATGAAGTGGGCCATTTAAGAACTGAGACCTCTGAATCCATGAGCACACGGATGAACTTTTCCTCCTCTAATTGTTATTGTCACATCTTTTGGTCATAGCAGCAAAAAGGCTGACCAAAACACAGGGTATACCGGCTCCATAGAATGTATTTAGGAGTCTCCTCCCTCTCAATGCCATGGAGTACTCAGAGGAAAACTGATGTTAGTATCTCTTTAAAGGTCTGGTAGAATTCAGATGAGAATTCATCTGGTCTTGGGCTTTTCTTTGTTGGAAGGCTTTTGATTACTATTTCAACCTCATTACTTAGGTTTTCTGTGTTTGGGTGGTTCAGTCTGGGCAGGTCATATGTGTTTAGAAATTTGTCACTGTCACCAAGATTTTCCAGTTATTTGAGTTTAAGTTTTCAAAATATTTTTTGATGTTCCTCTGTATTTCAGAAGTGTTTGTGGTGATATTTCCTTTTCCATATCTAATTTTGTTTGTTTGGGCTTCTATCTCTTTCTTTTGGTTAGTTTAATTAAGGTTTTATTAATCTTATTTACAGACAAAAAACCCTCTTTGTTGTATTGATCCTGTGTATTTATTTTTTATTCTAAATTTCATTAATTTTGACTCTGATCTTTATTAATTTCTTGTCTTCTACTAAATTTGGAATGAGTGTTTTAAGGTTTGAGGTGGAGCATTAGATGATTCATCTGTTATCTATTTTGTTTTTGATGTGGACACTCAATGGTATATGTTTTCTTCTTAGAACTAAATTCATACTATCCCAGAGATTTTGAAGTGTTGTATCTCTGTTCTCATTTGTTTCTAAGAATTTCTTAACTTCTTCACTCATGTCTTGTATGACCCATTCCTTATTTAAAAGTGTTTTGTTCAGTCTCCATGTGTTTATGTGGTTTCTATTACTGTTTCTTGCAGTTGATTTCTAATTTCTATCCATTATGATGTGACAGCATGCATCAGATTATATTAAGTTTGTTTTTATCTGCTAATACTAAGACTGTCACCTAGAATACATTCTATTTTGGAAAATATTCCTGGCTTGCTGAGAAGAAAGTAAATTCGGGTGTTTGGCAGGGAAATATTCTGTATATGTCTATTAAATCCATTTTGATTTATAGTATTATGTAGGTCAGAAATATCTATCGTCATTTATTTTGTTTGAAGGACCTTATTGGTGATCATCCACTATTATAGTACTGGGATCTATCTTTCATTTGATATCAAGTATTTTTAATTTAATTGCATATGTGATATTCAGGGTATATAAACTCACTATTATTATATCTTCTTGTTGGATTGTTCCCTATATCAGTACATGGTGGCCTTCTTTGTCGCTTCTGATTAATTTTTGTCTGAAATCTTCTTTGTTAGATATGAAGGTAGCTACTCCTGCTTGTTTTCAAGCTTAATTTACATAGAATTTTTTATCCTTTTATTTTTAGCCTGTGGATATCTTTCACACAACCTATAGTTGAACCTTGTTTTGTAATCCATTCTGCCAATCTATGTGTTTTATTGGGGAATTGAGACTATTTACATTTAGTGTTATTACAGATAGATGCTTGTTAATTCCTGCCATTTTTGGTTTGTTTGCTATAATTAATTCAGGCTTGATTTTCATTCAGGTAGTTTCTCTTTTCATATACTTCATCTATTTGACAGCTTTGGGGTTTATTTTTGAGTTTTTCTTTGTGCAATATATTTTTAAGTTCTCTTTCAAGAGGCTTAGTGATCATGAATTATTTTAGTTTATTCTGATGAATTTTTATTTGTCCATCAATAATCTCATTAATGGTCTTTCTTTGGAATTTCATTCATTTCTATGTCTGTTGATTCATTTGTTGGGGGATTGGGAATTTTAGGGGGAGATTTGTGTGTCTGTTTTCTCAGGTCTTGAATTTATCCATCAGTTGATTCATAATCCTTTTCCTCTTTTATATGCATGTCCTTTTAAGTGAAATCAATCTTTTTTATTTTTTCTTTTAGGAACCGCTTTCTGCTTTTTCGATATGAGTAGATTTCTAGGAGTGAGTCCTGAGGTCTCTCTAGTTGTTTCTTCTTGGGCTCTGGTTTTGGTTTGAGGTTTTTTCTCTCCTATTCTATGTGTTGAAGTATTATTGAGTCTCAGGTAGGGCTAGTTCATATGTGAAGTGAGATTCACTGTTACTTGGCTCAATTGGGAGTGTTCCTCAGAAGCAGGATCTCTACTTTACAAACTTGAAGTGTCCCATTTATTTCCAGTCCCTCTTAGAGAAGAGTGGGGGTCCAGAAATAGCAAATAGCAATATTGTTAGTAAATTATGTACAGCCTTAAAATAAAAGTCCAGTGTTTACTTTGACCTCTATAATACTAATTACCACCTACATAGGAAAGACAGGGTTAGTGCTTAACAGGAGCACCAACAATAGACTCCTGTAAATTAGATCAGACATTAAACCAGGAAGTGTCTACTATATCATCCACTGAATTAATAATCACAACATGAATGGGATAGGTCAAAAATAAACTATATAATCCCACAAGATAGTGGAATTACAGTTTCTTAAGTGAAGAGAAAATAGGAAGGCAAGAAAATGTTTGAAATAGTTAAAAAGCGTACAGAAGAGAAGCAGGAAATAGGTAGGAGATGATGACTACAAAGGGGTAGAAGAAAATAATTAGAAGTAATAGAATAATAAAAAAGTGGAAATGGGAACAAGAAAATTTGTCAAGTAGTGGTGAAAGAAAGTGAAGAAAGAAAAATAATAAAGTCAAAAACCAAATATGAACAAACAAATATAAGATCAAAGCAACTCAAACTCACATAATTTTACTCCACCAAAGTCAAAAACAAAACTAAATAATAAATGGGTGAAGAAAGCAATTAAAATGAAACCATAACTGAAAATATACATATATATGTATATGATATTCATATATACTTATGTATTATATTTTATGTATCATATATATTGTATATATTTATACACCCAGAGAGAGAATGGGAAAAAGCAAAATATGAAATAAATTTCAAAAATTAAACTTAACTTTTAAATATAGTAGATTTTTTTCTAAATTGGGGACAAGATAAAAAGGAATGAAAGTAAAAACTATGAAAGAGAAAGTGCTTGCTTCCTCTGTGGGGATCAAAACTGTTGGCAAGAGGGATTTTCATTGCTTATGCTATTGAGCCAGTTTTTGTGTTTATTTTATGAAGTCTCGGTAACCCTGGGGTCATGGGCTGGGGCTGTTGGGTCCAATGTGTTTGTGTTTCCCACCAAGTTGCCAGGGTCCAAAGCTGATTGCAGTAGTCTTAGCTTCCCATCTCCCAGTACAGGGTGGGATAGACTTGTGAATGATGTACTTCAAAGCAGGGCTGGTGCATAGTTCTGAATTGGAGGTTCCAATAGTTGAGTTTTCATCTTGGTCACCTCGGACCTCCACTAGTGGGTTCTGAGGTTGGATCCACACCCCTGCTGCTGGGGAGATGCTGATCTCTGCTGGACATCTGGGTCTTAGGTCCCTCCATAAATCCCACCTTGAGGATTCAGAGTCTAGCCTTCCACAGGTCTCACCTTCACTCCTGTGGATGGGATTCAGCCTAGATCACCATGGAGTGCAGATGCTCCTGTCTCACTGGTTATTGGTGTCTTCTCAGTAGCTCTTCTGTGGTGCCATCAGCAAAGGGAATTCTTTCCTCATATCCCAAGCCTGGATGCTGAGGGCACAGTCCTTTCTGCACCCGCTTCAGCCCTGGTCCAGGCACACTCTGGACCCCACAATAGATAACTTACTAAGCCCAGTGGCAAATTCCTTTATGAGTTCCTGGTCTCCTGCTTTGCTCTCTACCTTGTGGCACTTATAAATTGTTCCCCACCAGAGTCCCAGGTCCCTCTGGCTTATCTGCCCAGAGGCTGAGCAATTTGGGTTGCTTTTCACTCTTTAACTTCCCCACCCCACCTCTGGTCATTAAGCTCAGCTCTGTCTCCATTCCCCAGGTTCCCCCAGGTCACACCTCGCTGTGCCCTCTGCCTGTGTCCCTCCCCTCAGCAGTCCAGCTGGTGCATCCCTCATGGATTATCTCTCATATCACGTTCAAGGTTTCCCATTTTCTTGGTGCTGTGGTTCCTTTTACTGTCCAGGAATGAAGCTGCAGGAGTCCCTCAGTGGCTCACCTTGCTGAAGAGCAGTCTTCCTCTTTCCAACCTTCTGGGAAAGATGCCGTTCCTCTAACCCACCATCTTCTCCCTCTCTAGGCATTCTTTATTAAACTTCCATGGTGTGCGCTTGATTCCAGCTGTTCTTCTTAGGCACCTACCGGTTTGAATTAATTGAAACCAAAGCAGTATGTTTTAATTTATATGTAAGTTATCACCCGGATATTATAGATCCACAAAAATCGTAGGAGGATATGCTTATGTGGGCAGATACCCATGGAAGCAACCAAATATTAAATGCAGAAAAAGGAGCTGTGATGAAATTTATTTATTATTATTATTATTATTCCTCTCATCTACCATTTAGCAGACTGCATTACCATTTTCCCTGGTAATTTAACATTAAGCCACGTGAGGAGATGGTGCTACCATCTGCATCTGCATATTGAACCCCACAAATTTTACTAATATTTATATTTTGTCTGTGTGAACCAATGCCTCCAGTGTCTATCCCAGATTTTTATGTCCATTTGTGGCAGTATTTTTAAATTATTCTGTGAGCAGTCAGTCATCAATGCTAGTGAATTCCAAGTCGATTGGCATTTAGAACTGGTCTCATACAGCTCTCTTCAGCCAACCTGTAATGCTTTTAGAGTATCTTAAAAAATAAAAGAAAGAGATGTAGAAATGATAAATAAGTATCAGAGGGGCATTTTTTTTTCAAAATCATATTCCTAATGAATTTTAAGCCTTCAGTCTGGGTTTATAAGTCTAGGGAAAAGAGAGATCTGGAAATTATGCTTGGCATATTTTACTTATTTCTGTATACACTCTGGTTGTACCTTGCTTGATTCTTGTCCCTCTGTCCTTCTCTGACTGAAAGTGAGGCAGAGAAGAGAAGGCAGTGTGACACACAGAGAAGGCAGGAAGTTTACTGTAATTCTATTCTCCTCACCACACTTTCTTTGCTCTAGATTAGAGACTTTGGCAATTTGCAGAAGCCTTCCTCAAATCGGCCATATTGCAGAGGTTCACCTTGAACCCCTTTCTCTTCCTTGTCCCACGCATGCTCCATTCACAAAGCTCATTGCTTGTGCTTCCTTTTTATTGGCCAAGTAAGTCCAAGTCTTCCTTTGTTCATTGCTAGGTTTCACTGAAATCATTTCAAACCCAACATTTGCTCTTCTGTATCAAATTCATTTGCATAACACTATTGAATCATTTGTTCTATAAAATCCAAGTCATATGCTTTAATTTCATGCTGTAAATCCTTTATTTTCCCCCGATTCCCTTGGAAAAATGGTTCTTAACTTAAAACCCTTTGATAACTTCTCACTGCGCATGTGTAAAACACCACCCCCTGACCACTTAATTAGCCCCAGAGAAGAAAATCCTTTCTAGATAGCATTCTAATTCTAGTTCAAAGTCTTAATAGGCCCCACAGTGTCCTCACACTCTGGCTTTGCTCACTTCTTCTGTTCAGTGTCTTCACATTGTCCCCTGCCCGGTCTCAATGCTGTACATACCAAAGCATCTGCCAGAAATGCTCCTGTTCATCACCTGGACTAGCAGAGTACACTCTTTGGGGTCAAGAGAAGCATCATCCTCTTACAGCTGTCATGCAGATTCCATGCTTCTGCTCCATACTCTTGGGATTTGTAGTTTTTAAAATAGCTGGGATTGGACATATCATTCAAAATTGTGCTCAGTTCTACTTTTTCCACTCAACTGTAAATTCCATGAAGCAAAGAATTATGCCAAGCAAGGTCACCTCTGTGTCCAAAAATATATGTCAAAATGTCTGATAGTTAAGACTCTTTATTATACAACAAGCAAATGAACAAACATGGTCACCATTACGGCCAAGTTAGTGTCCCCAGGATGCACAGAATCTAGATGTCCCATCCAAAGACCTGAGTTGCCAACAACAAACCTTTCCTCAGTCACTTCCTTTAAGTTCTGTATTTAAAGTGATTTCTTCATCTTAAAATTAAAGCACCTTTCAATAAACAGGTCTAATATAAAACATCTAAAAAAGAAACTAATAAAGCAAACAAGTAAATTGAGAAGGAAAAAAGTATGGAATGAAAATAATCTAAACTATGACATTCAGAAATTCCTTTGAGTTTTAAATCTAAGGAACATCTAAATGAATAAATATTTTATTGCACGGTTCAAAAAGAACATTAGAATTTAGTAATTTTTTAAAAAATGAGATAAAGAAAACAGAAAAAAAACAACTCAGCATATTTCTGACTGGAGAGAGAAAAATTAATTGGTAAGTAAATCCAAAGGGCTGAACTAGGACTATTTGTGTACATAGAGATGAAAATGATCAGTGTTCATGTTCCTCATGTCACAACAGAGAACCATCCATGAGAAGGCACACGTGGGTGGCTAGTAGCTGGTGGTGGTGGTGCTGGAGGAGGGGTTAACCAACACCACTGTCCACGTCGGGCCAGGAAGACTGGGGTGCACACTGCAGCTCTGATGGACGAAGATGCATTTCCTCCTTTCCTCCTACACAAGACAATAAATGCTGCTATTTAACTTCAGAACTTATCCCTGAAACTTCGATATTGTAGATGGAAAAGAAATTAAGGTAAGAGGAGTGAGGAAAATGTATTGGGGGAAACCATGCCTATTTAGAGAGCTCAGCATGTGGATAATTGGAAGCAGAGAAGGAGATGGTTTCTAGATAGCATTCTAATTCACATGGTTTAATTTCCAACTGATAAAATACAGCATGGCTCTGACCCTGAAACGTTCGGTTTAACAAGCAAAGAGCTTTGGAGGAAAGCAGGGTATTTAAAAGCTCTCACAGGGAGCGAGACCATTAGCTCCGTTCAGTAAAAATTTCAGAGTATTAATTAGCACTTAATTATTTTTATCATTAAACTTCCTGAATGTTCTCAATATGTCTTCTTAACTTAAGCCCTTTGATAACTTCTCATTGCGCATGGTTAAAACACCACCCCCAGATCACTTTTCCTACCTGCCCTGCCCCAGCCAAGGCTTCCTCTTGTCCTCACTGACCTCTAAGTTGGCTCTAGAACATTCAATACACTCCCTGACCAGGGCATCCATTCTATCCTTCCACCTAGAGGCTGCTAGTAGGCCCTGCCCCATTGACTGCCCTGAAATCTTGCACTTGTGTAAAATAGGTGGCCGCTTCTCAAAATGATGTTTCTAAGATGCATAAAAGAAAACTTACAGAACTACAAATGTAGCCAATAATATTAAAGTATCATAAATATTTTAGACAAAACTTGCTTTACAGTAACTTCTTTATCAATTCATTAAAATAACAAGCAGCATATCTAGTAATGCCTATAATGTCAAAGTAGTAATGAATATAACTACATTTTAAGATGTCTAAACAGTATTATATAAAATACAAAGTATTATATAAAATTAAAATATCTCTAAATTCTTTAGATGACAAAATTACAGATACTGGTAGGACTCCTGCCCATTACAAAGATAATTCAAAATTGAAGGAAATACTAAATTGTGGTTAGGAATTATTGAAGGAAATGTTTGAATTTTATTTCAAGTTTAAGTTCATGAGCCCCCTGAATTATAGGGAGGAGCCCAGACCAAAACCCCCTTCTTTACAAAATGCTCTTTCCCAGATATCTGCACTACTCTTGTTCCACTCTTTAATCCTGTCAAGGTCCCCTTCCAAAATCCTTTGCCCTGAGTACTTAGTAACAGAGCAGCCCTTCGTTCATTATTGTATGTCCTCTGCTCTTTTTTCTCTGCACCACTTACTGACTTTCTGTGTCTATACTGTCTCCTGCTAGCATCTAAGATGTGTGAGATGAATGCTTTTCCCCCTCTTTCAATTGCTGCCACATTCCCAGCAAATACAGCAAGGTCTGGTATGACTAAGCTATCAACTGATGTTTGTTCAATTCATTGATGAAAGGAGAATCCCTTAGAATGGGGTAGGAACTGCTTATTTCTGATTATTTTGCTAGTCTCATTCTGTACTGCTTCCTGCCTGACTCATGGCCCTCTATTCTTAAATGCTCTCCTTTTTCAGAAAGAACAAGGTGCCATCCTGCCTCCAGTCCAGCTCTCGGGACTGTCCCCTCCCATCCCTCCCCAGCGCCACCTGTGCTGGTGAACTCCTACCCGCCCTGCAAGGCCCATCATGCCTGTTGAACAGTCTTCCTGGGCCAGCTCTCCCTGACGCATGTTCCTACAGACCCTCTGCTCCCCTACGCTTCACAGGGATAAGTGAATGGTTATTGGCATAAACTTTCCTTCAAAGTTTACTACAACTCCCCAGAAGCTGACACAAGTGCCCAGCCAGCATTTTCAAAACTCATGTGAGCAAATCAGACGGGTCTCAGAGACTGCCCTCTAGAGATCTTTCTAAACTTAGAACTTGGAACACAATCACAAAGTTAGCTGGCCCAGCCCAGGCCATCGCTGCTTGCACCTGTTGTCTTTGAATTAAATTCTAATGAGATGGCAGAGATCACTCATAAATATTTATAAAGACAAGTTTGGCACACACTGGCACCGGGCTACAAATCCTCAGTGATGTTATTCCGCGTTCGGTAGCTTTCCAGTACCGCAGCCCCCAGTTCCACCTGAAGCTCTGCCAAACATTTGATGCCCAGAAGGAGCATTTTCACCTCCAGCTTGATTTTAAAGCCGGAATTTAGAACAGACTTAACATTCTCATATAATTTAATCTTTGGTGCAGTAAGTTTCTACATTTTATCCTAAAACCACTAGTTTTCAGTAAACAAAACGCTGTCTGGGAGATATGGTATATATAAAAGAAAGCACTGTAAAAAAATGGAAGTTCTCTCTTCTTTTTCTTAACCCTATAGTCACGATCAGGGCTGGACACTGAAGGCCACTCAGGAGGGAGGATACTCAGTGCAGACACGTGAGTTAAAGAAGCACTGGTCAACACCAAAACCAAACCAAGCTACAGAATCAGCACCATTGGAGTCTTCAAGAGATAAAGATCAATAAACCAGAAGAGTGACTCCTAAGTGCTGTTCCTGTCAGGACACACCCCCAGGCTCTGCTGCATCAAAATGGGGTTTTATCACCTCCCAGAATACTTCTTTGCTGTCTCCCAGGTATAACGAGGTGTTGGGGAATTTTTACACTCTGCTCCTCTGCTGTTATTAACTCTATCTCAGTGCTATTATTTTGAAGGAGATACTGCAAAATAGCAAGGGATCACATTCTCATTAGCTCCTATAATGCAAGACACTAACATTATAAAAGAAACTTAAGTCCATGGCTGTGAATATTAATGCCAAATCACTATCTGACAGCAGCAAAATAACTGAATTATAGTATCCCTATTCTTAGTTGGGAGAAATTTTAACTCCCATCTAATACTTCAGGAAATAAAGTAAATATGTCAAAATCTTTTGAACGTTAAGGAAATACTGATAGCTGAGAAAGCTTTCCTTTCGTTTTTGACAAGGTTAGAGGGTTTTTTTTTTTTTGAGGGATTTGTTATGAAGACAAAAGTCTCCTCTTGAAATGTTTGCAAGAAAAATGAATTACATTTCTGAGAGGGCAGAAATTATTTGGGGTAAAAGTTAATTGCCATATTTTTAAATTATTTTTGTGGCCTTTTAGAGGTTTTAATAAAAACTGTCCCTACCCAGCCAATATGACTAAATCTGAGAAACAGCAATTAATGATTAAGGTGTACATTTAAGGCTTGAATTCCACCAATCAGAGAGAAGGAGCGACACTGACCTACCGCGAGAGATGCCACAGCTCTGTTTTCATGCCCACACACAATCGCTGGCAGCTGTGTTCAGGGCACTCTCCATAAAGCAGTCACTGGAGCAAGAATTAATTCTGTTCTGTATACTCACTCATGCACACACACACGCACATGGGCACACAAAGCCAGTTTTGAGAAAAGTCAGGCAATATTTTTTATGATAATCCATCTACGCTGCCCAGTGTAAACAACTCAGTTCCACTCCAATAGGGAAAGAAAGAGAGATGTCATTTTTAGCAGCATGATAGCAAATCTCTTTGATTTGTCTTTAATTTGAAAAATTGCTCATGGAAGTTTCTGGTATTGTTTTTGTTCTGTTTTCTGCAAGTCCAATCCTGAGTGTTGCTCACCTGTGCCCATTTGTATTAAACACATTTATGTTCTTCTGGTGATAAACCTACTGCAAGTGCTCACCAGAATCAACCTCTGAAAGATCAAATCAGTAATCTGTCTCGTTGGCATTAACACAGTCCATTAATGTAAACCATTCTAGGTGGTAGAGAGATTTCTAGGCAAGAGGAACTACAGAATTAAGGTTGAGTAAGTAAATTTGTGTTAGAAAAATATGCGAGGAATAGAAGCAATGCAGAAGAGGTATTGATTGATTCCTCTGCCAGGGAATAGAGGGAATCACAAAGGTGATTAAATACCTTTTTGGAAAAGAGTAGATATTTTCTAGGTAGAAAAAAGTGTCAAAACAGCATCGAAGCCTTAAGAAACCTAAGATCATAACATCTTCTCCCTGTATCTACATCAAAAAGCAACTTCTACATATTCCAGAAAGTAGAAAGGGAAGAAACACACACACGCACACACACACACACACACACACACACACACACTCACACACACATATACCAAAAAATAACATATCAGCATTAAATATGACTATACACTAAATCAGCCCTGCACTTTTTAAGAGAAACAAGTATAAATGGCAGTACTATTTATTTTCTGATGACATAAACAGCAAAGCAACTTCACTGAGAAAGACACCTCAGACAGGAATACGCTATGAGCATCATTCTTCCTGTTTCCGTCCTGTTGCCTCTGTGCTAGCAGAGACTGGCAGGCAGGGGCAGGGGCACAGAGCCTTGGGGTTGCCAGCCCCCCTGCTGCCGGCTCACCTGGGAGGAATTCTCAAGTGGAGGGAAATGGCCTAGGGGTCAAGTGCACCCCACAGACATTCAAACCATTTCTGACAAAGGCGGTTTCCCAGAGGAGAGGCCTCTCTGGGCAGGACAGGCAGCCCGTCAGCCTGTGCTGCTGGCTTGGTTGTTCTCTAAGGGATGTACTTGAGAAGGAGGCTCATTTTAGGGTTTTCTTTTCTGAGACGATTCCTTAAACTGGCGATTGGAATGGACTTGAGTGGCCACACAGGGAGACAGGAAGGGGGCTGCTAACCGCAGAGAGAGTTTGAAGAGGTCAAGTAGAAAGGATTTTACAGAACATTTTATCAGAGCTTACTTTAAGGTGGCTGAGACTTTTAGTAAAGCCTGTCACCCTAACTTACCATGGTTGGGTTTTAGTTTTCTATAGATTCTTTATAGTAACTATAATTAATCTGCTGTGCTACATGTCCCCAAACTGTGACATGTCTCCAAAGTGCCACGTATTAAAGGCTTGTTCTCTGTAGTGGTGACGTTGGGAAGTGGTGGGGTCTTCAAGAGGTGACCTCTAGTGAGAGGTGTGAGGTCATCAGTGCTGTGCCCTGGAGAAGACTTTGAGGCACAGGTCTCTTCCTCCTTCTCTTTCTCAGATGGGAGTGCTCCCCCTGTAGCTGCTCCTCCCATGAGACGATGTACTGCCGCAGACCAAAGCAGCAGTGCCAGCTGGGCATAGGCTGAAGCTGCAAAAGTGTGAGCCAAGATAAACCTTTCATTTTTTAAGGCTGATCTGTCTCAGGTATTTGTTACAGCAATGTATAGCTGAGGTAAGACCTGAGACTACTTAGGGGTGACTGAGCACATATGGATTCTAACTGATTTGTAAAAGAAGGACCATGATGAAGTATTATGTTATACTGAAAGAAATACAGCTGTTAGTGAAATTGAAAGTATGTGAATGTTTTACTAGTCATAGCTTAAGAAAATAAACTTGATTCCTCATTGTCTAGGTTAAATTAAACAAAGCAGATATAACTAAAGAATTCCAGTGTCCAGAATTTCCACCTTATTGTTTTAGTGGTTGGAGAGATTTCTTGTATGTATGTATGTACTTTTTGAAGAAGGAACTGTGACAATATGACAACAAGCAACATGTGGTTGTCATTTGATGCTGCCACTTTCCACAAGTCCAAGGAATTGATTGGCAGCTGTGAGATCTGTCAGTCTGGAGAGCTCCAGTTGAAGTGCGCGACATTTATCATCTCATTTTATCCTCACTAGATTCTTTGAGGCAGGTTCTCTTATCCTGATCTTATAGGTGTGGGAATGGAAGTGCACAGAAGGTAAGAAACATGTTCAAGTCCCCAGAGAGTCTAAGTCTGAGCCAGGACTCAGAGCAGTTTTATTTCCGATCCAGAACCTGCTGGGTGGAGGCTGGAGGGGAGCCATGGACAGGGCGCGGGTACCAGGGAAGTCCAGGTGGGCAGTGCGATGGCAGGCTGACGGGAGACGCGTGCTGCCCAGTGTGTGGGCTGGACCTCGGACTCAGTCGGCATTTTACCGCGGTTTTGATGAAATTGTCATCATAAAACAAGGGCCCTCCCCAAATAAATGCAACCTTGCCCCCCCCAAAAGTAACGGGACACCCTCACCCAGGCTGGGCACAGATGCGCTGGGGCTGGCGGACCCTCCCGTGGTGCCCTGCAGCAGCCCTGCCCCTGGCCGCCTGGCTGTGTGCCAAGGTGAGCTCCCTGGAGGCGCCCACCTGCTTCCCTTTGTCCTCCGGGTGGATCCCGCCATCCCGCCCAGCTGACCACACCTTCCGAGGGCCAGTCTGCAGAGGCAGTCCCGGAAATGTTGTAGGGTTTCCTCTACCAATCCAGACTTCTCTAATCTCCAAGGAATTGGCGACCACAGCTGCTGCTCTACCTTTTCTGTGGCCCACGCGAGGACTGGCCCCACTGACTGGCACATCCCCCACCCCACCCCCACAGCCCCCAGTTTCCCAGGGTCGCGCTGAATTATGGGTTGGGGCTGCCCTGCTCCTGGCTGGGGATTTCGAGCTCAAAGCCTGGTGTCAGTCACACTCTGGCCCAGCCCGACTCCCTGGGGCCGTCTGGGGCCTCCCAGGTGGGCTGTGAGCAGGGTGGCCCCTGTCTGGCGAAGCCTCTCCATGCCATGCAGAATGATGAATTCATTTTCTCGTGGGCTTCTCCCAAGGCCTTTTCCAAAGACGCTGATCTCCTGTGGTTTCTGAGCCCAGTGCTCAGGACACAAGATGGGCCTCAGCTGGCGCCTGAACGCTTTCCTGCTGCCCAGAGGGGTGCCTTCTGTCAACCTGATGGCCCTCCTCAAAGTAACTCATGTTTAAGCAATCAGGTCTCTCTCTCTCTCTCTCTCTCTCTCTCTCTCTCTCTCTCTCTCTCTCACACACACACACACACACACACACACACACAACCCCCACACACACTGTGTGTGTGTATTGTTTTTGCCAAAAGTTTTGATTAAAGTGCAAGAAGAAACCAATGTGTTCAATGGAGGTATCATTTGGAAAGCGTAATAAGTTACAGGTACATCAGTATTCTTTTTGCGATGGGGACCACGTTCGCCGTGCTTTAACAGCGACACAAGTGAGCTTTCATCTCTTGAGTGCTCTGACGAAGTCTGAGTGTGGAAGGCTCTGCTCTAGACCTCGTTCCACTTCTCAACACAGGCAGGGATTCCAAGACCTGTGCTCTCTCTACCTCTCCCCATTGCATCTTGCATTTTCTCTCCTATTTTAAATTTGTTTTGTCCTGCAAATATCTTTGTTAACTGCAATTAGAATGTTCTTGAGTGTAATAGGATAGGTAAATCTCACTTTTGGGGGTGAAGTTACCAGGGATTGAACTGAGGGCACTTGACCACTGATCCACGTTCCCAGCCCTATTTTGTATTTTATTTGGAGACAGGGTCTCACTGAATTACCTAGTACCTTGCTTTTGCTGAGGCTGGCTTTGAACCTGCGATCCTCCTGCCTCAGTCTCCCTCTCTGCTGGGATCACAGGCGTGTACTACCATGCCTAGCTAAATTGCATTTATTAAGGGCATTCAACAAAGGAGCACCTGAGGGAAAGTCCAAGACATAGAGCACTTAAAAGTAATTACATCAACTTTTAAAATGTAAAGAAATGTAATCAGAAATAAATATGAAACCAAAAGGACACTAAGGTTTGTGGAAAAAAAATCACACCAAATTATTTAATTTATTTGAAAACATAGTAATGGCTAGACCAGGGGCTCCAGATCAAGTTTCAGTAAAGTTTTATTGGAACTGAGTTATGTCCACTCAACTACATTCTGTCTGTGGCTGCTTTCTGCTTTTTGTGGTGGAGACACAGAGGGTTGTGAACCCCCACACACATCCTGCAAATCCTGGAACTTTTGTTATCTGGCCCATTGCATAAAAGGTGCTTGGAGATGGAGGAATGGTTTCTAGCCAGTGTTGCTGCCCCTGTGGAGTGCCCCCTACCAATAGTCATCAGGGCACCCATATTGGAAGTGTACTGGAGTGTCTGCTAAAGAGGTTTCTGCCTCTGGTTTCCCCATCACAGTCCACTGGGGTTAAAAATACCTATTCATCAGAGACAGTTGAATGTTTTAGAAAATGTGTGCAAAACAACTCACATACCTATTTTTGTGGGGTGAATAGTCAAACAATATATAATTGATTTGTTATATAACCAAATAAATTCCATTTACATGGAGAACGTGTCCAATTTTTCTAATGGGCTCATCATACATTATGCTGTTTATATACTTAAGATACTCTTCTATTAAAGAAAAAAAAAGTAAAAAGTAAATGAAATTTGCCAGGAGACCAAAAAGGCCCCAGTAGAAACAAAATGGACAACCTCTGTTTTGATCAGCTTAATCCAACCACATATCTCACAAAAGCAAAGCCATCTTTTTCCACCAGTATCACATGTGTCTGTCTTCCTGTTTGGGCGAGCACTAGGAAACCTAAAGGGAGTTATTTTGTTACTGATGAAAAGCCCCAATCTGTAACACATATGTGCATTTCAGTATGTAGTATCTGCTTATTTTCATTAAATTGCATTAAATGCTTCAATATGCAGCGGAGTCATCTTCCTTAAGAATCATGTACTTATGGAATTCTTTGTGGTATCCTTGGGAATCCCTTTACCATGAATCCATGGCACTCCGCCCTTACTGGGCTCACTCCCTCTAGCCCCTGGTATATTTATTAAGACGGGGGAGTTTTTTCCTTCTCGACTCTAAATTTGCTCTTTTCCCCAAGCTACCGTTTTTGAACTGAAAGCAAAGGCAAAGGATAATATATTTGAGCAAAGACTATAACATTACTAGAAGTTACTGGAGGAGGCCTGTTTTCTTACTTAAGGCAGCAACAGAGGTTTTATTCTCTCACTTTGCTCCCCAAACTGCTGTACTTTAGACCTGAGCAAGGCCTGAAGTAGAAAAAGAAAGCAAGCCAGGGATTTCTGCCATTCACGCACGTTCACCATCGTGGGTATATGGAAGTGAGTACTTGCTTTTGTACAAACTTCTGTTCACCACAAGACACAAAGCCCGCATACGACTTTAAAATGGTTGATATAAACCTTCTTTCACATACTCTCATTATGTTATTCCTGGAAGAAAATGAACTTCACTTTATGACTATACTTTAATGGGCACCTGGTAACATACAGTGGTTTACTTTTATTTATTCTTGGTTAATTATTCATCTTTGTTTTCACATTGACAGCCATGTGAAGAATGAAGCTTTTTTAAGCAAGATTTTGTTTTAATCACACTTCACTTCTCTTTCCTAAATCCATCTCACGGCCAAGAGTTCCAGTAGCTGAAAGCCACCACCATGGTAAAGGCAAATAACACATTTTTGTTCATATATAAATAAAAGATACTACTCTTATTTGTTTTTACTTAGAAAGGAAAGGGTGAAATGAACAGAAAAAAAATTATTTTAGATGAAATTCAAGAGTTGCTTGTCAATTTCACAGACAAATCTGTGGAAGAAGTTTGCTTCCTGAAGAGACCAGAAGATTCTGAGAGCATAGAGGTATCATGACGTCTAAGCTTAGGCAGGGAGATGAGTGGGTGCGCAGCTGGGGCTGGGCTCACCTCTGGGTGAGTCAGGTCAAGGCAGCTTGTGCTCACAGTTTCAAAGCTGCCTTCTCACTTACTCAGGCTGTGGATTTGCACTTCCCACACTCACAAGGGAGGCTCGGGAAGGTGGGAGAGGTGGCAGTCACAGCCCCATTCCCAGGGCACTCATCACCACCTACAACACCTGCCCACTCTCCCGGGGTTACCTCTCCCAGATTTGGAATGGGGACTCCTGCACCAGGGGCAGAAGAGGAAGGAGTTTCCTTTCAATTCAAGGTGCTTACAGCTATTTTGAAGCCAATAAGCAATTATCATCAAGTATAAGTGCAGGAAGTGAAAGATGTGTTCAAATAACATTAGTTTTTACTTATAGGTTTACTGTATCCTGAAATAGCTCACCTATGTCAACGAGATAAATCAGTATTCATCGTCAGTGCCAACAGGGATAATAAATGGCATACTATTAATATATATGTTGGCTACTACTTTAAACAATTTATAAATAATAAACTTGTTTAATCATCAATAATTAGCAAGTCTGAAGCAAAAGTTAAATAATTTGTTTGAGGTCACACAGAGATCACAAGCAGTCGGTCACCAGACCCAATCCATCTCCCCAAACTCTTTCTAAAATAAATATACACATATCTTGAGACAGTCGATGTTAGTCACTGTCTATTTCACCTTATCATCAAGTGCAGGTTCCATTGCAAAAGAGACACTCTAGAGTTTGGCTCTTGGGATGAGTCCAATTTTATCTGAGAGGCTGTAGACCTTAGTAATTAAACACATCAACTTCTTGGCCTATTTCCTAGGATTTGAACCCATAGTAAGTGACCCTGAAAGTTCATAATCTTTCTCTGCCTCAGTTTCCTATTCTGTGATATGGAGACAATGTTACTACTTATTTCTAGAATCATTCTGATGATTAAATGAATCAATATAAGTTAAGTGCTTAAAGTAGTACATGGCCCACAGGAAGCACTGGATACATGTCATTTGTAATTATGACTGTTCTAAGTGGGGGGTGAATGTGACCCTTTTGGAAATGAGGACTCTGTACTGTAATTGATTTATGATGGGTTAGTGTGGGTCCTAAGTTCAACTCTGGTGTCCTGACAAGGAGACAGACCTTTAGGAAGGAAAGACGGGGGAAGTCATGTGAGAACAGAGGCCGAGGCCCCAGTTGAGTTGCCAGGAACAAAGATGGCCAAGGATCAGGAGCCGGAAGCACCGTCTGTGGGGTGGGTCACCTTGGCTTGTTCATTCTGACTGGAACTTCACAACCTTTCACCAGCACCTCCCCTTCCCATCACCCCTCAACCCCACCCCACTTCTGGTGACCACCATTCCACTCTCTGCTTCTGTGGGTTGACATTTTACATTCTGCTGCACTGTTTTGGATTCCACATGTGATATTTGTCCTGTGTCACATGACATACTCTATTGCTGGCTTACATTGCTTAGCATAATGTCCTCTAGATTCATCCCAGTTGTGATAAATGACAGAATTTCTTGGCCAGGAGTATTTCAGAGTACCTGTGCACACATATTTTAAATCCATTTATCCATGAATGGACACATAGGTTGATCTCTTATCTTGGCTATTGTGAACAATGCTGTAATGAACCTGGAGGTGGAGACGACTTTTGACATATTGGATTTAATTCCTCTGGATACACGCCCAGAAGTGGGATTGCCGGGTAGGTCATAGAGCACCTCTATTTTCAGATTTGTGAGAAATCTCTATACTCTTTTCCAAAATGGCTGTGCTGAGTTACATTCCTACCCACACTGTACATGTGCCCTTTTCTCCACATTCTCACCAACACTGGTTACCTTGCTGTTTGATGGTGTTCTAAGAGGAATAATGTGATGATTCAACATGTTTAGATTGCTTTTCTCTAATGATTACATTAATAGAAGGTAATTTGACTAAAATGGTAAACTTTTTTTTTCCACAAATCTTTTGGGGCCCATATGTTATATTTTTTCTTTCAAGAAGTCTCTATTTAGAGCCTTTGCTCATTTTTAAATGGGACTGTTTTTTTGTTATTGGGCAGTTTGAGTTCCTTCTGTAAGTTGCATATTAGCCTCTCATTCTATATATACTTTGCCAATATTCCCCACCTGTCTCTGGGTTGTCTCTTAGCTCTTTTATTGTTTATCATGCAGGAGCTTTTTAGTTTTATATTACCTCTGAAGTCACTTTCTGGAGCAATGTCAAAGAGGTTCTCCCACATATCTTCTTTCAGTAAATTTATATTTTGAAGTCTTAAATTCAAATCTTTAGTATTTTTTGAATTGATTCTCCTACGAGGTTACATTTTCATTATTCTGTGGGTTGATAGCCAGTTTTCCTCACACCACTGTTGAGACGACCCTTCCACTATTCTGTATTCGTGGCACCTTTATAAAACATCAATTGGCCACAGATGTGCTGCTTTCATTCTGCGTACTGTATCCTGTTCCATTGGTCAACATATCTGTTTTTATGCCAGTAGCACACTGTTTTGATTACTATACCATTGTAATATATTTTAAAATCAGTCAGCATAATGTCTCCAACTTTGTTGTTTTTGCCCAAGATGGCTTTGGCTCTTGAGATCTTATGTGATTTTATATTAATGTTAGGGTGGTCCTTATATTTAGGTGAAGAAGATATTGGAATTGTGATAAGAATGGCATGGAACCTGTAGATCACATTGAGTACAGTGACATGCCTCTTTCCCCATTGCATGAAGGTGGGATATCTCTCCATTTATATATGTATTTCAATTTTTTCATCAATTTTTATTTTAAGCATTTTTTTCCCTGTGCAAGCATTTGGCCACAATTCTATCAAGATGCCCTGAAATTATAATGCTCCTCCCTAATTCTACAGAATCCAGATGGTAGTGGTGGGAAGAGGTCTTTGACCTAGCTAGAACTCTTCATGCATGTCTTTTATCTGTGTGGGCTTAGCTCTGACTTGACAACTTTTCCACCCAGGCGTTTGAGCGCAGAGCCCTACATGGTCAGGTGGTTGGCAGCTTCACTCCCCCGCTGCACTGAACCACAGGTATGTGTGCAGCCATTGCTGCCCAGTCTGTGTCTCAGCTCCAGGGGAGGCCTCTATTCAGAACCCTTTTCCCTCGTGACTGGTTACCTTGGTGGGATGTGAGGATAGAGAAGTTTACGTGTCTTTTTTTTTCACATTCAGGAGGATCTCAGTTAATAAGAAATATTTTCAACTGATTGAGTCTCAATAAAGAAATGAGTCAGATTAAAAAATATTACCCCCAGGCTGGGGTTGTGGCTCAGCAGTAGAGCGCTAGCACGTGCAAGGCCCTGGGTTTGATTCTCAGTATCACGTAAAAATAAATAAATAAATGAAGGTATTGTGTCCAACTACAACTAATAAATAAATAAATAAATAAATGTGTACCTCATATTAAATATTTTCTTTTCTAAAAAAAATGTATCTTCCCTTTTTCTGAGATTGAAATTCCTCATGGGAGATCAAGGGCAAACATTTTTCTTATATCCTTCCTCCAGAGCAATATGTAATAAGCATCATATTTGAAGGAAATAAATAACTGATAACTTTAAACGTATTTCTAGAACTTTGAAGTCTCTCTTGACAAGGACACTGTTTCATATACCAACCCTATTTGTCAAGATAGAAAAAGATTTTAAAAAGTCAATGAATTCTTTTTATTTTAAAAAAAATTATGACAAACTAATAAGCACAATTTTATATTTTTCTTACCAAGATCCCAGTAGTGCACATAGAAGTGCTAAAAGAAAACCCCCAATATATTTCCAGAGGTCAGTTTGGGTACCTCCTCATGCATCAGGAAGAAAATAGTACCTTGGGCGTAGAGAGTCTCTCATTGTAGGAAGACGCATGTCACCAGCATTTATTTGGGAACATTTTGCATCTTAGGCAGTGTTTTACATATTTCTTCCAATCTTCTAAGTAACCTAACTGAGAAATTGTATAAAAGGACTTTGAATATTGAAGAAAGAGGCTATTGTCTCTTGAGCCTTAGACTAATTCTGGAATCTAAGAAAACTATAAGGAAAATTAGATTTTTTTTCATCAAATGTAAGAGTGAAAGAATAATAAATTAAAAAGTAACGGGTGAGATCATAGTTGAAGGTCAGAGTTTCCATCTTAGTCTACTGAGGATGCTGTAAGTCACCCATCTACGCTGGATGACTTGTGAACAGTGGAGACTTCTTTCTCTCCTAGGAGGCTGGGAAGTCCCAGATCCAGGTGCTGGCCGTCCCTGTCTGGTGAGGACCACTTCCTGGTTCAAGGCCATTTTCTTGCAGGTTCTCACAGTGGAGGGGACAAGGGAGCTCTCTTGGGCTTCTCTCACGGCAGCATCCCATCATGTTCATGAGGCTTCATTCTCATGACCTAATCACCTCACAGCCCCCGTATCACTGAGGAAGGTCACCTTGAGTGTTAGGCTCTCACATGTAAATTTTTAAGGTTTGAGAAAATGAATACTCATTCTATAACAGTATCTAGTCTAGTTTGGGATTAGTTTTCTTTTCTCCTTTTCTTTCTTCCTTTATTTTATCTTCAGTAAACACCAACTCTGACTAAAATATTTTTTTAAAGAATGTTAAGAAAAAGAAAAACAGTCTAGCCCCAGAAAGATCAGTAGAATTTAAGATAAAGTTAAAGTAGTCTCAGAAATTCCTGAAAGCAGAGCTCGGAAGAGTCAGACCTAATGGGGAATCTCTTTAAGGTGCTCATATCATGTTGCATCAAAACTACATTTTTTTCTTACATTATTCAGGAGTTCAATTTCCACAAAGAACTAAAAGATATCACATACCTGTGTGATAGCCAGGAAGGTACAGGGCATCTTTAATAGCATCACAGCAAGATTTGTTACCATCTAAGGGGAGAACAGAGTGCTGTTCCCAATGGGAGAGTCACGGATGAGGAAGTCCAAAGAGTAGATTCCTCGTTAGTGTCATAGTAAACTCTAAACTCTGTTGTGTTACATGTAGCCTCCAGACTCTTCGTTAAAATTATCAACCATTTTAAATTATTTTGATTATGAATTTTTATCAGTGTTTGATTCAGCTATGAGTCAAATAGATACAAAAGAGCACTAGAGTAAAGACATTTGAAGAGTGTTTTCCCATATGTAACAAGTTAAATGGCAAAGGATGCAGCTCCGTGATGCACAAGGTCCTCAGAAACACACGCCCCTTCTACCTTCCTGTTCCACCATGACAGGTTTCCTTTCTTTCATCTCCAAGGTCAGCTGTAGCTCCAGGTAGTCCTACAAATGCCATCTCTAGATGTCACATCCAGGTGTCACATCATAGGAAGGGACAAAGAAATAGCAGAGGACACCTGCATTCAATCACATCCCCATGTACTTATCTGGAGCAGAAGACAGAACAGAGTGACTCTGTACTTGGTGATACTAGTCTCAGCCAATGATCAGGTTCTCTTTTAAATGTAGAAGGGAAAGAGATCTGCACATCTGGGATGGGCTCTGGTGCCTGCTGCCATGGCATCCTTAGGTACTATCGTTTCACATGAATTTAATCTATTTATCATTTTAGCGAAAGACAGCATACATTTTTACTTAGTTTACAAACCCCAACTGTATTAGTCAAGGTTCTCCAATGAAACAGAACCAAGAGCACATGGGCACACACCACACACACATAGCTGTAATTATATATATATATATAGTGAGGCTGGAGGTGGGGGAGACTGAGCGGGACTAACAAATAGGAACACAGTGGCAAGTGCAGAATCTAAATCTAAAGGGTGGAGGCTGGGACTCAAAAAAGGCCAGAGCTAGAGTTCCCTTCTGAAGACTGTCTTCTGGAGAATTCTCTGACTTCAAGAATGCTCAGTCTTATGTTGAATTAGGACCTTAATAGAGAGAAATAGATCAGATATTGTGCAACTACATCACACAGAGCAATGGGCTTTACTCAAACCCATCAATTTATATGTTGATCTCATCTGAAGGCACCCTCGCAGACTTTACCATGTATCGAGTTAGGGGCCTGGTCAATCAATACATAAAGTTAGACTTTAGAACAGCAAATGGAGTACTCTGACTCAAAACTTAACCCTAGTTACGTTTAAATTTCCAGTCAAACAAGCATTATATATACATACATGTGTACTTGCACACACACATAGAACACATAAACATCCATACATACACAAGGATACTTGTATCCTTGAGGATATATAAATCCAATTTACATTGGATCAATAAAGCATCATCAAATGAGTGAAGGAGAGAAGAAGCAAAGAAGCTGTCTGAAATGTCCTTACTCCAAATAGACAAAGCAACTCATGATGATATCCATGAAAGAAAAAGAGGGAAGACAATAAATACTGAATTCTCTCAGAGGACACTTGAAATATAGTTACAATGTATAACACTGAAAATGCCTGGATCTGGGGAACTTAATGATTTTACACAGATAATGGCCTGTGAAAGAATAAAATTAAAAAATAAAATTTTAATTTAAAATTCACAAATTGAATTTCTCAAATAAATTTATTACCTAGCCTCAGATTGGAGGCTATTAATTCAATCAGCAAATCTTTAATAACTA
The DNA here is from genome assembly GCF_052094955.1 of Ictidomys tridecemlineatus. Classification (NCBI taxonomy): domain Eukaryota; kingdom Metazoa; phylum Chordata; class Mammalia; order Rodentia; family Sciuridae; genus Ictidomys; species Ictidomys tridecemlineatus. The sequence continues at coordinate 102,354 of NW_027521053.1, forward strand.
TTATATGTGAGTGATCATGCTATTCTAAACACACATGGTCTGAAATACATTTGTTTAAATACGGTCTACTTATCATGAGCCTTGAGTACTTTAGACTCCAAATATAATATCTGAAGTGTAGTGAAGATTACGAAATCGAAGTTGTTCACCCAAGATGACTGTGGGTGCAGTGGAGGTGCCAATATTCTGTGACTGGTCTCCATATCCCATGTCACAAATGGCAGCTGTCACTCTGAGAAAGCTCTCAAAGCATTAGGCTAATAGGAATTCAGCACGTAATTCTGCAGGCTGAAACCATATTGAGGTCTGGAAACTCATTTTATTGCTAGCTTTCTTCTGGTTAAATTATTTAAAAGATTTATTCTTTTATCCAGGTATCAAGAATGTGTTTTATGTTGTTCATTCCCAGAGAAACGGCAATGGATGGTCCTGGCAAAGCTCTTTGCCCTGACTGAACTGTCATATGGGAAAAGATACATGAGATTTAAGTTGGTCCATCAGATGAGATGACCTCAGGCAATCCTGATGTGAGAAGGTGTTAAAGTTCTCTTTTTCAGCCATGATGAAAAAAGTAAAATGAAAGCCTTTTCTCCTTGCAGGGAAATAGAGAGAAGAGCCACTTCCACTTAGGAACAGAGGCTGCACTAGACCAACACTTCTGGGGTGGCCTGAGCAGTATGGGCTTTGAGGCTGGCAACAGCAAAGTCTGAAGGGTGTCCAGCAAGCCCAAGACTCAGGAGAGAGAGCCAGTGTTGTGCTTCCTCACACACACACACACACACACACACACACACACACACATACACACACACACACTGTGATCCCCGTTGATCAGGGCTTTAAGCAAAATACATGATATGTACACAGAACAGGAAAGGTGAAAGGGAAAGAAGCGGATCTCTGTGGAACCATTCTAAAGTCAACACTGTCTCCTGCTTTGTGGTCTCTAGAGAAAAGTTCTTGATCTAGTAAGAAAGCAGTGCTTTCTTTTTTAAAATAGAGAATTGACTGTTATTCTAATTTTTCTCAGATTTTAGTTCATATTTTGTAACAATGATAAACCATTTGAAAATAAATCGGGCAGATTAAACATCAGAAAAGAATGTGTAACAGAAAGCATTTAAAAGGAAATATATAAAGAATCATAGATTAGGGAAAACTCTTGCTCATTAAGTTCTCTTTGTTTATGTAAATAAGTATTTCAGATCAGATTTCCAGAGACTGAGAAAGGCATATAGCATCTGTACTATTAATATGGCTTCACCAAACGCCATATTTTCTCACATAAAATTTCTCCTTTTCTTACTCCTTACAGATCCACTCTTTCAAGAAGAGTGGACTGTGGCCATCAAGTTGGTTACTCACTTGTTTATACTAAACTATTTATGAAGCCCCTACATGTAAGGCATTAGGGAAAACTAGTCAAAGAGACAACCGAGCCGACTGACACTCCTTCAGCAGGTTTGACAGGAGCAGACAAGGCAGTCCCCTGTGAACAGACATGTCTCCTTCCCTGGGTGGTCGGCCTTTTCTCAGGCCATCTTCCTGCCCTCTCTTCTCTCAATGCTGCTCTCTCTGGACTTCCCAGATCTGGGAAATGGTGGCAGGCACAGCCCCCCACATCATGAAGGGGCTGTTCAGATCCCTTCCCACTGCTACCACACAAATGCCACTACGCACAGATGTTCAGTGGCTTTTCATGAAAAGGGGACATGAGAAGTCGGATGGTCTTAAACATCCACAAGCTGGATCTTTGCTCATGGTTTTAAGTAATTCAATCTTTTACTCTTTATAGGTTAGGTGGTTTGCATTCTTTCCTTAGAGGATCTTTTCATCTAAAGCTGGTCTTAGTAATTGATTGGATATTATTTAGGTCTCTAGAAATTAAAGATTTAAAGATTTGTACTTTTAAATGAGAGCCACAAACATTAAGAGCATAAATTTTAAGTTTTAAACTTAGTATGAGTTTGCTATGGCTGCCATAACAAATTACAACAGTCTGGGTGACTAAAATAACAGAAATCTATGTTCCAACTGTTCTGGAGGACAGAGTGCTGAGATCCACGCACAGGTGGCTTAGGTTTCTTGGAGGCCTCCCCTTGTGGCTTGCCAAGGGCAATCTTCTCCCTGACTGTCCAGCTGTGCCCTTCCCTCTGTGCACGCTTTCTGTATTCTAACCTTTGCTTATAAGGAGACCATAGTGGATCAGGGCCCACTTAACTGGGCTCATTTTAATTTAACTGCCTCTTTAAAGTCCCTATCCCCAAATACAGTCACATTCTGAGATACGGGGTTTGAAGACCTTACCCTATGAATTTTAGAGAACACCACTCAGCCAATAACCAAGGTACAACTTAACCATCCAGAAACCACTAGAAAGTTAAATGCAACAGCCAAGTTGTGAAACTAACATGCAGATCGAATGTGAAAGGCAAAATACAACTTTCCCAGTTGTATTTCTCCCTACCTAGTTTAGACTGATCTTTCTCCTGAAAATCTTATAAAACTGTAAGGGATTCACTGTAGAATGAATTTCTTATGACATTTCAAAGTTAAAAAAAAATAGGAATTTCCAAATCCTACCAAATTGGTAGCACTTTTTGCATATATGGTGGAATTTTTTTAATGCCATGTGAGATTATTTTAATAATTTCTCTTTGCCCTATATATATTTATGATGTAATCTGTCGCCAGTCTTAGTTATTTGACTTAGATTCATGTCAATGTTTATCCCATTCAGTATAATCTTAGTAAAAATTCACTACAAAAGAATTTAAAATTAAATTATTTTAATCTTAATAAAAAGACTATTTCAATCTTCATAAAGATTCAATATAAAATAATTTAAGATTAAAAGAAAGGATTTAAAAAACAAAAAAGGAGATTTGGCCTTTTGTACAAAAGTGTTCTGGGAAGGAAGGATGTATTACACCAAGTGTCTGCCCTGCTTGCCAAGCCTTTCTGCTATGCAGATGAGGGGTGCAAGCATGCTCCGTCCTGATTGGCTGATATTTAAATTGGACCTGGCTATCTTGCATGGGTCAGTTCCTGGTGGTGAAGTGGGACTCCTAGGACAAAGTTCATTTTGGCAGTTGCAACGGGAGCAAGTCTGGGCAATGGCTGCAAAGCTCAGTCTGTGGTTACTGCAGGAACACATGAGACCCTCGGTCCTTAAATGCCTAACAGACTCATTTGGAATTTAGACCCAAATGGGATGCTGCCTGGAGATTCAGCTTTTAAAAAAATTCACAGTAAGATGTAAATAAAATGGGTATTCTTTAAAAGTTGAAATTCATGAATTCAGGCCATTCTTAAAGACAGGGGAAAAAAGATGAATGATGTCCTAGAGTGTATCCTTTTACCTCCCCAATTTGCACTATCCACAGGAGGAAGTTGGGGGCAGTAAAACTGTAGACTTTAAGTTTTTGCAATTATTCCTTTGACCTATATTAAATTGAAGAAACTCCTGAGGGGAAGAATTTAGGCTTTGGTGTGTCCTGCGATTTCTTTTTGATGGATAGTTTTATAAGGTGAGAGAAAGGAACATCAGGGCCACGTGCCTGGGTGCATGTGTTTGCAGGTGGGATGCCGTTGCTGCGGTAGAGGGTGTCAGATTATTGAGGGATGTCAGTTAGCACAGGAGGGAAGGCAGGCAGGCCCAAAGGCGGAGAGTGGGAAGGCGAGGATGTTCCGGATGTTAAACAAATAGCTACTGAAGCACATTGTCTCAAGACGCCTTTTAAACTCATACCAACACAGGAGCACAAAATATTAAAATAAATATATTTGGAGCATTTTAAAGAATTGTAAAAATGTCTCAACCAGTTGAGATTGCCTGAAAGAGTCACTGCAAATTCATTCTAATCAGTTGGAACTCTCAAAATTAAGCTCAGTCACTCATAAAAAAAAAGTCTTTTTAAAACATACTTTGTGAGGACAAAATGTGAAGACTTGTTTTGAACATCCCCTTTCATCACTGGAAATATCAGCAGCAAACTCAACTTCTGGGTTCTGTTCTCAGAATTCTAAAAGGCCCTCATATGCCTGCCCTGGAGCACATTTCCAAATGCTCTAGAATGCTTTAATGCTTTCATTTTGACTTTAACTAAAGTGTTTTTGAGTTGAATAAATATTGGGATTTGAGGCAGATTCTTATTTGTATGGAGTTCTTATTAAACACAGTGAGCAGTTTTTTTCTCATTCTCCCTGATATTATCATTTTTGTCCTGAAATAGTAATAATCCTAAGAGAGAAAATATTTTTCAGGAATTAAAATTGAGCTTTCCAATAAATAGACATGGTACCCCTCATCTGTCAGTCGTCTGAGGATAATGGGCATCAGGAGTCAGGACTCTTCCCAGCACGACCTCACACTCCTTTAGACCACAGTGCTGTTTCCTAAGTGCGCTTTTCAACATCCATCATTTTAAATTGTTTTAGTGAAACAAATTCCCGGCACTGTGTTCTCCAATAGTTCTCCCAGCAGCAGGACCCAGTGTATCACAACTGAATGTCCCAGATGTTCATTCTGGTTCAGTCCCTGGCTGAAGACAGGTTCTGGAGACCTATGGAGGTAGATCAGAATCACTCTGGGAGGTGGTTCCTGAGAGCATCCAAGAGGCAAAAATACTGCCAACTCTCTGTTTGGAGCTCATGAGAGCCTTTCTCCAGAATAAACAGTGAGGAGAAAGACAGCCATCCTGAGAGGGAGTGCAAGTGAGCCCCCGCATGCAGGTGAAGGGATGGCTTTGACTGTCCAAGGTAAAATCTTCCAAGATGGTGTCAGACTTGCAAGAGTTGCAAAAGGCATGGCAACCATGCTCATCTTCAGGGTGGCCAAGGCTTACCAGATGTGATCTTAGTTTAGTTGCATTAGTTTCTGGGATTACAGATATTTACACACAGTGTCTGCCTTCTAAGACTTCAGCATTTGGCCAAAAAAAAAAAAAAAGACTAATATTGCAAAAGCAAAAGCTGAAGCCAAAACCTGTACTTTTAAAAGAAAGAATTAAATGAAAATGAAATTTATGCCAGTGGTTAAATTTTTAAAAATTTATCTTACTATATTATCTTAAAACTTATTTAAGACTCTAGCTAGTATTTATACTAATTATCTAATTAAAGAGTATTTTTAGTTTGTCAGCTTAGGCAGGGCTGTTGTCCTTGCTTCTTGTTTCCAGTGCCAGGAGGATGAGTGATTTGCCTGGTTGAACGGCCAGGCACCTCATTCTCCAGTGGACATTAATTACTGGAAATCACAAACTCTGAGTAAAAGGAAGGGTTTTACCTCGGTCCTGTAGTCTCCCAGGACTTGTTAGATGAACAGAATGTTTATGTAAACATTTCAAGAAAGAAGATGGTGCCTCTTCTCACATCTTTGAAATAACCACCAAAAATTAATAAGCATCACGTATTTAGAAGGACCATGCAACACCAAATGCCAAGCCCTTAAATTCCACTCAAGTGATTAAAAAAAAAATCTGAATCATAGTTTTGCAAACCTTTTGTCCCTCGGATCATTTTTACACTCTTCTCAAGTACGTCCAACTTTCCCTGATCTTTATTTCTGGAATTCACTTTTCTTTACAAAATGTTTCATTTTCCATAATGTCTGCCTTCTTCCCAGAATATCAAATCGTTTTTCACTTCAGCTCCACTCTCTGTATTTGTTTCCCACCACCTTCTCTTTTTAATAATCTGCCCATAATCACTAAACCATTTAGACAATAGTATTTGTTCCAAGATCAGGCTGCAACCTTGATCCCTGAAGACCTGAGAAACATTTTCTAGATGCATCCATGATTCTGACAATATTCTGAATTTTAACCTATTTAAATAAGGCATCAAATTGGAAACTGTTGCTTTTTCCTATTCTTACAATACCAGATCAACTATTCAGATCTTAGCTTCTATCTTTCCCATAAGCTATAGCCATCTCTGGAACCTCTTTTTGGAACATAAAACACATTTTTCCCCTTTAATACAGCTTATCTTTATTTCATTACAATATGTTTGTGATACTTTGAAATTTCAACATAACTCTGAAGTTTAACCATACCACAGAATAACCATTCAGGTGTATGAACTCCATGAACTTTCTGTTGCTTTGATTTTTAGAACTACTGTTAAGAACTTGTTTGCAACATCTAATGCTTAAAAGTGATCACACATTGTTATTAGGAATTTTTCCCTCTGTTAATGATAGCTTCAAGTGATTTCTATAGATATCTAAATGTACTACAGATACCTAAGGATATTTATCATATAGGTCGTATTACACAGATTAATATAAATGTCGATGTGTAAGTAAATATAAATAATCTAGGAAGTAGAAATAGGATAGACTGCTTTAGGCTGGGGTATCTTTCTTCAAAGTTTCTCTTGAAATGTAATTGCTATAGCACCCAGGAATTTAAGATATTTGTAATGACCTAAGACAGAAAATTTACAAGGATGTGAGAAGTGCAACTTTTTGATTTATTTTGTGACATATAAGAAAATAAATTTGACAATTACTTTATGTATAGTATAATACTTCAATTAGTTATAAATCTTATCCAAGGAAATGAGTATTTCTTCATTTTCATGCAAGAAACTTATTTTTTTAATAAATAGAAATATATAGAAACTGATGTACAAAAAATTACTTGAGTGACATTCAAATACACAGACAAGTGACATTGGAGAAAAGTAACACAGGACAGAACGGATATAGCAAAGTTATTACCCATGATATAATCTGGTTCGCATTGATTTGATTTCTTATCACATCTCCATTTTACAAAAGCAAAACTCATAGATAATTTTTTTTCTACTTATTCTTAATTTATTACAATCCACTTGACCCTTTATAAAGTTATTGAATTGATAAGTGTACCTTTTCTTTTCTTTTTTCTTCCTCAAAACTTTGCATGGATTTTTTTCTTTTTTTCCAATGAAGTTATTTAATAGTGGTAAAGACTAGTTTTACAAATGCAATTGATATTCCTAAAATAAATTTTAGTCCTATCCTCATGGGAACTTAGTCAAGCAATACATTTTCTGCTAGCCATTACAAAATTGGATACACTTTTGAACCTTAATTGCATGTCATTCTGCATGTTGCAGAAAGGATTCTACAGGAATATACAAAATCATAATCAAGGATGAAAGTAACAAAAGTCATAACAAATCTTTACATTTAGCATTGCCAAGGAAGATACCCAGTATCATGATTTTGAAGCACAAGGAATTTCCACATTTTCTAATTTTCCTCCAGGTCAGCATTTTTATCATTGGAATACAGAACTGTGAATGAGTCAGAAACAAGAGGAAATGAAGACAATTGTAGTCCAGTTTACATGTCAGAGCTGATGTGCCAAGAGCTTTACAAGCCTTTTACATGTGTTCTGGTACTTCCCTAATGTAGCTACAATATCTCCAGGGCCTTTTACATCCTTTCTTTCCTTTCTCAAGCAGCCCATAAATGAAGCTTAGGAGAGCACAGAATTTTAGGAAAACGACCAGAGGGGTTTTCTGGTCATTTTTTCCAATTTGATCATTTAAAACAAATTCCTTTTCCTTTTCAGTATTTCTTGTTATTTTAGAGAAACAGTTCAAATTTTACAGGAACTCAAATATCTAAGTTCTATTTCTCTTCTGGTGTTGACAGTGGTTTTAAAAGACTGGCAGGTATAGGCTCTGATATGCTTGCACTGGATATTTTATGACCAAATGGGACATAAGCCCACAGCCCCCCTTTCATCAGCCATGAAAATAAGGCAGAGAATGGATTCAAGTTCAATTAGGGGTCATTTAGTTGACCTGATTATGAATCAGTCCTGATTTTCTTTTCATAGATTTCAGGTACAAGATATGTAGTACCTCAAAACACTGCTTTGTATAACATGTGTATAAATGGTGTGAGCCGTCTCCATCCAGAACCTCTATGAACATGCAGGCCCAAAAGTCAGTTCACTCTCCTGGAAGAAGGGGGTTGTCAAATGCAAATGTACCTACTATTAAATATAAATACAGCTGCTTTTTGTGTCTTTCTTATGCTGTACACATATCTGTATGTGTGTGCTTTTGGTTTTGGTTTATGCTTTAGGGTAAAGAGAAATATAATGAAGCAAAGCATGGAGATATTAATATGCAAAAGCACTGTTAAAAGAAAAATGTTTGGCAAATTAAATTTAAAGGAGTTCATCTGAGCCAAGAAGGATGCATGAATGGACAACATTCAGTTCTTTTGCTACATCAGAGCTGGCAAGATAAGACCTGCAGGCCAAATCTAGCATACTGCATGGGCTGTGAGCTAAGAGTATTTTATTTTTTAATAGTTATCAAAAAATCAAAAGAAAGATAATATTCTGTGACACATACAAACTATGTTATATTTAACTTCAGTGTCCATAAAGTAGTTTGCTGAAATATTTATCCATTTCCACACTGACCCCATTTTTACACTTATAACAGCAGAATTGAGCATTTGAAATAGACTACTACTCTACAGATGAAGTTCACGGACTTATTGATTTAAAGAAACCAATGGACATGTTCAGCTTTTTGTCTAAAAATCACATTGCCGAAGTCCCAAGAGCTTCTTAGGAACATGTCTACTGGTAACGTCTTGCTGATTATCTTGTATTCCCAAGTGCACTCGCTCAGCATCTCCCTGGCCTCTCTAGGTATTTGCTTATCTTGTTGCTCTTATATCTGCTTACTGCTTTGCTCTCAAATCTGGTGTGTACCAATTTCTATACCTGTTCTATGAAATGTAAGAAAAAAAGACACGCAAATACTCAGGCTCTTTTAGTTAGCTTTTCAATGCTCTGACCAAGAGAATTGACAAGAACCTTAAAAGGAGGAAAAGTTCATTTTGGTTTGGATTTGGAGGTTCAGTCCATGGTCTGCCACCTCCATAGCTCTGGGCTTGAGATAGGTAGATCGTCATGGTGGAAGGGTGTGGTAGGGGGAAGCAGCTGAGGACGTGAAATCAGGAAGCAGAGAGATCTCAGCTCACCAAGGACAAAATGTAAATCACACAGGCTTGCCCTCAGTGGCCTGCTTTCTCCAGCCACCCCTACCTGCCTGCAGTTAGCACCTGGTTAATCCAAATGCAAAAGCACTGCTGAAAGAAAAATATTTGGCAAATTTGACTGTCCTGTTAATTTTCACGACTCTATGACCAAACACTCACCTAAGGGAATTAGTCTTTAAAGACCTGTGCAGTACCTACTGAGAGCGGGGCCTGAGAGTGTGAACCAAGGGACATACCTACCCAGTGCCAGTTTGGGTCTGTGAGTCTCTTGGGCATTCTTACTGCTTTTAATACTAACACAATGTAAAAGGAGAGTGTGGTCTCATTTTCATCACTTGGAGGTACTAGATGGGAAAAGAAGGAAACAGATGTGCCTTTCATGTCCCCTTTGTAAAACTGAGGCCAGACTCCTCTGAGACTGTGCGGACACCTTGTAGTTTGAAAACTAGATCAGAGTCAGGGTCCTCCGGTCAGAGGCAAGGCAGGCTCAGAGAGCTCTCTGGCTGGTTTTCTTGAGGGCTCCAGAATTTGTCAAGCAAGCTTTCTGGTAGGTTTTTCAAGCCAGGCAAAATCACCATCATGGACATGTTCGTTTCCTTTCCTAGAAACTCTAATGGGGGAGTTTGTCTGTGCTTTCTCTCATGGCTGTAATTAGGAGATAATCCTTCCTTCTGAAGTAAGGCAGAGATGGAAAATGTTTTAAAAATTTCTTTTGTATGAATGCCACAGAAAGGAACATATCCAAAGAAATAGACATTTTATTAGGGATGGTTCTATAGACAGCCGTATCCATAACCTCCCCTCTCTGTAATACGGGCTGACCCCTTTACAAGAGGAGCTAGCTTTGGGGCAGCTCAGCCTCCTCTCCCCAGGCGCGGCTCCTTTTGCCTTACTCAGTTGTTAACTCCTGCTCATTTCCCTTATTAGCCAAGACCTCACTTCCTTAGAGAATCCTCCCATTCCTTACTCACTCAGCTCACAGCTGCTAGGGGTTTCTTGGAGCCTCTGTGTCAGGGACTTTTGATTTCTTACCCAGTATTCACTTTCCTCTCCTATTTTCTTATGAAATCTCCATTTTGTCAAGAATGACAAGGTGACCTGCTTTAACAGTAAGGTGAATTTCTTGTTCCCCTCAGAGCTGAGTGGATGGGACTTCTGTCCAATCAGGTGAGCGTGCACCTTGATGGAAGTGAAGCTCACTTAATGAAAGGTGGCCTCAGGTAAGTGTCAGCCTTTGTCCTTCTCTTGCCCTCTTTCTGCAGGCCGGTCATGTGACCTGGGATGGAATCTTGTGGCCATGAGGACTAGGACAAGATCACAGTGACATGGCCTTTGAATCTCTTCACCAGTGTGGGGAGCCATTTATTTCCGGAGGTCTCCCTACTGTCGAATATTACACATCATTTGTTAAGGCCCTCTGATTGCTTTATTCTGAACCACACAGACTCAATCCTTGGCGAGTATCCCATTCATAACAGTTTGGGGTGCCTGCTGGGGCCTGACTGTTCGTCTTTCCTCCAGTGGGACCATAGGCTCAATCAGAGGGAAAGACAGTGGTTGTTTTGTTCCCCATTGTAAGAATTTTCTCAGAATAATACAAGTTATGAAATAGCACCTTAAAAACTTCTACCAAAAGTGTATGTCCCTTCTTCCAATAAGAAATCTGTATAATTCCCCAGGAACATTGTCCCTGGTTGGAGGTACTAAAGCCACACCAGAGTTTTTCATGCTCAGTACCATGAACAGTTTAGGCCAGATGATTTTTTGTTTAGAATGAGGTTCTTTCCTCTGTCCATTGCAGATGTTGAGCAGTGTCCTTGGTCTCTACAGACAAGAAACCAGCAGCACTGCTCCCCAACATTGTGATCACCAAAAATGACTCCTGACCTTAACACGCATCCCAAAAATGGGAACAAAAATCACCTCTCGAGAACCAGTGGATTAGACTAAGGCGTCTTGGTGGAGGAGGTGGGGGGATCCAGTAGAGCAATTCAAGATGGCTGTTGGCAACCTAAGCCCCTGCCTTCAGGACCCCCTGTGGTTGTGACCTGTGCCTCCCTCCTGGGCCACCACTAGCTAAGGACTGAATCAGACTCCTCCTCACCACTTATCTTCCTATAGAAGAACAGACATAGAGCACCTACTACTGAGTTTAGGAGGAACTTCTTTATAGGACACTTTTGTAACACATGAAAAAATCACTGAGATCAGTTCAAATTTTGGAAATATCAAAAAGTAAAAGTATCTGCATTGAAAAAATTGAGCAATTCTTAAACATAGAAGAGTACAAATGTATTTCTAAACCTGTATCTGAGAGCAACACAGCGACCCTCTGTGTGTTTATGAGCAACAGTTCTGAACTCTTGAGGAAAGCCCACTTTCTCCTCCGTCTACAACCTGGTTTCATTGGATAATTTAAAATACCCAGCAGACACATTTGTGCTTTCCAATATCTGAGCCCAAATCCCCTCTATGGGTAGGGCATTTCCATACTAGTATTTACAAATGGAATGGAAACAATAAGGATTTACAGTTCTCCACTGTGAGAAGCCCCAAGCATGGGAGAGGGTGAGTGGGTTGCTCTTCCCAGCTCACCCCTAGGTACTTTCCTGCTAGTCAAACTCAGTCACATATGTACTCAATTATCCCAGCCCACACCCACCAATCCCCACATACAAGCCTTAATCTACAAGGTCATCTAACGCTTGAAAATATTCCTGTGAATAATTCATCTATCACCTCTAGGTACGGTCTATCCAGTCTGATGGAATCCTGAGAATTTTAACTTAATTTATGACCTTAGTTTATTCATAAGGCATAACAGATTCTTCAAATATGTAATATAATTTTTCAGAGTACAATACCACATTTATTCCTTCTAATCTTTGTTATGAATTTTAAATAGCCAAGACCCCGTTATTCTGTTATTTTGTTATTTAAAAATTTTATATAGTTTTAAAACTATTATGTATAGTAATGTACCAATTGAAAAGGACTCACTTCTAAGAAAGGAGTTACCCGGTTTTAGATTCAATTCTATCTGAAAATATACTGGAGAGCTTATTAATGGTTATTTATTTTAAAATAAAATAACAGAAGCATTACTTTTCTTTTTCAAATCTGCATTACAGACTGTCTTTATTTTGAAGTATAATAAGTCGACATAAGCAGGCATAAGCAGGCACATTTCCTCAGTGAGCAGCTTGGTTAATTTTCACAAGCTGGACACACCTGTGTAAGCAGCGTCCCCATCAGTAAACAGAGCCGTGCCAAACTCAGAAGCACGTCCTGCCCAAGCTTCCTTCCAGGGGTTGGTAAAAACTAAAACATGTGGGGAAATGTGGGGCCCGTGACGCCCCTCTGAGCTTTATGTTCTTCATCTACAAGTTAATGGAACAAGGAATATGCTGAAAAATCACTCCATTCCACGTGACAAACTCAGTGTATGAAGACATGTCTTAAGCTCTAGTAGGTTGCAAGAATGAAGGGGATTATTTTAATTTGCCATCACTGCAAAGCACCCATTGCAGAGTTCACCTTGGAAAAATCATCAGGCTGGGCTGCATCCATGGCAAAGGGGGAGTGTGCTGTGGCTGCCGAGGCTACCTTGCAAAGGACTCTCTGAGGCTCAGGGTCTTGCTGGGTCATCTGGCTCCAGGGCTGGTGTTCAGCCCTTCCAGACTCTCAGAGATAGTTGTCTATTTCTAAGGGGCCTAGAGCTGTTTAATAATCTCCAGGGACTGATTATAAAACTCAGAGTCCTGATTTATTAGTTTACCATGAGGGCACCAGGCACTTGAGACTCCTGGCCAGAACATTCTCTGCTGACTCCTGGGGGGAAGCCACACTGTTTTAGCTTGTGGGTGAGGATGGTTTAGGAAAAAGGAAAGATAGGTGCCGGGAAGTTCCTCCTCCGTGGTGCGATCTAGGTTCCCTACTTCTGCATCCAGATGCAACCCTGTTCCTTGACTCTTCTCTTCAGGCCATCTCAGCTGCCAGTCTAACCAGTGGTCAATCCAAAGGCCCGAGGTTCCAGGAGGGGAACTACGTGGGCATTTTCACCTGGTAAAATCCTCTGACGTGTCATCATGAGGTCAGTGAGTGGGAGACTCACACAACATTTCACGCTCTTCCATAAAACAGCCATATTCAAGTCCTGTGCGGCTCCCCTGTGTGCTACTCCTGTGGCAGGTGTCTTTGGGCCCATTAGCAGAGGAAGTATCCCACTCGAGGCCCCGAAGGTTATTGGGTTTTTCTTTTCTTACCTTTTCTTTCTTTCTTTGTTCAACTTCTCTTCCAGGTTCTTGTGGCAAAGATTCATGAGCAACTGAGAAAAGTTTCTATCCTTGAAGATGAATGCTGACCCTTGTGCCCAGAGTTAAATACGTGTCAGAGACTAATCAGTACAGGGTTGTGGCTCTTCTCATGCCCAGTACAGGCTGGGTCATGCCCCCTGCTCTGTTTCTACCTCTCCTGGATGTATGCTTTCCTGGGGAGCCGTCTTTACCAGACTCTTCACCTCTAATCAGCTCAGCAGCAACTTCTTTTAAAACGATGATGTTTTCAATTAAGGAACTCTAGTGTACTTAGAGAAGATTTCTTTCCCTTTGTTAAAAAGATTGTTCTAATTGTCTGGATTAATTCATTATGTGTCAATCCCCTATTCTTGGGAACCTATATAGAACATAACAGAACATAAAAATTCACAATACTTTGACACTCTTCTGGGTAAATCTCATACCCTCTATGACCTTCACTAAGGCTATTTATGAAATGGAGATGGAATAATAAATGCAGAATACCTATAATACTCACCTGACACTATTTTCAAAGCACTTCAAAACCACAGTTTTGGCCAAATGAAAATAGTTAATATTAAAAAATAATCAGTGTTTATTTTTTGTGATTTGAGATTTTTCTTCTATAAATTTTTTAGGCATTAAGATTGGTATTTTGTTTTAACATTATCCTCATAATATCTAAATATTTCTTAAATAGGATTTGTTTTTGAAACAATTAAAACATAAAAATATCAAACTACAACATTAAAAACAAAATTTTAAAGTTATTTTTCCAACTATAGTGTGAATCAACAAATTATTTCAAAAGATAAAATATGATAAAATATATTTAGTTCTATTACATGTTTAATATTAAAACAAAAATAGTGCACCTAAAGGATCAAAATATTCTTCCTAATTTTCTACCAAATACTCAATTAATAGCTGCATCAATTATTATTTTTCTATCTTAATTTGTTGAACAAAATTCACAGCATCACAATCACCATAAAACATGACATTATTTTTGTTTTGTTTTGTAAAAAAAAATCTATGCATTTCTACATGAAATGACACATTGGATTTCAACCTACAGGACACATAATGAGATTTTTACTTTTCTACACCAAGAATACTTTTAATCATCAAAAAATTACACTTGTTATTATGAAGAAATCCAAATAACACAATGAAATACTGAAAACTTTAAAAGTATTTGAAGATGGTAATAATGGTGATTATCATGGATAATGAACAAAGGCAGAGATGTCAGGAAGCATGCTTACGTAGGCACTCAGCTAGTTAGACCCCCAAGGCCAGCACTCAGGCCAGCGAGTGAAGATCTTCGGCATTGGCCACTGTCTTTGTGTGGGTATTTTTGTTTGTTTGTTCTTTGTCTATTTGATTTATAAAGCCAAAGTTTATGAGTCTATACTTAAGAAATAGTCAAAATTCAATAATTTTCCCATAATTATTAGTCTTCAATTTATTCTTCTGTGTGTTTGTGGCTTAATTTTCCAATAATACTTAAAAATTAACTAATGTACATTTCAAAAAATAAGGATTTTTGCTGGTTTGAATTCAGGATTCAAAAGAAACAAAATTTTCTAGTCCAAGGGAAAAAAAAATAAAAGAATTCTCCAAGCCTGGAGATGAGTGTTTTAAAATGTTGTTCCAAAGTGTTTCAGAGAGGACATTTGCAAATAGCATGTTACTAATAAATGAAGTTGGCACATTTTAAATGTTTAAATCTGGACAGTTCTTATAACTGACTCAACATTTAATCTTTGAAGCATTTTTCCTCCCTTCCTGATTCTTTCATTTGGAAACAGAATTTAACTTAGAATAATTTGATAAATGTCATGTCAGCAATTTTTAAAAGAGACTTCTGTTGTTACAAAAGCTGGCAGACACTAAACAGACAAAGTTTTGGAATAATTGATAAAGACAACAGCAGCAAGGATCTAGACTCCCAGTGGGCAAACCACCTGTACAAACAACACTTTCAGCTCAAATCTGAGCTGCTGACTTCTGAACATTGAATTATTTAGGGCATTCAAAGGCTTTCACTAAGGAAAGATATATCTACAGGCCTGAAGTGTAAAGGTGCATTTCAACCTGAAAGATTAGTCCTCAATAATAAATAACTCGATTGCTATGCTTTTGTCAAATGCTTTTCTGCATCAGAACTGTATGCCTTCAGTTCAACACACTATGTGTTTATTCAGAACATTTCAATGTTATTTTGCTTGAAATCTTCAAAGACAGGCATTTTTAGAGGCAAAATATAAAAGGATAGAAAATGGCCATCCAGATGTTCTTGTGTTCCAAAGCAGTCTCCCTATTGCAGTCCAGACGTCCTGCTCTGGATTCTTAAAGGAGGAGTGTGGTTGGAGGGATGAGCTAGTCCCCCTACCCCAGCAGCCATGGCATGTACTGCAGGTCCTGCCAGTACAGAGAGGGGACTCAGAGTCCCTGCCCCACATTCTAAGGGACAACAGTGTTTTGTTTTGTTTTACTTTGTCTTATTGAGAAATAGGGATTTAACTTATTTTTAATGAGCTTTTTGTTTTAAGACAGGTCTTAGATTTATGAAAAGCATTCGCAAAGAGAGTAAAGAGAATTTCCTGATACGCTGTGGCCAGCTTCCCTCATTGTTAACATCTTTGTATGGGACACTTTTTAAAGCTGATGAAACAATACTGATACATGATTATTAATTAACTTCCACAGATTATTCAGACTTCCTTAGTTTTGACCTAATGTCCTTCTCACACCCTGGGGTCCCATCCAGAGTACCGCGATCCATTTGGTTTTTCTGCTTCCTTACATTCCTCAAGGCTAGGACCACTTCTCAGAAAGTCTTAGTTTGGGGTGATTTTTTGATAGATTTGAGGAGTGCTGATTGAATAAAGTCACACAGTGGGAGTTTGTCTGGTTTTTCCCCTCATGACTGGACTGTACTTATGGGTTCTGGGGAGGAAGATCGGGGAGACAGTACTATTTTTCTTCAGATTCTATCAAAGGTACGTATCCTAATTGGGATGGCCAAGGAAGATTTTCAAGGGTTTCCATTGAAATTACACTCTTTCTGACCTCCGTTCCTTCCTGACCCCTCTGAAAGTCCACCCATGAGGACTGGGTTGCTTTGCTCCATTCCTGGAGGGCAGGATGTTTGCAGGACTTATCTGGAGTTCTTCTGAGCATATTCGCCTCTTCTCATTCATGAATTCATCTATCTGTCCAGCCATTTGTATCACAAGGACTCACTGATGTTCGTTTTAGGCACTGGGTTACAATTTAATATCACTTGGTTTCTTGGCCACTGGGAACTATTTACTTGGCTCTTATATCCCTTTGGCTGACTGTGGTGTCTATGTGTGTGTGTGTGGACACATGTGGGCATGTGTGAACTGAACATGGGTGTGGGTGCTTTCTTACTCTCTGGCTCTGTAAGATGTTCCAGGCATATCTTGCGTGTTTCCTGTCCGAATCCTAGAGTCTGATACCATGACCAAACAGGCTTTGGCCCAAGCGACCATCAATTCTGCCAAAGATGGCTATTGCCTGAGAGAGTATATTTTCAGGGCAGGACAGCCTGGATTCCCCAGGTGTTCCCTCCTCATCCTGCTGTGCCCTGTGGCCACCTCCCTGCCCGATCCCCAGCCACTGTTCCTTTCTGCAGTCCAGAATGCTATTTCAGCTTAACCACAAGCTCTTTATTTTTAGTCTCATTCATGTGGCTCCTATCGCCAGGCTGCCAGGGCCTTGCCAGGGTAATTTCTCCTGCACAGGAAGGGATAAGCCACCTGAGAAAATAAAGTCTGAAATAGTTAGTGAAGAAATAAGACAAAGTCAGAATTCCAGTTTTAAGAAGCATGGAGTGCCTGATAGGATCTTCCAGTCCTTGTAGGAGCTAGAACAGAACAAGTAGAAAATCTCTCTGGTGGTTTTATTTAAGGGGGTACATCAAAAGCAGTGATAAGGTTTCAGGGGTGGAGTCATTCTTCATGATGTCTTGCAGTCCCCAGGTTGATTGGCATCTTGACAGGCTACGCCCATCTCTGAGAGGCTGCCTAGCTGCAGCAGGTAACCCCATCTCCAGAGCTGCATGGGACCTGGCAGAGATGAATAGGACTCACATGTATCTGGGTGATTTTACCAGCAGGATTGCCACTGGAAGTTCCCCAAAACCAGATTTTCCTATCCAATGAGCTTCCATGCTGATTTGGTCCCCACATAACCCAGGGATGCTTCTTGAAGTTCCCATGTGCACGCTTGTAGGTAAAGTGCATTCCATTTCCCATTGATCTGTCTGTGGTCAGGCTATTTCAGCAGGCTGGATTATCAGATCTTCACAGGGCGGAGCTGAAGTTCCTTTGCTCCAATACATCTAAGGATGTCTTTACCTCAGCATAGAGTTAGAAGCATTCTTCTGTGATCAGCAGAGCATCTAAATTCCCATTTCAGCTTGTTAGTAGCAACATTTCTTCAGAAGGAATCAGTGGACTGGAATGGTAGTTCATCAGTAAGTTAAGACTAATATTTATCAAATACTGTAGATGAATTATTAACGGAACCATCCCTTGTTATCCTGACAGTTGTTAAATACTGAGCGAAAGCAAGCCTGTTGTCAGAAAGAACTCTTTGTACATGAGTGCAAAGGAGCTTTGGCTCTGTTTTCCTTAGCTTTGCATCGCTGTGACCAAGAGACCTGACAGAAATAACGTGAAGGAGAAAAGGTTTATCTTGGCCCATAGTTCCAGAGGTTCAGTCTACGCTCGGCTGACTCCATAGCCCTGGCTGTAGGCAAGGTAGACTTCATGGCAGAAGAGCATGGTGGGGGAAAGACATGGTCAGGAAGCAGAGCGCTCCACTGGCCAGGGACAAAATATAAACCAAAAAACACCCCCCAGTGTCCCACCTCCTCCAGCCACACCCCTCCTGCCTGTAGTTCCTACTCTGTAACTTATATCAGTGGATTAATTCACCAATTAGGCTGTGCCTCTCATAATCTAATCATTACCCTGCTTCTTCTCACACGTGAGCTGTTGGGGAACAGCACATATCTAAACCATAATAAGCTCTTGGAATCAAATTGAAGAAAAGGCTTAAGATGTAACCCAAGATGAAGAGAACTAGGAGATTCAGAGCACAGACAGATATAAGGAGGCCATGTGGATACATGCAGGACCCAGCAGTTGAAGACGCAGGGGGAATAGATGATGAAGTCTTCCTAGAAGGATTTATGAGGGTGTCAGGGCTTGTGCTTGTCGCAAAGGATGGCTCTATGTGGATAGTCCAGGCTAAAGAGAGAGGGATGCTGAGAATGAAAGGTGAGCCACAGCAAAGGCTCTGGGTGAAGCTGAACACCTCAAGAGCCCAGCCAATCCGCCAAGAGGGAGGCAGTCCCGGGGGTACTTTCAACAGAAGCAACAGCTTGAGTAGTTTCAAAATAGAGCTATGGAGTAGATCAGTGGTTCACCTATGGCCATCCAGGGGACCTAAGTTTCCGAACAGATAGTTGATGTGAAAAAATAATGTTTGTGACAAATTTGGAGTATCGACACCACTGTTAGAGCAAAGCTGAGCGCTCAAAAAACCTCTTAGCACATGGCATTGCCGCATCCCTGGTCACCTGCTCAGAAGTACACGTCTAATCCATTTCTATCTAACAGAGGGAAGTTTATAATTTCAATTTGCTGATGGTTGGAAGAAGATTCTCCTTCAGGCACAGAGGATGTACAGATGGGGCACATGCTGCTTCTCCAGGCACCTCGGGACTGAAGGATAAGGTGTGTGACAGAGGAAGGAAGTGACAGAGGAGAACAGGAAAGAGCCAGGAAGCTGAGGAAGCACATTTGAATCCTGGCGGACACCTGGCTAGAGATGCTGATGGAGCGTGGGGACCTCCTGTGCAGCTTCTTCAGAGTCCTCCGAGCGTCTTCCCACGCACAGCCCCACGTTAGGAGATCGCTCGAGCTCTACCTCCCTCCACACCTTCAGAACCTGTTTCTCACCATCTTCCTCTGAAATAATGGAATGAGATCTGAACTAGTCCCCTTTCTCCACCCCTGCCCTGCACATCCAGGCCGATGACGAAAGTGACATCTAACTATTCCTCTGCTCAGCCCCCTTCAAAAGCTCCTCCAACCACTTGGGGTAAATGCCAAAGCCCCGCTGAGGATGAGCAGGCCCTGCATGACCTGGGGCTCTGCATGACCTGGGGCCCTGCATGGCCTGGGGCCCTGCCAATTCTGCAACCCCCTGCCGTTCCCCATTCCCCCCATTCCCTGTTTCTCAGGCACAGGTGATACAGTTTGTCTTCCAGCTTTTCCCACTTGTCCCTCATTGTTTGGAACACAGCTGTATAAGACACTGCTATTCCTTCACTTCCATCCATTCTCCTGACGGGGGATTCAGCTTCCAGAGAAAACCAGAAACCTCTTCCTACTGGTACCAAGTACAGTTCTTTTTTTCTTCCATTTTCCAGCTTTATTTTCCTTCCAATCCTTTATTATTGCTTGAGACTGTTTAGTTCTGATTTCTGATTTTCTACCCCCACCACTAACATGTAAGTTTCATAAGAAAAGGGAGATTTTGTTTTCCATGTTAATCTCTCTATAGCCTGGAGCAGGACAAGCAGTAGGTGCTCATTAATGCTGTTAAACTATTCTTTAGGCTATTTTGAGTTGTTCTTACTTCTTTTGTTATTTTGCAACTACTAAGAGCAATTTAATCAGATAAATTCTAACCTAATTAGCCTTTACTAAAATTTAGTAAAGGGTAGGTTGCTTACGATTACAGGTGATTATTATTATTAAAGAGTAATTGTAGATGACAATATATCCTACCCATCAAAGACATTGTAAATTATGTGATGTTGCATGAAGGTGAACTCTTCATATGTAATGTTCTCCATTAAAAGGATTAGATATTAGCCGACCCAGAAAAATGAAAATAGCAGTTCATGGAAACCATTTGTATTGGGAAAGGTAAAACAGCCCAAGTAAAATGCATCTCATTTAGAAGGGTTGAAGATTTTTACAAAAGAAGAAATTCCACTGTGCTCCTCTATGAATGGTATAGTGTAGTTTTACATTTCCTTACAGAGGAACATGGGTGGGATTTAATAGGGACTCAGTTTCCAGGAAAAGTTGGAGCTTCCTAGTTATAGAACTAAAATGCTAGATACTTGACATATTACCTAACTACTTACATGTCACCTAATTTTATGTTTTCAAAACCTTTTCCTGGTGAATACTGTAGTTATTTTGCTGACAAGAAAACCTGAGGTTCAGAAACAAACAGACAAAAAATCCTAAGAGCCCATAACTGCTACTGGCCACCAAAAGCTACAGCTTCAAGTATCCAAATTAATTAAAAACTTTTTTTCAGTAAATTTGTGAAGCTTTTGGAATATATGCAAACATTATTTATGTATTGTCTGAAAATTCCTTGTTTGGAAAAATAGGGCTGAAAAGATATTAAAATGCTTATTGTGTTTTTCAATCCATCCAGTAAAATTTTAATTATCAAAAAAAACCTAGCTCACTGTTGTTTTGCAGATGAATAATGTAATTATTTAAAAATGGAAACAATTGTATCGACAAAGAGACTATTAAAAGTGAATGCTACTTGCTAATAAAGCTACATTAGAAGTGCTACAGCCACTTGTTAAAATAAATCATAGTAAGGGACAGGGAGAGGAATGTAAAGACACAAGGAACAGTGTGATAATTACAGTTAACAGTGACTATGACATGAGCTTCATGCCTGGAAACACTTCTGTAAAGACTGAAACATCAAAGAAAATGTCTCACACCATAAATATACAGGAAATTACAATAAAACTTCTCTCAAAACATTGTGTGATAATAGGAAATGTATTATGCACCAGGAAGGAAAACAATATATGCATCCAATAATAAGAACAAAGGTATTACTTATGTCTGATGGAAACTCACTATTGTGGAGGCAGGAGTTCTAAAGGTGAGGCGATAGGGCTGTTCAAGTTTTTGATGCAAAGGACGACCAGGAGGCCCCCAGGCTGTGGCTTTGTGTGCTGAGGCTGAAGATTCTGCTGGACGGGGTCTGGACATGGGCGAGGTGTAGGATGGTCTCAGTACCCTTGCAGCTGGCTGGCAGTGTCAGACCCAGAACCGAGCCGTGTCTCCAGGTTCCTCGGTCAGAACCCAGAGACTAGGGTCCACCACCACAGCCACCGCGAGATGGGCACAGCCAGCACAGGTGGTCATCACTGCCTCTTCTCCACGCCACAGCCCCATTTGGACTTTGTGCTGAATGGATGCCCCCACACCAGGCTCTGAGTAGGCTCTGTTGGAATTTAACATCTGGAACTCTCGCGTCAACATGGGCTTCTTTGAGAGAACAGAAGTTGACTTTTTGGACACGAGTAAGTCAGCCAGTGGATTCATCCGAAGGATGAAACACAGCAATGGTCAATAGCAAATGCAGCGCCATCACCCTACCACTATCCACCAACTAGCCAGCTCCCTTCTGTCATCCAATCCAGTGGCTTTCATGGCGTCTACTCTGAATGATTTACAATGACAACCTCATCAACCTCCGTTCTTTAAGAGGAGGCTTAGCTGGTCTGGGCAGTTTGCTTTGACAATGAAGATACTTGAACAGGACTTCCATGGGTATGATTTTGCAAACTACTGTACTCTGGCCAACGGAGGCCTTATTGGTATAGATTTCAGTCTCTCAAACTATAAAAAGACTGATAAAACAGGAATATGATAAGAAGTTATTAAAGCACTGAATGACAAAGACTTTCCTCAGGTCACTTGGTATAGAAAATCTTAAGGGATTTGTAGAGAAATAGATACAAAAGAAAAATCCAAAGCAACGTCTAAAGGAAGGGGACAGTAAATCTTCAACCCAGTCTGGGTCCCAGGCTGCCACTGATTGAGCTAAAATACTCTCCAGATCAACAGTTTTGAAAGTAGGAATTGCTTGGGTATTAAGTAAAGCAAGATGTAGTTTTCAGAACCCAGAAATGGACACTAGAACTTCAAAATATGAACATAGAGCTTCTGGCGCCAATATCACCATGGAGCCTGAGCAGTTTCAGGTTTAGCTTCAAGATCTCAGTGAGCAGGTGGAGAAACTGGGAAACCAGCCGTCTGACCCCTCAAGCCCACAATTCACATAGACTCACTCCAGATTCGTCAGGGCCATGAAGGAAACATCAGCGTGTGTAGCTTTGGCTAGATAACATCAATCGATTATTTAAAGTGTCAGGGACTCCAGGAGCCATGACTTCAGAAAAATGTAGCGAGACATCACAGCGTTGCGTGAAGCGAGGTAGGAAGCCAAGGAGTGGCAGAGCACACGGGCATGGCTCAGACCCTTCCTTCTCAGCAACGTGCCAAAGCAGCAGCCGCTGCCACCTCCCCGCCACTTGGCATTCAGCCCTGGTACCCGGGCCTTGGCCATTTCTGAGGCTTAGTTTAGTAGGTATTCAACACAGGTATTGGCACTGATTTGCGATCAAATGGCTTAGGATTTTCAAACTGCAAGTGTTGGAACCCGCTCTTGTTTGAGAAATAGCACCACCAAGGCTCCATTTGGAAAAATAAATAAACCTTCAGGAGGCCTGGTGCAAGCTTTGGCAGCTCCACGACATCTGTGCCTAACTTCAGCAGCTCTGACCTCACAGTCCCCGGGGCTTGGACAAATCACGTGTCCAGTTCTGGCTCTGCAGGCCTCGGAACAGGAGAGGCCCTCCTTCAGTTAAAGAAAACTCCAAGTGGAGCAAAACAGGAAAAATGACAAATGTATGCGTTGGTGTGTTAAGAGATGCCATCAAGCGTTCCTCATGCTGAGTCTATGTTTTCTAAAATTGATGCTGTAATTACATAGCATCCCAGGAACTTGATAAAGAGTTGATATTTTTCTCGACTCTGGAATTTCAACTCCATCCACATTTGCCATGCTGAATAGCTTTTTGCTTATGAATATAAAACCCACTTGTGTATTTTCCTTTGCTCTGTAAAATATCCTCTAATGATGTCTCTGACTAGGAAAAACATCCTTCCATCTAGTATAGATAACTGTTTTTGCTAAAAAGTTTTACACTACATGGATAATTCTGCATTTGTTTCTTATACAGATGAGGTGAACTCCAGTGTTTGCAGAAGAATCAACTTGTTCTTCAATAAAGGCCTCTTGAACTACACTGAAGGGCATTTTCTTATACAGAATAATATACATATTTTTGCATGTGTATTAAATACGTATTTATGGAAAGAAGCTCTTGCCTCAAACTGTTTCCCATTTTTAGGGGGATTCCGTTTTCTCACATTTTAGACTTTGAGGCTTCAGTGCATGTGGAAGAATGAGCCCAAGCACCAGGTCTTTGAGGATGGCCACTGAACAGCAGGTGGGGACAGTTTCCAGCCTGAGTGTTTGCTGACTCAGCTCCCGTGTCCAGTCTTTTCCATTTGTGGATCTACTTGGACCCTTGGCAACTCCCCCCACCCCCACAAAGGAATGTTGTGAAGTTTGTCAGACTTTTAGTGACCTGTGTTGATCGTTTTAGGACACTTATAAGAAGTGTTTATTGTTGTTATTTTGCTTTTAACATTTAAAAAGATTCATCTTCAACCTCCAGGAACAATTTTTTTCCAGTGCTGGGAATGGGACCCTGAAACTCACATATACCAGGCATGTGCTGCACCCCAGAGCTGCGCCCCAGACCTCTCAGGACATATCTGGATTCCAGTCAAACTGATCCTATGCAGGTGAAGAATGTGTCATTTCTTTCAGGGAAACTGACAGGCTTTTCTGTTATGGAGCTACTTCTTACATGGTCATTGATAATGACACCAAATACAGTGGCATGAGTACCACTTGCTGTCTTAAGTGCTTGTTGCATATTAGGGAAGCAACCTGTGTAACAAGGTGTTCTTTGTATGAGTTATAAACGCTCCATAGTCTTAGGGTGCTAGAGCCTGGATAACTGTGCGCAGAAGGTCAGGCTCTGTGTGATGAGCATAGGAAAGCATCAGTTCGAGGACACTGGGTAGGGGGGAGTTCATGGAAGAGAAGGGCCTGAGCCTGGACTTCGTGGACATGCAATTACAGCCACCTACTGACCTTTCCAGTTCAGTTTCGAGATGCAGTTAGAACCTGGAATGTCATTGAAAATGGTTGAATTTTTAACACAGGTTTAATTATATGTATTTAAATATAATATGTATTTTTTCTAAAATACATATTGTGAGATATTGTGCCTATTTATACATTTAAAAATAAATGTTCAGCAGATTTGGGTTATATAAGTATTATAAAAGTGCTTATAGTAATCATTGGCTTTGCTGATCCAAAATATTTTACTTTGATGCATTAAAATTAGAAAAGCAAAACAAAAAAAGGAAAAAAAAATAGAACGGCTATTTATATATGAACATTGAACTTGTTTTTAAAAATATTTCCCTATGACAGCAATCCCCAAATCCAGACTGTAGAGAAGGGCTCAAAAATAATTTTACATTTTGCAAATTATATTTAGTTGTTGAGGGACCTTTATTTTATTCATTTACTTATATACAGTGCTGGGAATCAAACCCTACCTCACACATGCAAAGCAAGTGCTCTATCCTTAAGCCACAACACCAGATCCTCATGTGAACATTTTATAAAAGTACATTAGCTCTCTTATTTTTCATAAGACAATTTTCATTTTACTATGTCAGACCCCTGGAAGTCTGTGAAGGGGTTTCGCTGCCTTCATTTGGTGTAGAGTCTATGTGGCACCATAGACAATAGGAGTAGCGTGTCAACTTCTATTAAAGAGATAAAATTGGCATATTCAAAGGTGTCATACTAAGGGATTTGGATGCTGTTGAGACACACTGGGCTACTTCAGGATGGTGGTGAGGTCCTTACTTGCTGGGGATGTGCAACTTAGGGTGACCAAGGGACCTGTGGGGCCACAGCCTTCTCCTTTGCCATACCACGGCGTTCAGCACCCACCTGCCCAGAGAGCTTGTCATTGCAGTCTCAAGTGGCCTGCTGACCTCCCGTGCTCCATTCCTCAGCACAGAAGCAGCCTTCCATGCCACAGTCCGCAGCCCTGAGGGGCTCTTGGCACTTTCTCACATTCCCTCTGACACCTGCTCTTAAGGATATTGCTCCATTTTCCCTTGTGTCAGAAGTTATATAACTTGCACGGATGAGCTGGCATCTCTGAAATCATCTGTGACAAAACGAGTGTGCCCTACCCAGGGCTGTCTGTCCCTCCTCCTCCTTCAGCAGGTAACAACTTGCAAGGTGACAGGAAACTAATGTGGACCCGTGCTGCATAATCATGGGGAAGAAATCACCCAGAGCAGCTCATCCTCCAGGTCCCTGTGTCTAGAGCGGCGACCTGTTCCGTGAAGTCACTCTCAAGACGCGCAGAGCTGCACTCCAATCAGCAATGGCCAGGGAACAAGGAAGCACGCCTGGCACACCTCCTGCAACAGATCCTAAATGGCTCATCCCCTGCCAGGGCATCAGGGCTCCAGGGGAGGAGAGGGACTTGGCAGTGTGTGCTACCAGAGAAATGGAGCAGAGGGTTTGTCCAGAGACCCACTACAGAGGTCAGGGTTGGGGGCGGGAAATGTTGGGCAGAAGGGAAGCTGTGGCTCCCCTACTCTAAGTTCTCTCTCCTTGTCTACAACTAGGCTTCTTTGTGTATGTTCCTTCATTCATTCCACAAATCTTTATTTTTTACTTTTTTATTAAAGTTTTTGTTAAAATGTGAGCATCATTGCTCCCGAACACATCACTGGGTAATTTATAATGAATGTTTCCCTACTGCAAATGATTTTTAATTTTAAATTTGATACTATCCTCCTCCTCTCCCTCTTCCTCTTCCTCCTTCTCCTCCTCCTCCTTATTATTATTATTATTATACCAGAAATTGGACTCAGAGAGACTTAACCACTGAGCCACATCCCCAGCCCTTTTTAAATTATTTTTTAAATTTTGAGACAGGATCTCATTCAATTGCTTGGGGCCTCAATAAGTTTTCAGGCTGTCTTTGAACTTGCAATCCTCCTGCCTCAGCCTCCAGAGCTGCTGGCCCACATGGTTTTTTATCTCAGTTATTTGTCATATTTCTTAATCTTTAATGTGTGAAGTGCCATCTGAAGGTCTCATTGAGAAACAGATCCTGGTTTGGTAGTGGTCGGGGCGGGGGGACAGGAAGCAAAGTTTCTGCATTTCTCAATGTTAATAGGTCTCTAATGCCATGGTCTGTGAGCTACACTTTGAAGCAAGGATCTAAATTAGCTTCCAGTCCTGTCTGCCAGTCTCTGAGTGGCAGCACCACATCATCTCAAGGGGCAGCACCTCCCTGTGCTGTGGACCCAGCTTCTCTTGCCAGGTCCTGCTCCGCAGAGGCACTGCAGTCCTCCTCCCAGCCTCCTGGGCCTGAGCGCTCCTTAGCTCTGCTCTCTTCCTACTCTCATGCTCATTGCTTTATGCAGCAATTACTCCTGTACCGTGGACCAGCCTCGGGTACAGACAGCATGCTGGACCATGGCCTGTCATCCCAGACTGCAGTATTGACTCTCTATTTCAGCTGTCTGATTCCAATTTCTTCCTCTTATTTTGCTGTAATGTGATCTTTCCTGGGTTCACCTCAGACACCTTCAGAGCCCCTTCTCTGAACAGGTGCATCCCCCTCCCTGACAGTGGCAGAGGGGAGTGCTCTGCAGTTGGATCTAGAGTGTCTACTGAAGGCGCGGACCCCACCAGGGCCCTATTGGGAGGTGGTGGAAATTAATATGTAGGGCTGAGTGGAAGGTCCTCCTATCATTGGGGACATGCCCTCTAAGGTGACACTGGGATCCCAGACCTCCTGTTCTGCTCCTCTTTATGTTCTAGCCAAGAGGTGAACAAATCCTTGCTCCAACACACTTTCTCCAAGGTGATGTGCTACCTGAGCCTGGGCCCAAAGCCAATGTGCAAACCAATCATAGCAGAAAACTCCAAAACATGAGCCAAAATAACCCTTTTCTCTTCATAAGTTGGTTCTCTCAGGTTTTTATTACAGTAAGGCAAAGCTGACTAACAACTGTGTTTCACAATCAAGCCTACACCATGGCTGATGGTCAATATTGGCAAGAGACAAGTTGTTTGGTTTCATCTCCTCTGTTTTAATTGATCTGAAAAGTTGTAGGCTAACTCCTATGTTTAACCAAGCTGGGGTCCATAGCATATATGATCGAGGTCCTCAAAATCTTCTTTCTTTGTAACTCTACCAGAAAACATAACATCTCCTCAAATCTAGGGCTAATGATACTTACCTAGAGTATTTTCATTCCTTCCATTATTACATCTTTGTGATGAATTAGGTTCTTTATTACTTTCTAGTACAGGGCTCATCAAATTTGCTTATTGTAAACATCCATGCAATCCTAAGGTTATGCAAGATGTACCTTGGTTTATCTTATCAAGTTACCTGTAAGATCTTTTTTGGTAGAATCTGCTTTGGGTAAAAATTCAAAGACTCTTTAAAAAAAATAACACCTTTTTCTTCTCCTCTTGCCACCTCTTAACTGTCCCATTAAATATTTAGAATATACTCTTCCCACACAAGCGAGTTTCAGCATTTATGTGAAAATCCACAGTCCCAGAATAGCTCAGAGGAATTCTGCAAAAAAAAGAATAAAGTGAGGGAGTTACTCCACCTCATCCTAATTCCTAATCTGTAGTTATGATAATAAAGACTGTGTGGTATTGGAAAACGGATTAAAAAGGAAGATTGTCTTGAACAGAAAAGAGAAGCCACATTAAGATCTGTACAAATGTTCCCCACTGATGTTTGACAAAAGTGCAAAGCAACTGAGGAGTGAATGACCGAGACTTTTTTTTATAATGGCACTGGGAAAGGGGATGTCCAAGGCAAAAAGGAAAATAGATGAATCCATAAATTTGTATCCCAGAGTTAACTATAAACTTAAAGCTGCAAAATTTTCATAAAAACACACAAAAGAAACTTTTCAGAATCCAGAGCTAGGCCACAGGTTCTTAAACTTTACCCCCCACCCCCCCAATCATCCTGCACAAATTAAAATCGATAAAGTGGAGCTGCATTAAAATGGAAACTCTTGCTCTGTGGATCCCATATGGAGAGGATGAAAAGAGAAGCTGAGCTGGGGAAATCATCCTCAAACTCCCTGTTGGACTAGAGATAGTGTTTAGAATGTAAACAAAGGAAAGCAAACATGCAACAGTAAAAAATATGACCCAGTGAGAGAACGGGAAAGAGCACCAACAGACATCAACCGCACCAGGCCCAACAGACATCAACCGCACCAGGCCCAACAGACAGAGGCTGGGGCCTGATTCCACCAGTTCCTGTGACTGGGCTCAGGACGTCCAGTGGCCAGAGAAAGGCTGACTCTGCATGTGGGTGAGGGCGAGGGACAGATCAGCAGGTTCCCAGGCCCTCAGACCCAGGCTGTATGAGGCCACAGGGTTTCCTGGTTGTCCACTGCATGTCCCGAGACTGCTCAGGCTCCATATCCAGGGACACCCTGTTGGTTCTGCTTCTCTGGCGAACCCTAACACACACAGATAGCAAACAGCACAGGATAAGATGCTTAACATCATCAGCCGTCACGGAATGCAAAATAGCCACAGTGAAATGCAACTACACACCACAATAACTCAAATAAAAAGTAGTGCTGGGGCTGGCTGGGGCTCAGCCGTGGAGCGCTTGGCTGGCATGCATAAGGCCCTGGGTTCAATCCTCAGCACCACATAAAAGTAAATAAACAAAATAAACTATTGTGTCTATCTACATCTAAAAAAAAAATTAAACGGTGCTAATATCAAAATCTGGCAATGACACAGAAAAACTTGGTCATTCCTACAGTGCTGATGGAAATGTAAAATGGTATGGCCTCTCTGGAAAGCTGGGTGACAATTTCTAATAAGTTCAACAGGAACTACCATGCAACTGAAACATACTCTTCACCTTTTTTTCCCAAGAAAAATGAAGCATGTTCCACAGAAAACAGTACACATTAATGATTAAGCAGTTTTATTCATGGTAGCTTCAAACTAGAAATAATCCTATTGTCCTCAAAAGGAAAATGGTTGACAAACTGCATTACATCCAGTCCATGGAATACTACTCAGCAATAAAAAGGAAAGTGAATTAATTTCTAAATAGAAATTCCAACCCCAGAAGTTTGAATGCTGCATGATTCCAATAATATAATATTCTTAATATGACAAAAAATAATAATAAGTAACAGATGAGTGGTTGTGCATGGCTAGGAAATTGAAGAGAGGAGGAGGAGGAGGCAGTTTTAGGTGTAAGAGATCCTTTTGGTGATGGAGAAGTTGTCTGCAGCAGCACCAACCTCCACCCTCTGGCTGTGATATTGAACAGAAGATTTGCAAGGGGTCAGCCTTGTAGGAAGCCAAGTGGAAAGCACCTGTGATGTTCTGTCATTCTCACAACTGCCTGAGAACCTGCAACCTCTGAAAACAAGATGCTCCATTTGTCAATTATATAATTCATGTTTCCATTATTTTATTTCATAGCCAAGATAAATTACATTTTAACACAGACATCCAAACGACATGACTTTGTCCAGTATCACATTTCCTTCAAGATTGCTACCAATACACGCATTGATGCAGTCTGAGGTCAAAAGTGTTCCTAAGATGTGCCTTAGAATGACTCTAGATGGTGCTTATAACCGTGTCCACAGTCTTCTCACGGCAGAGTGGTCTTGTTCCTCAAATGAACCCCACAATGATGACGCGCTGTTGACAGATGACGCACTTCTTTACCCCTCTGCATACAGGCAGTAGAGAACCAGCCCCTCCAAAGTAGACTGGGAGCTTCCTGCTTCCCAGAATAATCTCTTGCTTCTTTCCTGAATTATCACCTCTCAGTTGTGGGGGCTCCTAAGTTTAAGTAAATAATTCCACCTGCACTCTACCTGCTGTTGATTCCTCAGTGTCTCTATGGATCTCATTTTCCAGTGTCTCATCCTTGCTGTGAATTTACATTCAGAGGTAATATGCTTACATTTTTGTAGTTGGCAAATAAGTCTGAGCAATGTCACAAGAGTTATACTTAAAAACAAATTTCAGATAAAATTATTAGTATGCACCCCCGCCCCTCCCCCCCCACACAAATTGAGTACAAGGAATGGCATTGGGTTTAAGCAATACAGAGGAGACCAGTTGTTTTGGTCACATGTTGTAAAATCACTCTACCAATGTCTTATGAGCTCTTTCCATCAATTCAAAAGGGGACAAATACTGAACAATATCATTGAAATCGTTAAGGAGTGGTAATTATTCCATGTTCTTTGTTTTAACTATTTCTCAAAAATCCAAGATTAAATGATGTTTATTTTGACAGAATTCATGTAAGTAAATGTTCTAGAAAGTCAACTGCATTAAATACCTCGTGTATTTTGTTGGTTACTAAGACAGAACAAAAAGGCCTTTAGCATTTGCTCTCAAAAATCAAATCATTATTGCAGTGCACAATTGTATCTATGTCCAGATCTTCAAGCTTTCCAAAAAGATGTGTCTTACCACCGTACAGGGGGATTTTGTGAGGATTCCTTTGTCACATATATGTTGAAGCTGCTGTTCCCATGTGTGTGCTTATTTCAGAGTTAGCTGGTAAAAACTGCAAATAAGCATATTAAATGCTATTAAAATCTTGCAATAAAGCTGGAAAAATCTTAAACACAATTATTCTCAAAGTGATTTGATCATCGATTTATTAGTTGTGGTGCGTCGCCAGTCTCAGAGGACTCCCTTGGAGGCCGCCTCCTCCTACACGGCTCCCTTTGGCAGTACTTTCCCAGAGTAATCAGATTTTTATTTTTTCACCAAAGAAGGACCTGAAAAGCAATATTCAGCCCATAAGTTTTGTGTGTGTTTGTAAGGGTGTGGTATTTGTGTATGCCTGTGTGTGTTCCCTCTTTATCAAAAACAGTTATTTACAAGATCTCCTTTCCTTACCACCCACATAAAAAACCCTAACTCTGCCCTTGCAAGCGAATCAGATATCGGAGACGCCCAACGTTGCTCTTCTTCATGCTGCTGCTAGTTCCCAGAGTGTTTGCAGAAACCGCTAATGCCATCCTGTTTCTTCCGTAGTTTCCACGTTCCTACCGAGTTACTGGAACAGAAAAGAACCGTGCAAGTCTTCTTCTTAAAGCTTCCTGACAGCTTCCAATTCCATGTAGAACAGGAGGCCCCCTCTGCACTCTGTGTTAAAGGCCGACTGACTGGACGCACTGTCTCTCCGGACTCAGTTCCCGCCTCTCCCTCTCCTTCACCCTATGAGTGGAGTGACCTTGTGTCATTACTTGAACTTGACAAGCTTGCTCTTTCCTCTGCCCTGAACATCCTTCAGGCCTCCTAACTCAGAGGATCAGTTGCTTTCTTCTAAATACTTAACCACCAGAAGAGAAATTATATGCTTAATATTCATGTACAGTTAAAAAAAAAATGTTTCCCTTCCCCAGCCAGGTTCTTCTCCATCACCTGTGGTTATTTCACTTGGAAACATCTCCAGTGATGCTGTTGACTCTTTGATCTACTTTCCTATTTTGTCTCCATGGAAGAGTCTCAAAGTTCAGAAGAACATGGATCCTCTTTATGTTTCCCACTATGATGTCCCAGAAATGAGAAGCATGCCTGGTACCAACCAGGTGCTCCGTACTCACGTCTGAATGTGTGGATGAGTCCACAGGAAAGAGGGAAGAGAGGCCAGCCGTCCCTCGGGCAGGAGGTGACCTTGGAGCAGTCCAGCTGAAGAGAAGATGGTCAAGTGGAAGTCCATTAACTCTGACCTCTCTTGACCTGGGACCCTCAGGTCATCATTCAATCTGTCCATAGCTCAGTTCCTTCAACAGTATAAAAGAAATATTAGACCTATCCTTCCAGGTTAGAATATTATACGAAAATCACTTAAAATACTGCGTGGTTAGCCTTGAAATAGAGAAATAAGGAATCCAACAAGGATCCCGATGTGATGTTGACATGTTTCAGAAGAGGAAAGGTGAGAGAAGCTGTTCCTAGGTAGAGACGGGGAGAGAGACTTACTTAATGGATCCCAGGTAAAAATCTACTCCCTAATGACAAAGGGTAGGAGTTCACAGGGAAATGGCCTATTGCAGTATCCCAGGGCACAGCTGGGTGTGTGTATGCAGGGTTGCATTTTAGTAGCAGTTAATAAATTGCTTCATTGGTTCAGAAATTATCCAATAATTATAAATTTATGTATCTACCTTAATTCTTTGCAGGGGAAGGATTAAAAAAATGTGATCAAAGTCTCCAAACTCAGCTGATTACAATGGTAATTAATGAATAAACATCACATTTTTCACAGAATCTTGCCTGATGTCAGCTGTCTTACCAGGTGTGACTGGTGTCGCACATTACTTAAGGTGGTCTGGAGTGTGTCATTTCTGTTCTGATTTATCTGGCTTTTTCCTTGAGATGCTTTATCTGCCTGAAGAAAACCAGAGAACTGCTTGAATTCCGGCTCAATGTTTTTCTCCCTTGAAGTTGTGTTAAAACCCCATGTAAAATAATATTCTAAGCAAGGAAATCATTTTAACTCCTTGCTAAGTTGGAGGCATAGAATAAGATATCTTACTTCAAAATAACAATATAGAAGATTTATTATTTCCATACAGACCCACTGCTATGCTCACTTATGAACTATCTTATTGAATCCTCACAAAATCCCCCTGTACTGAGTACTGTGATTATTATGCTCATTTTTACTAATCAGTAACTGGGGTGGGGGGAGTGGGGGGGTGGGGATGGGGGGTGACGAGCAACTTGTGGACATTGATACAGCAGGAGTGGGAGCCGTTTATTGTAGGACAGGAGGGGTATATATACATTCCACACAGCTTATCTAATTAACATAAACTAGATACAGCAGTCAACCAATAAGGAATCTCCACACTTAATAGCTCGCTGCCCTTATTTCACAAACCACTCCCCCTGAAAAATGCCAGGCGCCATCCTGACCCTAACACTTGAGTGGGACAGAAAGAAGGAAGGGGGACAAAATGCAAGGAGTTGGAATACAGCAAAAGGAAATACAAACCATGTCTCGCTTCCCGCAAACTCAGCCGGAAGTTCACCCAGGAACCAATGAGCGCGTCTTCACCTTTCTGCATGCTTTAACATCTCGTAATTTCCCCCCCTCTGTATTCAACTCACAAAAATTCACCTCGGATTCTTACATCTGGAGCTGCTGGCTGTGAGACCTGTGTGGTGGAGGTAAGGATGTCCCCACAGGGGTCACTCCACAGGAAGACACAGAACTCAGAGGAGAGAAGTCTGGGCCAGAGGGAGGAGAAGCTCTGTTAGGGGAAAGGCCAGAATCTGACCAAGTGTTGCTTCTGAGATTCAAGATAAAGATGCGTCTTCCACTAGGCCATATTCAGAAAGTCGAAGCCTGCTATTACAGGGGATGGTTACTTAGTCAGCATCACACAAACCTCTGAACTTAGTTTTCCAGTCTATTAGGTGTACTTAGGACTTCCTGGCTCTCTTTCGGAGATTTGAAAAGTTAGCCCAGGGCCCCTGACCTGAGGGCCTTTCCTTTAGCAAACTTCAAGTTTAAGGAGAATGGAATCCAAGTTCTGCTCTATAACTTGTGACAGGGCCTTGTTTAGAGGCTGAGAGCCACCTCTGAGCCCAGATGACCAGAGGCACTCACCTCCAGGGAGAAGGAGCACCACGCACACCGCACCATCTCCCTCTCGGCGGATTTTTATTTGAGATGGTCAAAGTGGATTAAGTTCAAGTTCTGTTACTCCGCATGGCTTTTCTGTAAATGGGTACCGGTGTGAAGTTTTGTTTTCCTCTGAAGAGGGAACTCCATTTTTTTTCCTTTTCCTTTTTCTTTCCTGCCTTCCTGTCTTTCTTCTCCCTCCCTCATTCTTGCTGTCTTCTTTTTAAAATAATCCTGGTGTGGTACTTTCGCGTTGATCATCTGCTCTAAAATGCCATCTCCACAGCGTAAATAGTGGTGACTGCAGACCTGTGCGGGACTCCATAAGGCACTACTGGTGTGTCAGAGGGGCTTACAGCAGCAGCGGGACTTACTTCTAATAAGTTTGTGATTTCTTCTAATTACTTTCCCCAAAGGAGGCCTTTCTGGGTACATGGTGAACCTTACCCAGAGCCTGGCTGGCCAGCTGCTCCTTCCCCACCCCTGTCCCCAGCCCTGCTTGACAACAGAATAACACCAAACGCTCAGCTTGCGTCCAGGGTCTGGGTGGGCTCCACATCTGCAGTGTGGAGGCTGCGGGGTTCCTCGCTCCCCAGCCTCCGCTGTCCCACCACGGGGGGGGGGCTCTCTTCAGAACAGGGGATGTAGTCTGTTCTTCCCATGTGCACAGGGGCACAGCATGCCTGTGCTTGGACCTCAACCTCGTGACCTGGCAGACACCTTCTCCTCCTCTGCACCTTAGCCAAACGACCCTTCCTCCAGGAGCCCAAGGATCGCCCTGTGCTTTACAGCACAAAGTGATTCATTTGTTTAATGATTTGGTCTCCATCCCCCTCTTCCAGCAGAGCTCAGTTGCATCAGGGCAGAGGCCTTGTCTGCTCTCATTTCACATTTTGTCCCGAGCATGTAAACACTGACTGCTCAGAAAACATTTGTTGGAAGAGTAAAGGAACAAACAATCTGGACTCCTGGACTCTGTTCCTACTGTAACTTGACGCTCTGTTATTCTGCTAATCAAAGTGACATTTCATTTCCCTCTTTCTTATATGAAAATTGAGAAACTGTCAAGAACCATGAGTTGATGTAGCATGAAAATGTGTGCCCTGAATAGTTCTTGACATCCTGTGAAGTGGAAACCGAGGCACACTGCTTCATCCTTTCTGACACTCTATGTATGTGCCATCTTACTTTTAGCCTTTGACGGCAAGTCATGAGAAATGACTTTTCTGAGGTACAAAATACGCACACACATGCACAAGCACCATAAGTGGTCAGTGGCAGGAAGCTTGGATGTGCTACACCTCCAAACACAATGCACCTTTTGATCTTCCTTACCCCCAGCCTGTCTCCAAGAGGCAGGTAAGTGTGGAATCTCATGTATGGTGGAAAAGGGTCACAAAGAGAGTGGGAATTAGGAACAGCCTGGCTACTGTGCACACAGCACAATTCACGTTGTCTTTGTGACATTGTATATTTAATCTTCATAATGGACTTTTGATGCAGGGTAAGTGTACAGGAGAAAACTGAATTTAGGGGACATCAAGGTACAAAGCCAAAGCACAGGGCCACTGTGGAGGAGCTGAGGACCCAGGGCTGATTGTTCAACAACCGCTAGTGTGCTCAGCGTCAGGAGAGAAAAACGTTCTCCTCCACGGAGACTGCTGTCTGCTAACACATCATCGCCCCCCTCTGGAAAACTCCTGTCCAGAGAGTGTGGCTGCCCATCTTAGGAACTTCCCTGAGATCTGACCAGCTCTTCAGTCTGCAGTGTTCTTGGCAACTGGTGCCTTCTGGTAGTAACCAACAGCCACTGTCACAGCAAAGATGCAGATGCTGAGAGGCCAGGTGAGTGTCACCTGAGTAGACCTGAGTGAGCCACTAAAACAGCGAGGTTCATTTAGAGGAGTAGCCAGACCTCCTCACTAGAAAAGCAACTTTCTAGGACAAATTTTCTTTAGACATTTTAAATTCATATTTTGTACCTCTGAATAATTTATTTTATTCTAATAATTAACTGATTTTAGAGCGATCATAAGGAGTGAAGCATTTTTAAACAAACATAGCCAATTTTATTTTCCTATAGGAACTGAGAGCTTGAGGCAGAAATCAGAGGCTTAATATTTACTCTAAGAAAATGTGTTTCTATTTCTCTTGAATGGTTACTTTCTATATTGTGCTATTACTCTGGGTCCAGGAATAAGTGTATGACTCATGATTTAATTCCTACTAAATGGAGAAAAAGAAGTTTGGGATATTTAACAGGTTTGTTCTTTGGCAACTTAACATCCCTTTTCATTAATCTCTGAACACCTGTTGATGCTTCAAACCCAAAATATCATGATCTTAAGTTAACCTGTGCTCTTAACCAAATAGAGATGCACATTGCACATTATTTTACATATCTTTAGCTCAACAAATGAATCTTCTGAAAAATAATAACTCTTGCTAATATTTCTCCACTTTTGTCATAGACATAAGCTCCTTTGATAGATGATTGTTCTTTCAAAGCTTAGTTCTAGATGAATTTTTGGATAAAAAGTGAAGTCATGCAAGTCGGTAGAAAGGATAGAACAATCCACGGGATGATAACATGGAGTTATAAAGGTGCAGTCCCACAGAAATCGCCTTGAGAGTTGTGAAATTCGGTTTGCCTTGGCACTTGCAGAGTTGACCTATGTGAGTGCAGGCAGATGTGGTACCAGGCTCTCCAGATAGTGCATCAACAATAAATTGGCTAGACATGCCATCATACAACTGTTCTGCACTGTCACCCTCTTTAGAGATCACCACAGCTGCAGAAAACTGCTATGCCAGCTCCATGCCTCCTATGGGATCAGAGTGTCAATCACAATGGGGAGAAGTAGGCCCGTGCCCTTCTGATCTGACCCCCGATGGTGGTGCCAGATCCAGGGCCTCAAACCTTAGCTTCCTTGGGCTGCCCTGAATCTCACCCTTTCCCTCTGGAGAGCTTTCTTTCTTTCTCCTTCTTTCCACAGGTATCGATCCCAGGCATGCACATGTCTTAATAATCACACAGATCTTGTCCAGAGTCCTGGGGAATTGAAACTGTGAGCCTTTTAATTTCCCCACCTGTGAAGTTGGGCTAATAATATCATTACTTATTTTCCAGGGTATGCTTCTCAAATGAGAAGTGAAAATATTTGTGAAGGGGAAAATGTCATTCAAAAGTACAATTATGGCCATAATTGAAATCAGTTTTACCCAGGTGCTTTCCCTAAACCAAGAGATCTCATAAAGCACTTAGTCCACCTAATAGAAATTCAATAGTTATGTTAATGAAAAAATGTACCGCTACCACCACCTGTGAATGACACTCCACATCAACATTCAGAACCTGTGTGAGGACTCAGATGTCCTTGGGGTGTGTGGATACAGTCCTTTCCCGGCTAATGAGTTTGTTCTCAAAACACAGTGAGAATTTATTTTGCATCCTGTGCAGCACACGGTACATATCTTGCTATCGGCTATTTGACATAGTTTCAGCACCACACAGTTAAAGATCACAATTTTAAGGTACAGCTAGTGTGTGATCTTTGGAGGATTGTTACCCCCTTTGGTTTTGTAATAACTGTCTGGAGAACAGCCCAAAGATCCTCAGCTGCATTTGGCTGTCTCCCCTCAGGGCAGTCCAGTCCTCTGTGCAGAGTGCTTAGATCCCTCCCTGCCAGGCTCTGGAACATGCATATCAATGAAGGGATGGATTTATTCTTGTACATTCTCTTAGGTAAAATATTCAACTTTAAAAATGCATGTTACATCTCCAAATAAAAATTTAGAAGGTCATACTAAGACCTGTCAACAGTTGTGTTGGAGTTATAAACCTGTTCAGATTTTCCTTAAAACATTCATTTAAAAAAAATCACTGTTGCTATGGTAATTAGAGAACTCTCATCAATTTTCTTATGCTCAATATGAAGAAATGAAAATGCAGAGCTTCAAAAGAAATGTTCCCAAGTCTTGTTTAATAAAAAATGAGTCTTTCAAATTTTAAGTATTTTAATCTGAAATAAAAGCCTAGAACTAAAGGGCATATTTTAAATTGATGTGGCTAGAAAGCAGGCTAAAATTTCCAAACAATATCCATTTTAGTGAGCTGCTTTTAGGCCCAAAATAAGCACGCAAGAGGCTGGGGTGTAACTCAGTGTAAAGTGCAGGCTTAGCAGAGCCCTGGATTTAATTCCTAGCACTAAGAAAACAAAAAATAAGAGTGCCTAAAGGCAAAATTACAATTTATGCAGGTGTTGTATTTAGATGAGCACAAACACACTGCAGTGTCAGACACAGATGACGCTTCTAAAGCCTTCCTTCCCAACCCCTGTGCATCTGCAGAGGTAACCAGCACACTCATACTAGCCCCATTACCTCCCACAGGAAAAAACGCACAGAAAGCATATTCAGTGAAGTCATGCACTGTTAAAAATGTTATCCAGTAAAAATAAAACAATGTTGAATTGAGAGCAATATTAAGATAAAGTTTAAAATGATAAACGATTCAGGTTTGATAATCAACCTAGACTTCCTCACTGGCTCTGGGAGATACGCTTATACTTGGAGAAATATGGCAGTAACAACATTACTATCAATATAATAATATGTTACTATCTTGACATAAGTTTTGAAAGTTTAGGAAGAGTTTGGAAATACTTCATTATGGAAGCAATATTCCTAGAACTGAGTGGACAGGTGAATAGATTCCAGGAAAGGAGTAATTAGAGATGAGCAACAGCGTTCATGCTTTATCAAATTTCTCAGAAATCAGGTAATACTAATATGGACTAGAGGTGAAGCTCAGCCTCGGACAGGCCAGTTTTTCCTGAAAGCAAGGATACCAGTGTACCTGAGTCAGCAGGAGAGGAGATGTTTTCTGTCTAGCCTTCACCAAACACAGCAGCCTGTAGCAACCTGAAGATCCTCACTAGCTGGGTTTTGTTGATGCCTGTGCTTGTTCCCACCCTGCAAAGTCCTGTTCTCTTTTGCCCAGTGTCCCTTTCATTCCACTTTGTAGAAGTGGAATTGGAGGCTGCCCCAATTCGTGGATCTCTTGAGACTTCTTTATTTAAAAAAAAAAGTATAAAAATTCAATCAGTAATTTACAATTTTTAATTAAACCAAAAGTTTTATCATGTGTACTTACAAATTTTACTAAATAATATGAAGATGTTAATTTTGAACAAATTGATCAATGGAGTCAATACAACTCACATCAAAATTCAAAAGATTTGGGGGTGGGCACCTGACATGCTAATTCAAAATGTACTAAGAGAAAAAAGGCTGAAATATGGTCACAATACTTACTCTGTCAGATAATAAGGGACTTACATTAAAGTCATACTAATCACCACAACACAGCATTCAGAACAGGTGTATGACAGCTTGAACATACCCTTTCCATTTCCCCACAATTTACAATAGAAGGAACGGTGTAAGTTCAAGGGGAGAGGCGGGCTGTTTATTGGGGGGTGGTTAAAATTGCATATGCAAATGAAAAGGAACCTACCTGTTCAAATAGACAAAAAAATAAGCATAGCTATTATATACTTTATTGCCAACATTCCTTGGAATCACTGACTGTTGGGGTAGAAACGATATCTTAAATAGAGTTGATGGCACATATCCTTAAAAATAATTAATTTGACTACTTTAAAGTTAAGAATGTGCATCCTAAGACACCATTAAGAAGAATTAAAGCAGACCACAAACTTTGGCCAGGACACTTGCAATCAAGTAGGAATTAATATTCAGAATATATTATCCACAATCATGTATGAGAGAGGTGGTCAGATGAGCCATGAGGTGAAGGCCACCAGACATCTCACAAGGGTGGACGTGATCTCTGATTTCCGGGTGGGAGTTATACTGGCAGAGCACAGTGCCATCGCTCTGGCGTAACCGACAGGGTGTAGGGTGAGTTCAGGTATTTTCCTAGAGTTCTACTCCCAGACATATATCCTGGAAGTGCTGATGCTTAGTGCCTAGAAAATATATATAACTTCATCTTTTAAATGAAAAAACATGGCTAGCAGTCCAAATATCTGTCAAGAGTATGATGAATAAATAAGTCTCCCAAGAAAATTCTACACAACTCAACCACCTGCATGCACAATGATTAATCTTCAAAAAGTAACACTGTAAAACAACAAAACCACACAACAGAAACAAGATATTGGCCTTATGTGTAATGGAAAATAGGAAAAATTAAACCACTAACTTTTTCAGGGAAAAACATAAGTAAAATCAAATATGAGAAAAGTTAACTCTCAAGTTAATAATAACTTGTGGAGGAAGAAGGAAAAATTTTGATCAAGAAATATCAATGAAATCTTCAACATTGCTAAGAAAGTTTAGTTTTAAGTTGACTGTTAGTATTTTTATAGTATTGCTTTTGAAATGGTACCTGCATTATTAATTCATGTAAAGTGTGTTTCATCAAAACCAAAACCAAAAATCTCAATGTATTTGATATCTAACATGATAAGTTTGGATCTAGTTTTATGTCAAAAAATATAGTTTTGGCTTTTTGTTTGAACAGAAAATGAGAAATATTTTTGGGGAAAGTGTTCTCTTCTTTTTCCTCTTTCTTCTGTAGATACTGCTTTGGAAATCAAATTAGTTCAGCTGGGAGGGTCTTGCATTTGAGGTCAATCGGGCAATGAGGCGAGAGAGGCTGTCTCAAAAACAAACAAAATATTCTATAGATAGAAATCCCCTCTGAGTGTAAAGAATGACTTTATGGCTCTGGTTAGAGAATTTTGTTTGTTTGTTTTTCTCTCATTGATGCGGAAGGTAGTCCTCCAAAATCACCTTAGCAAGGGAGATTCCTTGACCAGCAAACAGATCCTTAGAGAGTTACCTAAAAAGCTCTTATGATATCATAAATCACCTGAAATATTTAATATTTACAGCAAAAGAGACATAATTCTGTGGATAAAAGTAACTGGAGTACTGATGTAGAGTCCTCACAACAAGCTTCTACTATTTACACAAAATGCAGGATCTAGATATTCGAAATAATTCAGCCCTCTAATATTAAGATATATCTGTTAAAAATAAATAAGACAAAACAAAAGCAGATAAGCATTTGAAAACTAGTCCCAATGTTTAAGCTAAACAGGTGCTTCCATCTAGTTCAAAACAGACAGAAACCAGGTTAGGCCAGGAAGCTTTCCCATGCAGCATCACCGTCCAGTGGAGGAAAGAACTGCACAGAGAAGCCTTTTGCTCCTACAAGATGCCAGAGGTCGATCAGTGAAGCATTTTCAAAACATATAGCCAAGTTGGGTTATTTTTCTTTAGTTTTGACTGGGTGCTTCTTTTCTTCTATTTTTATTTTCATGGAAAAAAAAAGTTAAGGTAGTATTCTAGGCTCTTCTAGTTTTGCAAATTTTTTTTCTAGTTTTGCAAAAATTTCCTGGCTGGTCTCTGACTGTTATACCTAAGTAAAACAAAATTTAACCATCAAATTTCCCGCCTGCTCACATTCTGTCTGTGTATCAGCTCTGAGTAGCTGACGCATCTCTAGTACCTGGGGCACAGAACAGCCCTCGGTGGGAGGTGCTCAGGCAGTTTTCATCTTTCTTTCCCACTTTTCTTTCTTTCTGTTTTTTAATATTTATTTTTAAGTTGTAGTTGGAGACAATACCGTTATTTTATTTATTTTTACGTGGTGCTGAGGATCAAACCCAGGGCCTCACATGTGCTAGGCAAGCGCTCCACCACTGAGCCACAACCTCAACCCTTCCTTCCTTCCTTCCTTCCTTCCTTCCTTTCTTCCTTTCTTCCTTCCTTCCTTCCTTCCTTCCTTCCCTCCTTCTTTTCTTTTTAATTTAATCCAGTAGCTTGCATACATCTCAGCAATTTTTCCTAGAAGTCGATCAAATCATGAAGAAGCTCTGGGATCCCTGAGGGGACTTTCTAATCATTATTACTTTTTACAAATAAGATTCCTATACGATTCTCTGTCATTCAATGGAGCAGGGTATGTAATTCTTTGAAAAACAAAAACCACTAGCAATAGGTCAGTTCCACAAACACAGCCCTGAACGTGCGTAAGTGCGGACAGAAACCCAAGACTGAGCTTCCTGACCGGCATCGTTCCCTAAGCGCTCTGAGTGTCCAACGGCGACAGAGTGGAAAGCTTCTCTTTCCTTCCGAGGCAGCTTTGCCTAGCTTTGCCTGGGTACTGGATTCACAGGTCCCCCCTAATTCCTTTCCAGGGACTGTGGGGAAGGCAGGGCAGTGAATTGACGGTGACTGCCCGGCTGTTTTCATTTGCTCTCATTTTCCTAATAAGGCACAGCACTGACAGCAGAAATTGTCCCTACAGAAAAATCTAGCAACGCTAGAGAAAAAAAATGCTCTGGTTATGGAGACTTCTGCTTCCTTTTCACCAAAAGTGCAGTCAGTACTGAGGGTCCTATAGTGAAAAGCTCGTGACAGCCAGTTAAGAAGGCCTGCACTGGTCATTAGCAAGCCAAGGAGTCTCCAGGAGTCTGCATGAGGAATCTGTGAGTGATACAGCACCAAAGGATACTTCTCTCCCCTAAGCTTCTTTTCCAAATGGTTGGAAATCCCTTGGTGTAGGCATCAGTTTGGCAGTAGATGTGGAATTTTACTTAAACTACATACAGTGAAGGATTGACCCTGTAGGTGTGAGACTTGGCAGTGGAGCTACACGGAAAATACGCAAGCAGCAGAAGAAACCCAAACACCAGGGAGAAGAGGGTGCCAACGCATCCTCCACGTCTGCCGGGCGCTGGCGAATGGAGGGTCCAGTGCTCACTGTGCAGAGCGTGCTCTGCTACCCCACCTGGTGTGCCAGGCAATTCCCCGAGATCCAAGGGGTCCTTCTGTCAACACCGTGATAGAGATGAAAGCTGATTCTCAGAGCGCCTACGGAGCTGCTCCTACCTAAACTTTGAAACAACTGATGGAAGTAGAAGTCAGAGGGCTTCAAATGAAAAGTTGAGCATGAATCATCGCCCTCCAAATGTTAATCACAGGCTCCCAAATATAGGTTCTCAATAAATATTTGTTGAATTAAGCTGGATTCCAAAACAAACAGTTCTGCTGTTGTTACTCAGTCTAAGAACTACTTAGGCCTATTCCCAACAATAATAAAAGGGAGTGCGTTAGAACTTTTCCTATACAGATGAGAATCATACGAGCAATTTAACTTTTAACAAGCTTA
Organism: Ictidomys tridecemlineatus; assembly: GCF_052094955.1. Lineage (NCBI taxonomy): Eukaryota > Metazoa > Chordata > Mammalia > Rodentia > Sciuridae > Ictidomys > Ictidomys tridecemlineatus. Next base: position 145,628 of record NW_027521053.1, read on the forward strand.
GAACCTGTTAGTTTGGGAGCAGTAACCTAGGTTTAGAATGTGGGGTGAGTTTTACCTTCCAATTTTGTTCTCTTTGTGATATTCTTTTCCATTTTTATTAATGCTGAAGATGGCAGATATATGATAAGCAAAGGTAAATGCTTGGAAACATGTCAGACTTGGGATGAGCTGCTACTTACCTCTGCACACTTGCTAGAAGGTGGGTGGGGAGAGAACTACAGATACGCCCTTTTCAGGTGTAAGATTTGAACTTATCAAAAAAGAGGAAGCCCAAACACTTCACTTGTTATAACATACCACCTCTGTCAGAACATCACACAAATATGTCAGTCCAGGGCAGACAAAAAGAATGGAAATCAAGTGCCTTGTGGAATAGTATTCGGGAGGTGGAGTAACAAATGGGAAATATTTGTTGTTTTCAAAATGTGCTATTTTTGACGGACTAAATAACAAGTCTCGTTCTCTTGTTCACTAACACTAGATTGTTATAAGAAGCAAATTTGATAATGTATAAACAGCTAGCAAAGTACCTAGCACATTCTGATAATCAGCCAATGCCAGTGACCATGATCCTCTTACCTGTGTGACATCTCGTGAGTGTTTCTGCCCAGTCATGGCCACCTTCAATTATTTTGCGACATGTACAAACTGGACATGTCTTTTAACTTATTAGAATAAATAAAGAGAATCTAGAGAGGATGGGTTAAAAATTGGAAGAAAAAAACTATAAACAAAAAGGTGTGGAATCAGGTACAGAAGAATCAATCTGAAGAATATAAAGATAAAAAAGAGGCACTAGAGAACTATTAAAAAAAAAGCCTTGACTAGTGTGAATGGTGGGTACTGATGTCCTATAATGGCAGTGGAAGGGAAGCAGATATTGATGGTGGCTGTTTGGACTGGTACCATCTGGCATAGCCTTAGGAAAGGTTTCCTCCTTGATGGGACTTCAGCCAGACTCCTTGGAGCCCTTCCTTGGCTCACAAAGACTTGAACTGAACACTAGCAGGGTTTCTCTCTGCTGAGGGGCACAGCCTTAGGAGGACTCCAGGCTCCTTCAAGAAGCTGCCTGAGAAAACTCAAGGCCCCCAGGGCATTGCCTTTGGTTTCCAGACAGCGCCCACCCTGTGCCAGTCTCCCTGGCCCAGTAGGAGATGAGCTTCTGGAGGCACCATAAAACAGTCCCACTTTACGGAGCCCAGGTGGGTTCCACGTGGTCCTCCCCAGTGGCTGTGACTTTTGCTTCTATTACTATTGAACCCACTCTCCCCCTCCCAATTTCCCAGTTCTCTCTTTGAAATGCTGAGTCGCCTCTGTAGAAAGGGAAGCAGAGTTCAGCCCATTTCGACTCTGCCCATGACAGTCCTCTAGCCTGTTGCCAACCAGAACCTTTAACCAGCTGTGGCTTTGTCCTGTGTCTCCTCATGGTCCCCACTGCCAGCCGCAGGGGGCCGAGGAGGGCTCAGTGAACTCGGTAAATGTGAGAATGTCTCACTGGTGGTATCAAAAGCAAAGAAGGGGAGTGCCTTACTGAGAGCCCGGGGTTTGGTCTGTGCAGTCCACAGCCCAGAGCAGTGCTGGAGGGGAGGGGGCTCAGGTTGGCAGATGGCTGAAGAGAGGTGGCAGAGCTGTGGACAGAGGCCAGTCCTGGGGACCGCATGATGGCCTGGCTTTTCCTGTAAAGAAGGGGGCTCAATGCCAACCTGAGCACCCTCCCTCCAGCACTGCACCCTTCAAATCTTTCCTCATGTGCGTCACTCTATTGCCATTGAACCCCATTCTGCAACCATGTGTCTGTTCTGTGACTAAAGACAAGACGGTCAGCTCTTAGAGATACCTGCTACCTCCTCAACAGCATGGTGCTAGAGCCCCGTGCCAACCCTCTGAATGCTTCTAGCACAGGGTTTGGGAGGCAGCTCAATGAAACCAAAGGAAAGAAAAAAGAAAGGAAGAAGGCAGGCATAGTTCTGCACCCCTGTGATCCCAGCCAATTCAGACCTCCTCAAATTATCGAGGCCCTAAACAACTTAGTGAGGCTCTGTCTCTAAATAAAAAAGGCTGGGAATATGGCTCACACGTTAAGTACCTCTGTGTTTCATCCCTGGTCTGTAAAGAAAAAAAGAAAGTATCTTCCTAAGACTCTAAAACAATGTGCACCTCCTCTCTGTGGCCTTCCCGCAGCATTTCACAGTGTCTCAAATTCTACCTTTTTTTCTGAAGGAGTGTATTTTTTTTTAATTCTAAGAAACTACTCATCTATGGTTTCCTATCATTTTGTTTGCCTTTTTAGTTTCTATTTTGTTTTTTAACTTGAGTTTCATGTTAAAAGACTTCAGAGTGTCTATAACTCTCTGATTATGGTGAGTATGCACTTTTTCATGGGAAATGGCTCATAAATTTGATCAGTATATCAAAAGACCTATGAAGTTGGAAGCCTGTTCCCATGGGTAATCTTCATGAGTCATCTCATATTTTTGTGGCAAATTCTCTACTAAACATAAGAGCTCTATTTCTATCTGTCAATCTCTTCCCAGATGTGGCTGAGTTATTACAAACAAAATATTCCCATCTCTATCACTGCCTGCCTCTTGCGAGAAAGTATGTGCCCGGGGTTGTAATCTCCCATTTCAGTCGATGGTGTTGGCCAGACTCGACCATAAAACTTTTGCACTCAATTTGAACCTTGCCTTTTTTGCTCCATCATATTTAATAAATCACAAAGTCTTTCCATTTCTATCTCAGAGATATCTTTAAAAGAGGAGAAGATAAAAATAAATAGTAAAAATAAGAAAAGAAAGAACTCCATTTGGCCATGGCCTTTCCTGTGGCGATACCAACTGGCTCATGACAATCCCCAGAGTCACTATTACAGCATATGCACTTATTCAAAATATGACCATAGTAAAATTTTCTGCTCCTCGTCCTGTGTGTAAGAGCTTTAAATAACTCTGATGTTCTAATTACCTTACCTCTGTTACTTACCCCTCCCTCTGCCTCAGACTCTGGTGTTTCTCCCACCAAGTGACCAGGATAAAGGATGGGCTCTAACTAAGAACCCAGTGCCTTTACCTAGTATAGACCTCCGCACAGTTCTGATCCGTTAGAGTGATTCTACTACCAGGGGTGCTCTTAATAGTGCCTTGGGGACCCAAATTCCTCCAATCTGTGACCCCTGGTCTGGAGGCCTTTGCTTCCAGTTGTCACAGAAAAGAATTTCCTATGGGACCTTTAAGGATGTGTTCTAGAAGTAACCTAAATAACTCCAGCTCACCTGTCACCACCAGATCTGGTCACATAGACTCGTCTAGGTGCAAGAGTCTGGGAAACAACTCTCCCTATGTTCCCGGGACAGGGCCACACTACTGCACCTCAGGACTTCTCTAACATACCCGCCATGTTGAAACTCCTCGTACTCCAGAACCTGCACATCTCAGCTCCAAGCTCTGTAGCATGTTGACACTCGGCTCATCCATGTCTTCATCACACACCTCTGAACGTACCCATGGACTTCCAGCATCAAGTAGCACCCTATTTGTCTTTGGTTGGTAGTACCCAGTGATACCCCTAAGATAGCGGCAGGTCAGGTTCACTGCCTCCATGTTGCAGGAACTGCTCAGATAACAGCGGTCCCTCTTTGCCATTATATATAAATTCAATCATTTAACAAACGAAAATGTTAAATGTCATCTGATTATAACATTTATTTCCATAAATTAGTTTAAAAATACTTCAAAACAGTATATATAAAAAATCATATAATGATATTTATATATATAATTATACATATAAAATATACATATATAAAATGGTAAAGAGGGATATAAAATTTCTCACAATGTTGAACAATAAACATTATATTCTTATGTAAAAAGAAGCATGAATAATTTATAAAGGTGGATCTATATTTTTCTCATAGTACTTTTAGCAAAAAACCATAAAGTAAATCAAGTAATATCTACATGTTAATAATGGTACCAAGATGCTATTTTATTGTAGTCAGTACATTGGGAAAAGCGTTTTAAGAAAATGAAGCTCTTGGCTTGGTTATTCTTCTATGCAGATGAACAATTAATTTTATTTTATCAAAATATAAAATAGTTTTTAGTTTCTACCAATTATGGACCATACAAAATCTCAACTAACATTTTAATTTTTATTGGTTATAGAACAAAGCAGTTTATAAATACGCATCTTGGAAAAAATTGGAGTTGATTCCTCTAGTTCGATATCTCTAATTTTCTCAAATTCAGCAGGTGTAAGGCATAAAATAACAGATGGAAAAGTTAAAGAAGAAATTGAAACTGGGGTATGTTGCACATAATTCTATTTACTATAATAAAACTTAGTGTTAAAAAAGAGACCTGTTTATTTTTACTTTTCTCACTGAAAAATTTAACAGGGAACATAGCTGCTAGCATTTCCTGAGCCCAGGAATGAGAAGTTAGCCCATCTTGAATAAAGTTCCATTTCACTTTCCCATAGTTTTGAATCCCAATTGAACAGAAGTTTAGAAATACATCAATTTTATAGAACCACAAGGAAACATTTGTGCCTACAATCCAGTCATTTCAAAAGTGATGATGTTGAATGTCACATGATCACCACTGCTTCTTTCCAAAAGTTAGTGAAAAGAAAAAAAAAAACTTTAAAATTGTATTTACACCTTTACATTTATCTATTCATTAAATATTGGACCAATCCATTGAGAATTTCTTCATTTTGCTAAATTTCTTTCTGGGCACAATAATAGAAGAATTAGTTACATGTAAAATGCAAATCAATTTAATATGATCTTCATTTTAAAAACTCATTTTGCTAACGGCACCACCCATCTTTTGGATACTTGAGTCCGAGGTGTTAGAAGGGTAATGCAGGGCCCTCAAGTCTCTCCTGGTCTAGGCACCTTCCAGGCTCCGGTGCTTCTGCTTAGGGAGCCCCTGCACTCCCTCTTTTCACAGAATGGCCATCATATCGTCTCTTCAACTCCATTTGATTCTAGTTAACAAACCCTTTCCCCTCCTCCTGCAAACACACCTTTAAAGTTTTGTTACATAGCTTTCTTGGGCCTTTTACATGGATATTGTCCAAAAAAGTACACATTTTAATTAAATATACTTTCCAAAATTTACTCAGTATCTTTGTTTTCAGGTTTATCTTCAAGCACTTTTCCAGTATCAATGACCTGATCCCCAAACACTGTGTGTTCCCACTTTCTGAGCATCTTCCATCTCTCTTTTATGCACCCAGCCTCCTGACCTGAGAAAGTCTCCTACTATCCCAACTCTGGAAATGAGATCCCAGAACTGTGCCCTGGTGTGTCATTCACACCGCGATGCATTAGCCCCTGGCTCAGAAGGTGTGCTGTGACACTGTGCGTACATGAAGTCTTCTCCAACTGACCTGGTGGCATGTGTTTTCTCTGTCCTCGGATCTCCACGTGGCACTTGACTTTGGGGATTGTACAATACATGTGAGCTGCTTTGAAAGCCAGTGTTGGAGCATATTCCCCCTGAGACATTCTCCAGAACTGCGTCCATTTACATCATTGTCACTGTCCTCTACATAAAATAAGCACCATTTATTAATTTAATATTGAATTTCCCTAGTGTACTCACACACACACCAATGCAAATTTTTAGAATAAACTAGCATTTCACAGATAAATTTCATAAAAGAAATCAATGGCAATATCAGCCCCTTTCAATATTGCAGGCTGGGCTATGATAAGGGGACTATCTGGGAGAGCAATGTGGCAATAGACACATTAGACATTAAAAGCTGGTGGCTGGAAATTCAAGATTAAGATGGCATCGACCCACATCCACTAACTCCCTTTCCTAAATGCTTCCAAAACAACTACCAAGACAGAATGAAAAAACAAAACACATACTGAAAATCAATACCAACATGAATCAATTCGAAGAAAATTAGACTAATGGCTATTGTAAATGGATAAAAGTAGTTTCCACAAATGCCCACTGGTTGTTCACATTATGCTGTGTCAAAAGAAGCCGCACAAGCCTATACAAAGTGCAAGAGAGAAGCTCTCTTTCTCTCCGTTGGATCTCTCTGATTTAGAAACACAAGCGCCATAGAAAACTAAAAGTCACACAACTGGCCGATTATTTTATGGGTGTTCTTAATAACACTAACCCTAAAAGTGTATCTTTTTTCTTCATGTAGACAAACTACCAGTTCCAGAGTAAAACTCAGAAGAATGGTTCGGTGAACAAGGACTATTCAGGGGCAGCAGCTGAAGGTGGCAATTTTTCTCAGGACAAAAAAGCTGAGGTGCTGCAGATCAGCCGGCAGGACAGCAAACATGCGGCCCTTCTCCTTCAGGAGTGTGATCACGTGGGGACTGGAAAATGGACAAAGTGCCTGATTTTTCCACAGTAATAGATTCTTGCATTATTCTAGTCCTATATTTGTATATGTGTATATAGATGTGTATGTGTGTATGTGTGGGCCATGGACTGACACTGCAAAATCATGAACCATATAAACTTTTCTCCTCTAAGTTGTTATTGTAAGGTGCATTTGTCACAACAGTGTGATGCTGGCTAAACCACGTGTACGGACTTATATTTAAAAGGAAAATGGGGAGCAATCTAAAACACTTATTATCTAGAGTGTCCGAAGAGGAGGAGAGGTGGGATAAGGACTAGCTGTTAGAAAACCGTGCAACCAAAGCCCACACGGACAGCTGTAACACAGCAGGGCCATCCAAACCACCAGACGTGCTGACCCATAATGAAAGTACCTTAGAGAAATGGAAATGATAAAGAAAGAGAAATGATTTTCAAGAGAAAAAGAATAATCATATCCAAACCACTAATTAACAATAATCTTGCACTAAAAAAAAATTATCTTGACTGGAACATGGTGGCGCATGCCTATAACCCCAGCAACTTAGGAGGCTGAGAGAATGGCAAGTTCAAGTTCAGCTCAGACACTTAGTGAGGACCTAAGCAACTTAGTGAGACCTCAGCTCAAAATTTAAAAAGTAAAATAAAAGGGCTAGGGATGTAACACAATGGTAAAGAGCCACTGGGTTCAATCCTCAGTACCCAAAAATAAAAATTAAAGAAAAATCTCCCATCAAGAAAAGCTGTAAATTATCACACAAATTTGATAATAATAATAATATATTCAAACCCCTTATCCATGGAGGATATGTTCCAAGACCCTTAGTGAATTCCTGAAAACAAAGGGCAGTTCTGAACCCCATGTACACGGTTTAATTCTATGTGTGCATGCCATACCTATGATAAAGTTTAATATATAAATTAGACACAGTAAGGAATCAACACCATAGCTAATAATAAAATGGAACAATTATAACAATATGCTATAATAAAATTTATGTGATTGCTGTCTTCATCTTCCTCTTTCAAAATGCATTATGGTGCATTCACTTTTTTACTTAAAGAAAGCATTTTATATCTTTTCTTTGGTGTATATAAATTGCCAGCATCACTACACTTGCATTTGGAGGCCATTATGAAGTAAAATTGGTTATTTGAAGCCAAACACTATGAATTCGCTAAGTGACTAATAGGTAGGTAGTTTATACAGAGTGGATACACCAGACAAAGGGATGATTCATATCCTGGGATGAGGGACATGTGAGATTTCTTCATGCAGTCAGGATGATGCACATCTAAAACCTTATCAAGTGTTTATTTGTAGAATCTTCTATTTAATAATTTTGGATCATAGTGGACAAACAGTAACGGAAAGTATGGGAAAAACTGACTAAGGAGGGACTACAGTGCATAATAGTTATTAAAATTAGACATACATGCTGGTTAATTGGACAATCCTAATGAAAGGAATGATTTTCAGAATAAATACTAATTACTGGAGTTTCCTTGAGTTGAAATTGTATCTTCAATAGAACAATAACCATGGAAGAAAATAGACCTAAATTATTGGCAGTGGTTTTGGTAAGATCTACGAGGGAAATAAATAAGGAGCTGTGGTAGGGCATACAGAGCAAGTGACCTATATCAGCTTAGTGGTCAGGGAAGTTGTCTTGAAATTTATCTTTCATCCAGTATTTTATTATGTTGAATGTTTTAAAATTTGTATAATGGACATAGGAAATGTTTTAAGAATATCCCATTTGATAAGAAATTTGGGGAAAATGACACAAGATATATTAAAATTTCTTGAATAGTAGGACTTAATAGTTTTAGGTAGAAAATGTTGATAATAAAAACATGAGTGACATTTATTTTTGATCTTTTGTATTTACCTTCATACTACTAAAAGTATTATATGATCAGAAAATGGTAGCGTAACATTAATTTTTAAAATAAAAATTTCCTACAAAAATGGAAGTATCCAAAAAGAAATAAAACAAACATCTGTAAACCTGTAATTGTAAAAATCATCCAAATCTTTTCATTTTTAATTCAATTTTTCTTTTATTAAATGAGTTCAAACTTGCTAGGACACAAGTTATTTTTTTCTGAAAAAAAATTTAGAGGAATCCATTGGCAAATATCAGGAGATATCAAGAATATTGAGTTCTGCTAAGGCCCCTACTCCTAGAGAGGAGCAAGGGTAAAGAAAACCCCATATTTTTTGAGTTCCTAGAAATGCTAGTTGCAGAGGGAGACTTGACTTTGCTATTGTCCAGATATGACCCAACTTTACCCTACCCAGAACCTCAGGCAAGACCCAATTCCATCCTGCTTCATGATTCTCAAAATTAGCTGATGATCACATCACTTACCTGCTACTATAAAACTTAGGTCCCCTCATTTTCTCTGATCTGCTCCTCAGTAATGAAGGTTTTTTCCTACGCAGTGCATGAGCAGGATCGTCTCTGCACGTGACCAGTGCTTTTCCCTTATGGTTTTGGCACCATGCTTGCAATGGGTCCTGTTCTCTCCACAGATTCACAATGCTAATAGCCTTTGTGCCCTGTCCCTTCCTGACTGGGGCTCTGGGAGCCCTGGGTGAGTCCAGCCCTAACCCTACTTTGCAGACTCTTGTCTGCTATTGGCATCGAATGGAATTGATTTGGATTAGGTAGGGTACTCACTTGGTTCTGTTTCCTTTGGATTCATCCCCTGATCTCAGGATCCTCTGGATGGATGAACGGCTGTAGAGCTCTTGTGTTGAGTGGAAGATGGCAGGGGACCTGGTTGTCAGACTTCTGTGCTTCTCTATTCATCCATTTTTCCTCAGTTGGATTCAGAATCTCATGCCGACTAGACAGTGAATGGTAGGTCTGGTAAATTCTGTACTTCTGTCCTTATGATTGATTCAGGCTGTAATTTCAGAATTGAAGCTATAAACGTTTTTATGTTTGAATGTTTATATGCGTGTAAGTCAGAACGACCCTTCCTCTCATTGTGTGTGTGTGATATTTTTTTGCCTCTGGATGTCGTTACCATGGAGGATTATAAAATCTTCTTCTTCAAAAAAACTATGTGTATAGGTTTAAAGATAAATGAAGATAAATAAATTGAATATTCCTAAAAAATTCCAGAAAACAAGAAAATTGAACTTATATTTTCAATATGCTAAAAATTTCTCATACAATTGTGTCAAAAACATTTTAAAAATTCACAGGAACCAAATTTAGGAATATCTTTAGTAAACAAAATTAGTTTGACATTTTTGGGTAATACAAACAAAGTTTTGTGGTATAATAGCTTTGAATATTAAATGTAACACAGTATATAATTTTTATTCCACATAGGTATTGTTTTCTAAAATTTAAACAGGTTGGCTGGTTGAATAAGGTAGCATTAATTCTTTCAAATGTTTGCAATTCTTAAAGATATGTTAATTTGTGTTTAATTAAATTGAATTCTTAATCTGACAAACTCTATTTCTGCAACAATTTTGTCATTTGGAAGACAGTTTAAACATTGTTCCCAAGACCCTGTAAGACAAGCCGGTCATCTCTGTTTGTCTGACTCAATCAACTCCCAAATATTTTTTTGTAAAACTTTAAGATATTCATCAAATGAACGTTGTCACTATTGCAATAGGCTGAATAAAACAATCTCTTTAAATGTCCAGTGCATTTGATATTTCACAGTGCTAACTTATATACTTGACACATGGACTCTTTAACAAAATAAATAGATTTTACTCTTAATTCTTTCTGACCGGGTGAACTAATTGTTATGTATTGCCTTCAAAAGAACTTGACTTTTTCTTTACAGTTCAAGTTAAACAGAATAGAAGTCTCTGTGCTTGAAATTCCCCTGTAAATGAAAAAATAATTTCCTATTAAGGATATGAATTTCCCATTAGAAAAGATCACTGTATTAATACCCTCTAAGGTAATCCTTTCAGTTATTATTATTTTTATTTGAGCTCTGAGGATCTCTTTATAATTCATCTGAACTACTTGACATCTATCATCCAGGCTTCAATGCTTATTTACTGCATTCTGCCCCAAATAGGATCCACTAAATCTGAATTTAAAAATCTATTATGCTCCATTAGTACATTTATCACCAGGACAGGAATGGTACAAACTCTGCAGCTGGGAGGAGCTGGCCTGAAGTTTCCTTGATGGAGCCCATGGGTGATAGCTGGACCTTTCTAGCATGTCTCAGTCTTCACAGGAAGGAACAAAGAGAAACCCACAGTGTTGCTCTTCTCACATTGGTCTTAAACTGGGGTGGCTCTGGGGCCTTTGAGTTGGTCCATATATAGTGTGGGGTTGGTCCATATATAGTTTACCAATTAAATAGATTTAATATTTTGCATATAATTTTAATTAGCTAATTAATGAATTAATTTAGGTACTAGGGATTGAACCCAACAGTGCTTTACCACTGAGCTACAACCCAAGTCTTCTCATTTTTTATTTTGAGACAGGGTCCTCTAGGTTGAAGAGGCTGATCTTGAATTTGTGATTCTCCTGCCTCAGATTCCCAAGTCCCAATGATTACAGGTGTTTGCCGCCGTGCCTAGTTATAATTTCTATTTTTATTTTTATTTTATTATTTTTTTTTTTTAGTTTTCAGCAGGCACAACATCTTTGTTTGTATGTGGTGCTGAGGATCGAACTCGGGCCGCACGCATGCCAGGCGAGCGTGCTACCGCTTGAGCCACATCCCCAGCCCTATAATTTTTATTTTTAAAAGCATGCAAATTAAATTAACTAAAAGTCAAACTAAAAGATTTACTTGTAAATGTCATTTGCCCTATTATCTCCTTCTAAATAGTCCCTTTTTTGCTGATGGTTTTTATATTTTTGCATACATATAAATTACCTGATATTTTCCTTCATGTTCATAAATAAGTACATTTTAATGTTTTTGTGAATGGCGATAATAAGATTTAAAGAGGCTTTATGACTCAACTAAAAATAGAGTCATCCTGTTTGGGGTCCTTAAAAATAAAGCTAATTCAAAGAAACAAAGAGCAGAAAGAGATTCTTTGTCAAAGTCAGATCCTTACTGGGATGGGAAAGAACTTCCTTTTTCTAAATATATTACATAGAAAGATATATTTTTCTTTCAGTGTATTACTCTGAGACCTCTTATAGTCCAATGTCCACAAGAAAGCCTGGAACTTTAGTCTTCATTGAGTAGACCTCCTCAGTCTTCCTAGACTTGACTCCCTCCGTGGCCCCTGGTGGAGCTGGGTCTCAGGATCCTGTGAATAACACATGGGCAGGAAAGGAGGAGAGGAGAGAATCCAGGCAAGGAAGAGGCCGCTGCAGAGTGTCTTTCCTCTGGAGGCCCAGGGAGGAAAGTCCAGAATGCCTGCGTTAACCTACTAACTTCTGACTGTGTCCTTAATTAGTTGGTGATAGAATAAACTGTTTTGTTAAACCTGTTTCTGAGTGTCCCCCGGAGGCTGTCACACGTACACCCACATGGAAGGCATTACCAACCCCCAGATGCACTGTATTCCCCAATCCTTAACCCCTTTGTACCTCCCTGAATTTCCTCACCTGCTTTGAAGTACTTATCTCTGGATCTCAGAGCCCTTACTGGCCTGAAAATGAGAGTAATTATCTAAATTTCAAGCCCCAGAAGTCAACTCTCTGACCATGGCAATTGGTGAGCTGCTGGGGTCAGTGGCTGCCTGTGGTTGGAGGAATGGATTGTGCATGGGAATTTGGGTATCTTCCCAGAACCATGACCCTCTCTGGAAGTTTTGTCCAAATTCAGGGAAGTTGTGATTATCCCATTCTGTCCATGAATAAGAATCTTTATCTACAGAAAGCTGATGTAGCAATTAGCCTGGGACGCTAAAATGACAGAAGGCAGAAGATGTGAAAGAAATTCTCGTAGAGATGAGTACTACGTTTAGACTCTCAGAGAAACACAGTGAGAACGTCAGAGAAGGAAATACTTAAGTACTAAATAGCAGAAAGGTTAACGGAAACTTTGTGTTATTATAAATCAGAAGAATGAAAATTAAGGCTCTCAGATACATATATTGTGCAATATAACTTAAAAGTCTCATTCTTCCTCACTAAAAATTCTAGTTTTAGAATTCTTAAATTCTTAAGAAGTTATCCAAGCAGGACAAAAATTACTTCCCCTTGCCCCTTGGTATTTGATAAATTGATGAGAATCTAAATATTAGCAGGATCGACTATCATAAGATATAATTTTGGAGACCCCTTCAATTCTAGGTGGGCCCTATGTTTTCAAAGATTACATTGTAGATCACTCATTTGCTTTAAAAAAGTATGATTTAGAAGTTACACTTACTTGATTCATAGCAGATGACTCAAAGGCACTGAGTTAAAAAGTATGAAAAGGAAGAAAATAAATAAATGTCCAGTCAGAGATGACATTTGAGGATGGCAGAAACCTTAAATTGTCATGTATTGATGGGAAAGTGGATAAATAACTGAAGAATGACATGAAGAAGTATGCAGCATTTACATCAAATGCAATACAATATGAACAACATTCATATAAAAATAATTCCTAAGCTATTGGCACAGTGTGCAATATCATACAGTTAAGAAAAAAACCCACATTTAAAAAAAAATTTATACATTCAATAACTGAGACAAAAATGGAAAAGAAAATAATTACGAGTCTAAGCTTCAAGATCATTCTGAGCTTGAGAGGGATGTGTGTTGAGGAATATAAGAGAGGGATGCTGTTGAGGAATATGAGAGGTGCACCCATATTGCTGGATGTGGGTTACTGTTTGTTTTTTTTTTTTTAGAACCTCTATCTCCCTGTTGAGGTGACCTTTTGCTTCCTGTATTTGCTTTGTAGCTCCTTGTTGAAGTGATCTTTCACTGTCTGTGTGTGCTCTCTTGTGTCTTCCTTGTGTTTACAGAACGTTTTAGCCATGTGCACCCTAGATTCATTCCTCCTGCTGTTGCTGCCAACGACTCTAATGACGTGGTGTCTTCATTTGTTTGGGGCACATTCTTCCCTGTCATTTCATGTTGCTTGTGCGTCTTCCTTCCCAGCTCTGTGGGTCTAGATTGTTACGGTTTTTACCCTGTAGGTTTGTAGTGCTCCTGTAGGATTCCGAGACCTCTCCTTTGTGGGGAAGGACAATGTTAACAGATCCCAGTATCAGCAATATGCCACCTATGAGCAATTTGTTGTTATTCAGACGTTTACAGTTTAGTCTCAATGTACAGAAATGTTGGATTCAATTATCATCTAAAATATAATCAGTAGTTTTGTAAAAAGGTTTACAGTTTCTGACAGTGAACAATAATCTGGGGGTGGGGCGTAGGACGACATGCTGAGGAGGTGGGATTTGAGGATATAGAGTTAATCTATCTTAGGAAGTGTGAAGGAGAAATCTAGCAAAGAGGGTTAGTGGCAAGAGAATAGACAGGAAGTAATTTAGGGTAGGCAAGTACCTGGGATGACAGTAGAATACATAAAACAAACACACATATATATTTAGAAAAATACAGGTGTTAAAACACTAACATTTGGAGGGGGAAAGAAAAATGAAAGAATAAAAAGAAGAAATAAAGGGCATATCCAACAACACCTCTATATTATATTGTTCAGACGACTCAGTCCTCAAAGTCCTATTTCATGCAAAGTTCTTGGTTTCACATATATTGGGGGATATGAGGGCCAGAGGATGGGGGGGGGGTAGAAGAGAAAAAACAAACAAACAAACAAACAAGAAACTGGAAGGAAGAAGCCAGGAGTGGCTAGCTTTAGAGATCCCTATCTTTCCTGCTTCTCTTCTCATCCCATAGGTGGGGTCAGCTGTTGGAAGCTGGTGTCTGCCCTCCTGATGGTGGAGGTAGCCAGGTGGGAAGACTGGTCTGGCACAGGCCACCTGGATGTGGGGAGTGGCACTTGCCAGCCCCTGCAGAAAGACTGCACCTCACGGGTCTCTTTTGGGGACCTCTGGTATGACGTGAGCGCCGGTACTCTCTCCCTCCATTGCCTGGAGATTCCCCAGGCCCTGGCCTCTCCTCTCCCCTGCACTCAGTGCCCCATGGAGGAACCTCTCACCCTGGGGGCTCCCGTGGGCCGCTCCCTGGTCACACTGCACACCTGAGTTGGGCAGCTACTGCGTTGGGTCACCTCGTTGGAGAGGGGGGAAGGTTGGAAACCTGGTGCCTGGCTGCTGGAGGTCCCATCTGGGAATGGCCCCCGCCGATATGGCAAGAATGTTGAGCCCAGATGGCGGCGTCTGCTGAGGTGGGGGACTGCGTTGTGCTGTGGGGAGGTAGCACCTGAGTGACAGCGTGGGAACTGAGCGGAGTCCTAGCGACCTGCAGATGTGTTGATAGGTGATTCTGCCAAGGTGCTCCCGAATCTTGCCTGGCTAGAAATTGGGCTTTGGGTCCTGCTCCAACGGGGGCGTCCTATTGAAGGCTGAGGCCCTGAGCCCCGCAGGGTCACCTGCTGGTGATGTCTAGGGAGAGCAGCTGGATGGGGTCCTCTAACACTCTCCGAGATGGAGTCTTCCCACTAGGTGAGATCTGCGGGCCTGGGGCATGAGGCAGGGCGGCTAGCTCCCTTCCTGCCAGGTTTTTCCTCTCTGGAGGCTGGTCACTGTGAGGCCCTAGATGACATGTGCAGAGGAAAGCTCATGGGTCATTATTACTCTATAAAATTAATTAATTTGCCAACTAAATAAGTGAGAATGAGTCCACAGTAGGAGAATGCAATGAAGAAAGTTCTGAGATTCATTTTTAAAAGGTAGAGGTATGGACCCAGAGAGTCCTTTTCAAACTCCTGTGTTGAAACACTAACACCCAGTGTGACAGTATTAAGAGGTAGGGCCTTTGGGAGGTAAATGTGGTTTACATGAAAACTTGAGGGTGGGGTCCTCATGGTGGGATTAGTGCCCTTTAAAGAAGAGGCCAGAGACCTTGCTCTCCTCCTTCTCCACCCTGTGAGGACACAGTTAGATGTCAGCCATCTGCTAGCCGTGAAGAGCCCTCCCTGAGAACTGAATTGGTCTGAACCTTCATCTTGGATTTCCAGCCTTCTGAACTTTAAGAAATAAATTTCTATTGTTAAGCCTCCTGGTCCCTAGTATTTGCTATAGCAGCTTGAGCAGACTGAGTCAGGCAGAATTTAGGGTCTGAAATTTTTCAACAGCCCTCCTGTGAACTATCCCTAGCACAGCCAGATTCTTGGGCTACAGCTGAAGCACAGACATCAGAGGATCTTCCTTGATGACAAGTGAATAATTTTTTTAAAATTTATTTTTTATTTTATTTTATTTTATTTTTATTTTTTATTTTTCCTGCAAAGAGAGCAGAAAATTTCTAGTCTTGAAAATGATTCTAGGAGCTTAACATATCTCTACCTAGGAAAATTTCAAAAATTCATTAGTGTCTGGATTTTTATCAGAGATGAATTTATAGGATTAGAACAGAGTTTTCCTCCAAAATAAATTTCTAATCACATAGGTTTAAGTTAGGAATATTAATTCAATAATTTTCTCATTTGTAGACTGAATATTCTCAGATACCTAAAACAACACATGAATTTTGTTTTATTTTTTCTTTTCAACCTGAAAACAGGAACCGTGAGCCTCCCTCTCAGATGGAGTGGGGGTTAGCCACCTGTGGCCACCATGTGCTGCTCAGGGTTGGGACTTGCAGTAAATTTAAATTCACATCTGATTGGGAGGAACTAGCATGAACAAAATGATATTATCAGTTACATGTTCGGCAAAAATATTATAAATGTATGCATGGGATTAAACAAAATATATCAAAAAAGTTAATTTTTTCCTCTTTGTGTGTGCTTAACAGAAAATGTAAGCTTCATATGAAGCTCTTTTTAAAAAATTTATACTGGGCATTGATCATGTAGATATATCAATGTCCAGAAGTTATTCTGAGCTTTCATTGACTAATAACTTCCTGTCCACTGAGTGAGGTAATGAGAAGATTCTGTTTTCAAATTATGAGGGGCCAGAGCAAGTCTTTCAGGTGAGAAAATGAAAATCATTCCAAAGGGGCTATTTTTAGGGACAGAGAAATATTTGGTGATTGAAACTGTTTACTTCAGAAAGATGAAAATAACTTCATGGAGGAAAATTCTTTACTCCATTGTCTGGGAAAAAGCCAGCCCAATGTTTCAATCTGAAACAAGAGAATTATGAAAGACACTATATGCATATGTAGAAAGAGAAAAAAACCTAAATATGTTCTAATCTGAGGGCCAAGTAGATTATAGAGTAAGTAATGAGATAATATAAATGATGATATTAGAAATAACAGAAATAATAAAAGACCACCAATGTCTACTTTGGATTTTTAAATGGCTGTAGAATTTTGTTGAATGAGCTAGACATCTTAAGTGACAAAAATGAACATCTTTGCAAAAAAAGAATTTCAAAAGGCCAGCCTCTTCGTCTGAGAGTTCTGTAACCCCAGTCCCAGGTAGAATGATCTAGTGTAGAAAATTCTTAAGTTTTCACCTCAACCCACTGCATACAGGCACAACCACATTCGGATACACACACCTACCATTCCAGGTGAGGCCAAAGTCCCTTAGTCAGGAAGAGCTCAGTGAAAATCAAAGCCCCCTGACCATTAGCACTTGGCCTAATCCCTCGCTTAATCCTCAGTGGTTGTCTCTGGATTAAAGCAGAAGTGCAGCATGCCAGCCTGCATTCATCACTGCCATGTCTCTGCTCCTCCAATGCCTACTTCCTGCCACACCTTCCAAGAAGCCCATCCTGCTGCCAAGGTCAGCCATCCCTGGTGCCCTACCAGCTCTACCTCTGCCCCCTGGGACCTCCAGACACTCAGAACAGCACTGCACCGCTTTCTGCCTTTTGAGAGTAGAATTTGTGCAGCCAACATTCACTGCATTCAACGTGCCATTCAGTTCAGTTCTACGCAATAAGATTTTAAGTTTAGCTCAAATGATTGTCTGTGTCTTGTTTATTGAAAAATCCATAGCTTTGATGGTAGCTTCACATAAATACATCTCATCTAGCCTATTTATCAGTCATGGAATGATTATACACTTCAAAAATTATTTACTGGAAGCCAGGCCTAGTGGTGCATATGGGTAATCCCAAGGCTCAGGAGGCTGAGGCAGGAGGATCAACAGTTCAAAGTCAGCCTTAGCAAAAGTGAGGTGCTAAGCAACTCTGCGAGATTCTATCTCTAAATCAAATACAAAATAGGGCTAGGGATGTGGCTCAGGGGTGGAGTGCCCCAAGTTCAATCCCTGGTGTCCCCTCACCCCCGACACATACAAAATTATTCACTCCAGAATTGACAGCTTTTGCCCTGGAAACATCTTTTCTGTTCTACTCATTGGTAGTAGTCAATCTGCTACTTTAAAAAACCAACTCACACAACAAACTATTTCAATGTATTTCCTGCCACTGCACAGATGTCCCTCTACCTTTCAGATAAACTTCCTAGAAAAAACAATGAGTTTTAAGTTTTAATTGAATTTGTGCACTTTACAAGATTAGAAAGAAAGGAAATGATTGCACTCACTTTCTCATTTCTTTACTTCGTCAGAGGATCCCTTTAGTCAACAATCCCCTAATGCTAGTGGTCCTCCGTGTGTCTCCCCGCAGTGGGTCGGTAGGGTAAACCCCACTCTCCTCAAAGATTTCATATAATTTCAAACTGCATTAACTTTCAAGTCAGAAGATATTTATGGCCCTTGGAGAAATGTGATCAAGATACAGTGTTTGTCTCTAGCTTCTCAACACTCCTTCCTAAAAAAAGAGATTCTTTCACATCAAAGCTTCCCCATCCTTCTGAAGAGAACTGGATGACCAGTAGAGTTAATGGTCTTCAGTTTATTAATCACGGTTTGCTCCACTTCATGTTCCAGGACGATCACCAGCACGGCCTGTGCCTATGGCGATTCAACTCTCAGAGCCTTAATTTCTTCCAGGATTTTTCTTTACCAATTCTCATCCCCTTGCCTTTTGAAATTTTTCTTTTTTCTTCTTCAGATAATGTTTCCATCGACATTGAGCAATATTGCATTTCATGCTTGCTTGGTGCTTCAGGTCTAGTAACCACATTTCCTGTGAACTGTGCAGTGGTCAAGTCAGACTGGTTGTTGGCTTTTTGATGTGAAATGGTTATTGCACATGACTGAGGTGACACATATTATTTTTGCCTCTGATCATGTCACACATAATAAAACAAGTAACACTCAGGCTAGAGCACAGATTGACCCACAAAGTTTATAGAAGTTTGACTTTTTATGTGAAACTCACGGCTAACGTAGAAAAATAAGAATTGGAAATTCTTGTCCCCTCAACGAAAACCCACTATAATTAAAAACTACTAGAACCAGCAGAGCCCAGTAGAGGATATACACACTCAAAAATGGTGTGTGTGTGCGCGCAAAACTAGATTTGTTATTAACAGTGCATTTACTCTTAAAAATAGAATTCTAAAGAGAATCTCAATCTCAGAGCTTTTGAATTATATATGAACCTTGTGAATTATATATGAACCTATCTCAAATAGAATAATGAAAATAATGTGTTGGTGAAATAGAGTTAGAATATGGAGGAGTAACGTAAATAAGTAAGGAAATGTGAATCAATAGTACTTTTTCGATGCAGGAAGATGAAAAATGTAGGAACATTGAGAAAATGAACAGATACTTGCACACACGCAACTCTCACTATTTTTCCATTTTTTATTCCCTGGCTCAGGAGATATCCACATGTGCTTTTTTGTGTTTTTTACCATGAAGAATTCATATTTTTTCTTTATTATTTTAAGATAAAATATGTATCTTTTCCCCAAGATGTTAGATTTACCAACCCTAAGAAGATAATTGTCATATTTTGAGTGGTTTTTTTCAAGAGTCAATATTTTAAAAATGATAACTCACCCATTATAAATACACTAAAACGTGTCTAGCCCACGTCCACTATGAGAGACGTGTGCATCTGTATGCTGTGCCATGTGGTGTGTCTCACCCATGCTCACTCACCCTTGCTCACGCTGTGGTGAGGAAGAGAGCCACCTGGCTGTGGCAGAGGCTGACCACGCAGCTCATCCCAGGCAGAGGAGACCCACAGCACTTGATGGTCACAGGCACCAGGCCTGGGGGTAGGAAGCTGCAGGCCTTGTGCTGGCCTCACCAGGTCACAGCCCAGAACAGAGTGGACAACCTGCTTGTGGGGACAAGCCCTGCAGGATCAAGAGCCAGGGCGCCCCTGAGTCCTGATGGGGGACATCACTGCCCAGCTGAGTGATCCTTTGCACAGCCCACACTCAGATCCTAGGGCCCACACTCAGAGACAGGCCTCCTCCAGGAGAAGGGTGCAGGGGACCCTTATCCAAGAGAGGACAGCGAGGAAGGAACCCAGGTGAGGCTAAGGGAGGCCCCTCCCATGTCACTGTGGGCAGGGTAGCCTGTGAGACTTAATTTCAGGCTTGGCACTGTATTCTTTTAATAATACGATTGGTTTAGCAATGCTGAAATCAAGCTCAGAGAGTAGGTGATCAATTATTAAACTCCACTGATGTTTGTGGAAAGCGTCACCGGTTAGGTGTGAGTAGCCACAGAGAACAGGAAGACTACAGCCAGGTGACAGCACATCCCGGGAGTTGTGAGGTCAGGTCCTGACAGTCAGATTTCTGCTTCCCAGGCCCTCCGTGTATTGGATGAAGCCCACCCGAGTCAGGTGGTTGCTTCTCTGAGTCTACCAACCTGATGCTGACCTCACCGGGAAACGCCCTCACAGACAGGCCCAGACTTTGTTGTAATGGTGTTCAGTCAGGGAGGGGAAGCACTGAATTACCATCACACACTGTCCCTGCCACCGGCCTTCCCAGGAGCAGCCAGAGGAAAGTACACGAGTGTTTCCTATCAGGGCCTGGAGGAGGAGGTCAGCGCTTGCCTGGCAGGGGGTGTGCCCCTTTCATATTAAACCTGCAACGAGTTCTTCCCAACTGGACAAGGTCTCAGGAAGGCAGCCCTGTCCTCAGGGTTGAAACAGTGCTGGTGGCCAGTTCGACCAAATTTTTTGTCTGTTCTGACTCCAGAGCCCATGGCCTCTTTCTGACCTCATCCAGGGACAGGAAACGCTCTTTTCACAGGATAAACTATTTTTGCATGCTCTTTAATTGCTAAACATTTTTTATTCCTAATGAAGTCAAATTGTTTCCAAAAAATATTGGAAATCACCTTTCTATTCTTCAACAGAACCAGGTCAAATGTCTTTAACTAGTGTGTCATTTTACTATCCCTGTGTTTATGTGACAGAAATATTTGAAAGGCAATCAAAAAATGATAACATTGGGCTGGGGACATAGCTCAGTTGGTAGAGTATTCGCCTTGCATGCACAAGGCCCTGGGTTCAATCCCCAGCATCACACACACACACACACACACACAAAGGAAGTGATAAAATTATTGACTTGAAAGAAAAAAAAAGGTCAGTGAAAAGTTACTTTTATTAAACTTCATATGTGGCATTATATAAAATTAAAATATTAGAGCATTAAAAAAGAAAATTTGACTAATTCCTTTTAATTATGTGAATGTATGCTTTAAAAAGAGAGAAAAACATACATATATATTGGTATGTTTTATTAATAAATAAAAAATATATGGCTTTCATTTTTTAGCCTAAACATTTGCAAATCTGTCACAATCTTTCTCAAAATCAACCTTCTTCACATATTCAGGTTCAATAGACAGTATAGATGGATTTGACAACCTATCATCACTCACAGGGACGAGAGACAGTTTTCCTTAACTTATTTTTTTGAAAATGTTGTTTTGCACGGAAGCCTCAGATGCACAAATGCTCAGCAAAAGTCCTCGACATAAGAATCAGTTTGGCAGAGACTTGGAAACTCCAGTTCATGACAAATTCCAGAAATCAAAGCCCTGCCAGGGCCTTGGGTCCTTCAGGTTCTGTTCTTACAATTTTCAGATGTCTAAAATGTCTACAGCAAATGAAGACTCCGAGTAGTCACCAAGAAGGACAGATCTAAAGTAATTCCACTTCTGTTTCTTCTAATTTCACAATTACCGTGATGTCAGCACTTCCATAAAATGATTGTCTCAGTAGTTGGAGGTTCAAGCCATGCTGAATGTGAGATCTGAGGATTCTGAATCCTTGAGAAACTGTTTCTGTGCAACTGAGTCTACACGTTTCAGAAGAACAATGTAATTGGAAATTTTTCAAATAATTTAAAGTAGTATAGAATGTTTCTTAAAGCGTGTGTGTGTGCACGCACGTGTGTGTGCGTGTGTGTGTGTGCGTGTGTGTGCATGAAAAGGGCTGTCTAGAATTTCCACTGACAGAGACTTCTTCAGGAAAGATTATTTTATTACCGACATTGTTTATAATTGCCAGCACATGGTCATAAAAAATGTTAGGACCACCCTTCAGTCAGTTTTATGAGCATTTTGAAATCCTCCACCAACTATTCACCCCATTACTTCTTAGACCCAGTGCTGACTGCTCGCCAGCCTGCCTCAGAATGCCTGTGCTGTCAAGTTGCTTGGGGCATCTTAAGCTCCTCCTGGGCTTGGGCATCTCCTCCTCAGACATTCGTCCTATAATGACATCCTCAGCTGTCACTGCTCCCACCCTGCCGGCCCTCTGCTTGTCAACCAGCACTTGATAATTCTATATTTCAGATGAGCAATATTTAGGTTGCTGGTAATTTACTTTTGTATTGATCAACCTGAAATTACAAAACATGAAGTGTGTTTTCAAGCATGGAATAATAGTCCATAAAATTCCACATGGTCTACCGATATTATCTCTTTACCACTAACATAACTAACAGTCACTGCAGATATTTCATGGCCTGATGCCAGATCACAGTATAAATCACCAACAAATACCCACAGAGAAGTTAAAGGAATCTATATATTTTCACAATTACATTTACCACATCAATTTTCAGGTCCATTATATCTCAACTTTTGCTCTGTTTCTTATATAGGCTGAGTCCATCAGTATTTTATCTCTCTTCCTTTTGGCCTGAGTTTGTACCCACTTAATTGTGGGTTTTCTCTTAAGCATCAATCAACTAACCATGATAGCTATAAGAAAATGTTAAAAATTAATGTTTCGGGACTGGGGCTATAGCTTAGTGGTAGAGTGCCTGCCTCACAAATGTGAGGCACTGAATTTGATCCTCAGCACCACTTAAAAATAAAGATATTATGTCCATTTTCAACTAAAAAAAATTTTAAAAAATAATGGGATATTGTGTAATATCCCAGCTTCATTTGAGAAATTATTTTTTTAAACCAAGAAAAGTTTGCAAATAAATTCTAAATTTAAATATAACAAAAAAGGTTCTAGAATGTAGCTGTGCAGGCTTCTGTAGATGGAAAAGGGTGAAGGTAATCTAATTGAGTTCCTAAATTTAGAGAGGAATTTATATACATAGGAGTTAAATGATTTTAGACTCACAAGGCCTACGTGTGAATCCTGAGTTCCACCATTTATAAATCTGTGGCTAGTCGAGCATCTTAACCTCTTGAGCTTTTATTTCCTCATCTCCAGATACTTGGAAAATAAAATACCTACCTCCTGCAGTTGCTGTGAAATAATGCATACAAAGTGTTTCCCAGAGTGCTTGGCAGGGAAATTTTGTATTGAGATGGAGCAGAACACAGTGAAAGGCCCACTGGAGAATTCTAGGGCCAGAATGTCTGGCCATGAATCATGGAGCCACAGATGAGTCTCCTGTTTATTTTCTCATTTGTAAGATGGGGGGAGGGGAAGTTGTACTTTACACATTTGTTTGTTTTTGAGGAATAATTTTAAGTGAATTAATATTTGAAAACATACTCAAAAATAAATACCAGCTGGGTATTGTGGCCTACACCTGTAATCTCAGCAGCTCAGGAGGCTGAGGCTAGAAGATGGCAAGTTCAAAGCCGGCCTCAGCAATTTAGCAAGGCTGAGTCTCACTAAGTTGCTTATTGAGACCCTGTCTCAAAATAAAATACAGGAGGTCTGGGGATGTGGCTCAGTGGTTCAGCACCCCTGGGTTCAACCCCTGGTACCAAAAAACAAACAATAACAAAAAGAAAGTGCTTTCCAAATGCTTATTTGTTTATATAATCTATATGGTTGCTGCTATGACCATGACTCTTGAATATGCTGTCTTTTAAAATATGTAATTCTATGAATTGCACCATTTTTTCCTATTTAAACCTTCAATAAAAAACAACATCACCATGTGTGTTTTCTTGGATACTGAGACCTCAATCCTGAGACTCCCTAGTGCACAGTACAAGCCTGCTGCAATGAAGTCCACCCACCTTTGAGGACATGATTTTGGGAAAGGGACAGGGCTCCCATAGCCGCTTCTCCTTTTAATAAATTACTCTGGCAATGGAAACATGGCTGTGCATTTTCTCTCTGTTTTTTGATAACCCTGTGGAAATTCAGAAACTGGCCACGAGAGCCCTGGATAATAGGAAGAATTCATTGTGTTCTTAAATGTCTATGGCCCTTTTTAAAATTTAACTATACTCAGGCACTAGACAGAATGGGGCACATTGTAGTAAAAACAATCACAGGATGGGTAGCAGGCTCTGGATCCTGATTCTGAGTGGGTGATTTGTCCCTGGGGGCACCTGGTAAGGTCTGGAGACATGTTAGCTTTGTGAGTTCTCCTGGCATCTAGCCGGTAGGAGCCAGTGACCTTCAGACACAATGGGTGCAGCCTTCATCCCCCGCAAAATTACCTGGTCTGAAACTGCAGGACTGTGGAGGTCCCAAATCCCTGCTGGTCAGTCAGCCTGGGTTTCTGACTGTACCAAAGTCAGGGAATCTCCAGTTCTACTTGGCTTGCAGCACACATACGTGTGTTTGTGAGTTGTGCCAATTCCCAATCCAGTCACTGCTGTTGAGAAGGCATTGCTAGGATGCTAAAAATAGCCAGTTGGCAGAAGTCACTTGACTTTAGTGCTGTTTTTTGTTTATTTATTCTGTAATCAGACTCTAATTGCCAGTATAATGTCCTTTCTGCTAGCTACTTCCATGTTATTATGCACATTCTGTATGCAAAAATTATGCACTTACTTTTAAATATTGTAAATATTTGCTCTAAATATATACTAGCATTTTTCTATATTATAGCTCTACCCAGGCAGTAGAATAATACTTATAAAATGTGGAATTCATACACAGAGTCGGTAAGATGAGAAATGTTGCTTTTTGGAGGAAGATGATTTTGCAAAGTCGGTGTTTTGCATTATAGATGTGTGAAAAGAAAACCTTGGTTTTTAGTTTAATTTTATGAAGTAATTAGCTCTGCGCTCCTTCCAATGTAAGGGTCAGCAGCAAGTCACATGATCACGCACCCCCTTCTCCCCCCCCCAAAAGGGCTGCTCCCTAAAGGCCAGTACTAACGCTTTTACTCTACTGCATGTCCCCTTCCCTTTAGTGGGAATGCAGGAAAAAAGTTCTGCTCTGTGCTTCAAGTCAGAATAAGTTCACGAGTTGGTAGATTCACCCATGTTCCATCACAGCACAGCTCCAAGGTCAAAGTAAGAAATGTCTAGAAAGCCACAGGATGTTTGTGCTTTGCTCTAAGAAAATACTTGTTAAGTCTTTTTTTTTTTTTCTTTTTTTAAGAGTAGGGTTCCCCTTGATTGGAGCTTCAGAACAAAATCCCGTTGCCAGTGTCTCAGCAGTCATAGGCAGGGGAAGGAGATATGGGTAGTGGCTGACACATCTATTAAAATTCTTGAGGGAATTGCTGATTTCTACTCTCTTTTCCATGCATGGCCTTAGACATACAGATTCCAAGATTAAAGAGTAGGTACTTCAGAAAGAATGGGTGCATTATCTACTTCCATTTTCCCCTAGGGGTTGGATCCCTTTTATTTTGATTTATATGTTATTCCATTCTAGTTCTTTTGGGGGGAAAAAAGTTTTTATTTTGAAAAAGTATAACATACTAGACCCGATAACAGACACCTGCCAAATATTGATACCTTTATGAATGTATACAGTTTTGCATAACTATGTTCTTATTGAACATAGTTTTAGGAGAACAAAAATAACATTTTTTTTCTCTTTGAATCAGACTCTTAATTACTATTTTAAAGCCTCTTTCTTTTTTTTTCCAGGTTGGATGTGCTGGTTTCTCCTTTGCCTCTGTTAGTCAGCTTGTCCTCCTCATGAACAAAAGGCCATCTAAGACTAATTTACAGGAGAAAAAGTGTATTTGGGGCTCAGAGGTTCAGTCCACTGAGGGCCAACTCCATCAATTTAGGCCTGAGCAGGGACAGTCCTTCTTGGCAGAAGGGCAGTGGTGAAGGAAGGCTGCTCAGCTCGTGGTGGCCAGGAAGCAGACAGAGAGGCCAGGGACAAACCATAGGATCCCCAGGGCACATTCCCGGCCCCACCTCCTGCAGCTGCCTTCCTTACCACCCAGTCAGCCCATTCCAGCTAAGAAGGACTGATTAGGCTACAGCTCTCTGAATCTCATCGTCTCACTCCTGAACACTCCTGCATTCATGGAGCTCTGGGGGACCCTCACATCCAAACCACAGTCTCTAAAATTATTTATTTCAAAAAGTTTATTCATTGTTGAAAATTTTATCTTTCTCTACATCCAGTTATCAGAAAGATAAAGAAAATGAAAGATAAATTTTTTTAGACTTTTAAAACACTATAACTATTTTAGACTATTTTTAAGAACAAAAGAGTAACTTAAATTAAACATGGTACAACTTAGAATGCAAATTCCTCTTCTCTCTCCCCCTTTGTCTGAGGCAGATCTGCATGCAGGTTGTAGGCTTTTTTTGTTTATGGTACACATTTTACTGAATCTCTGGCCTTGGTATTTATCATTACAAGCCATCTAGGATTTTAAGATCTGGGTTGAGGAATGATTTGAAAGTTGTACCATGATGTTCCCTGCTAAGGAGAAACCTGAGATCAAAAATATTGCTTAAACTGATCTGACCAAAAGGTGCACTATGCACTGGTGCTTAAAAAGCATGCTCTTCTCTCAATGAGTGATGGGAGTGCTGAAGCCATAGCCATCCTTGAAAAAAGTGCAACAGTATTTCTTTGATTCAGTTCCTCTAAACAACACACACACACACACACACACACACATGAGGATCCTGGAAGTGCCTATCAAGGAACCTAGGTTGTGCCTCATGGAAGGTAGAAAAAACTGGTGCAGGCTAGACTATACCCATGTGACTCCAGTGAGAAGGGCAAAGGGGAACCTATGTGTCTGGAAGCTAATGTGACCAGCCGAAGTGTCAGAGAAAATGACCTAAGAAGGCAGAGAAAATGTGCCCCCAAGGATGGTGTTTTTTCTGGCTACTCACCCCTCAAAAAGACAGGCGAAAGGTGAGTAGCCAGAGAGCAGGAGATGGTGAGAGCATGAAATTCTGTAGGCCCACACAGAGAAGAGTATGAAATAGGTAAGGATTTGTCTCAGAATAAAGGGATAGGTGAGGCCTAATGCCAGAGGACAGTTGAGGCAGAGGAAAGGTATAAAGATACAGAATGAGGCTTGGGTCATGTCAGGAAATATTTCTAAGAAATTTCAGAAGTTTGACCTTTCACATTCTAAAGAGATGCTTATGGTGACATTTGCATGGTAGCTAGTTCACTCCAAAGGGTGAAAATAGGGAGAATGTAATAGTATGATATGTAGGGGAAACAACTCAGAATTGAGGGGATATTCCCAGAAACAGAGGAGAGATCATTTTCTGTGACTACTGATAACATTGTGAGGAAAATCCTCCCACCTCTTTAGGAAATCCACCTTACATGTGAGAACAATGGTAGCATTTCAAGTGTTTTAACATTGTATTCCCTGGTGTGTTGTAATGTAAAACTTACCCAATTTGACTGTCTTTTCTTTCACCTTGCCTAATCCTTTCCGTGGAAGCGCCTCTTTTATTGTGATGGGATCGGTGCGCTTAGAAAGAAGACAGTACATAAAGAGTGTATTTTTCATTGACTACAAAGTTAATAATTTAGAATAAATATTCCACTATGACTTTCTATCATGCTGTTTCTGTGATAGAGTCAGAAGCTTATGGGAACCTGTGAAGCCATGAGCCAAAAATTAATCTGCCCTCCTATAACTTGTTCCTGTCACATAAAATGGTCACAATGAAGAAGATCTGACCACCACAAATGGGACAGTTGCAGAGCACATTAGTGTTTCTTGTAGTTCTGCCCAGCATGAAATACTGAGGGGAGTCCTAAGACTTAAGAAGGGTAAGAGATGGGAACTTGAGAACCTGGGAAATTAATATCTCTGCTAAAGGTACTTACATAGCTGAACATAAATCCTAACAATGACATATCCTTGTATTTTAGTTTCTAACATATTATATTATAAATTAAAAACAGGAGAAAAAATTTCATAGTTTGAATCAATAATGGAAATGAACACAAAAATTCCAGTGTGCACATCATAATTGTGACAACAGCATCATAAACAATAAGGAAGAGATGAGGGTAGGAGGAGAAGGAACATGGTAATAGAACTCAGGCATATGTTGGTATTGATGTAAAACACATAGAAACCACTATAAAAATAAATTTCAAATATAGATAAAAGGATATAAAAGGTAACAAAAGTGGTATGATAGGGAATAAATAAACCAATCAAAATGGAAGCTGCTAGTGGAGCAGTGAGGAACCTAAAACAAAGAAAAAACACATGTAAAAAACAGCCCATTGGCAGAAGTCTTTCATTATCTGTGATGACATTAGATGGAACAGATGAGTCTTGGTTTCTAAATACCTAAGAAGCCTGCGTCCACACAAAGTTTCACACAATTTCTCTACAATATTGCATTAGGGAGATAAGCTTGGGTTTGATGGATTCTCTTCTAACAGAAACAATGCACCTGGTAACACAAACTTGACCTGCCATGACTTCCCATGCTCTGTCAATGCCATCAATCTGAGACACAGGACAGGACACCTTTTGGCATAACTGGCACAGAATGAGGCTGGACACCCTTGCAATAGGCTCTCCAGTGACAGAAGATTTGGGGTCCTCAGGAGGCGGGCTGTGAAACCTAAACAAGAAAGAAGCAGTGGAGGGGCATTCAGAGGAATCCAGGAGAGAAGCTGGGGTTGTACAGAGTTCAGGAGTGAGGCCAGTCCTGGGAGTGAACAGGAGGAATGGGCATCAGGAGAGTTTAAACTGTCTGAGGTTGCAGTAACCACATTCTGAGGGTCAGACAGTACATATAATAGTAACCCCATTACTATTAGCTATATATACATCCAAAGGAAATGAAATTAGCATATCAAAGAGATACCTACACTTTCATGTTTACTAAAACACTATTTACAATACTCAAATATGGAATCAACTGTGTCCATCAATGAATGAACTGATAAATAAAATGTCAAACACACAAATGAAATATTATTCAGCCATAAAAGAAAGGGATTATGTTATTTGTGGAAACACAAATATGTTGGACATCATGTTAAGTGAAATAAGCCATGCATAAAAAGACAAATATTGCATGATTTCACTCACTTGTGGAATCTTAAAAATGCTGAGCTTATAAAACTAGAGGGCAAAATACTGTTTATGAGAGGTTGGGAGACTAGGGGAGATGTTGAGGAGGAGATATTGGTTAATGTGTACAAAGTCACAGCCAAACAGGATAAATATAACTACATATTCTTAGTTATTCAATACACAATGTATCAATGTTCCAAACAACCATAAAGATGTACAATTATAATGTCAGTAAAAAGAGCATAAAGTAAAAATAAAACTACAACAAACCCGGTCTAAATATTCCTTAATATTTTTATGTAATATTTCTCTAACCCACAGAGCATTTTCTTCCTATTACTATTTTGATTTCTTTATCACAATTATGTACATCTTGTCTTCATCACTAGACTATCTCGTCTGAAGGGCGGGTATGTCTTTAATTCATTAGAGTACCCAACACGGTGCCTAGGACAAATAGGATCGGCACTGCGACTATTTTGAATCAATAAAATCCAAAGGAATATGAAAATGACCTACCATAGAATTTTAGGGTTGTACAATGTAATAGCCAACTCAGAGATGATGCAGTATCTGAAGGGAAGGGGGCTGTGGGGAGTCTAGTTAAGAAAATCATTTTATGGCAATTAACTGAAATCTTTTTTCATTTCTCCCTAAGAAAACAAAATACTCCTCACAAATTTTAGGACAAATAATTCTCTGAGCAGTCAGTATTTGAATAATTTTAAATACTGATGAATTTTTAGGCCATGAAAAGTTATGAGAAATTTATGATTTATAAATCTAAAAATAGGACTAATCTGATTATTATACATCCTATTCACGAAACACATAACACTAAAATTTTGGGTGAGTAATCAGTGTGGATACCATCATAGACCCATCAGAATAAGATTAACTTTTGTATCCAAGTGCACCCTGCTTGACTAGTACCCTCTGTGCCTTATTTTGAAACTTAAAAGATTTGTCATGTTACTATTTTTTCTCTCTGATGGATATAATTCCTCCTACATCCTGTGTCATGATCAGTGAAGCAGATTTCCTACTTCCCAAAACCTGCGTGCTCCCTAACAGAATGACTGAAATTTATCAGCCTTCATGGCTTGTTTTTCCTTCATTTACTCGCTGCACTCACTCTCTCTGCCTTTCCCAATGTGTATTCACCCTTATCCTCTCTACTTCACAATTTCCAACTCCCCTATGATCTATGCCTGTCTTGTATAGAAACTAAGAGGGATACTCCCACTATAACCTGCTGCTGGACTTTGGTCTTAAGAGAGACAACTCATTATCTTTCTCACTTTTTCATTATTACCTGTTTACTAGGTTCATTTTTCCAAGTATTAGAATAAATCAGCACTCATTGAGCATTAAAAAACGCAGGCATTCAAGTAGCTAATGAGGGTACATGGTACTACCTAGAGTGAGCAGTTTGATCGTGAAGACCTTGAATTATTAGAAAACTGTATAATTACTAAACTCAATTCCTTTTAGACTCTCCCGCCAGCACCACACTGTCACTACTCATCAGAACAAGCCTTCCTGGCCAGAAGAGGTTGGCAGTGCTGTCCTAAGGATCAGCAGAGCAGCTTAGGTAAATTAGTGGTGTCGAGGGCCCCAAGGAACCCCCTGTCCTGGCCGCCCTGACCTGCCTCTTCCTACAGACCTGTGGTGCCCTTGAGGTTTCCCCACAGCAGCAGCCTGCTCTCAGCAGTGTTGCATGCAGGCCTGGCCACCAGCAAGGCAAGTGGGGCCAAGACTATGGGTCCAGCTGCTCCTGGATTGACCAGCTCCCCAGTAGGCTGAGGGAAGGTACATATACCCCCTTTGGCCTCACCCACCGTCCGTCCTGCCTGTGGGCTGCCAGGAGCAGGAGGGGAACGGTCACACAGCCCACCATTACGCCATCCTCCTTACCGGGGTAAGCGGAGCAACAGCCTCCCTGATCTCCGAGAGGATCACATGGCAATGGATGTTTCTGGGTGCACGCTGGTAGAGCATCTTCCACCTGAGGCCAGGGCAAACAGCAACAGATTAACCATTGCCCACCCTGCAAACTGCTAAGCCCTTCCTCCCTGGCAGGTCTCCATCTCCCAAGGATCTCCAGCTTCACCCCCAGACGGCCAGGCAGTCAGTCCATGGTGTGCTGAGTGAGTCTCTGAAGGACCCGAGTGTCACTACAGCTGCGGCATGGGGCCTGCCCCTGCTGGACAGGGTGGGGCAGAGAAGCTGCACAGGGAGCAGAACGTGCTCCTGCCCATTAAAACATCCCCTCTAGTGTGGAGAACAGATGAGTGTACAGTGAATATTGGCTGTGAGGGCCAGGGTTCCAGGGTCCCCACTCTCCCATCATTTCTTCAATTTTACTTAAACAGCAGAGGGCTTCCTCTGGGCAGTTAGGGGAGACTCCTGGCCAGCACAGACCACAGAGTCCTCACTGTACTACCCAGCCTGGCCACAGCAGTCCCAGACTACAATGCTAACAGGGCCAAAGGCCAGACCATGGGTGGAAGTGGGCCAGGGCTGCTGCTTGCTGCTATCTCTGCCAGCAGGTGTGAGCCTGGCACCTGCTATAGCAGATGTGAAAACCAGGCGCACAGCAGTAGGCAGGACAGAATATGGGCAGACTCATGCCACACCTTCAATCCCACCTGGACAGTGGTAGCAGCCTGGGGGTCTACATGCTCACCCACAGGAGAACAGGGCTATGCCAGCAGCAGTAGACATGAAACCACTCTGGCCCACAGCATCTAACATCAGAGGGTGCCCAGAGAGGGCAGGAGGGGCTGACCTGCACGAATACCCAGCATCTCACCTGTTCACACAAGCCTCCACAGTGGGGTCCCCAGCGTCCACTGCCTGAAGAACCTCGCGAACATTTTCCTCCAGCCAGCTCATGGTGGCAGGCTATTTCCAGAGGAAGTGCGACCTCCCGAGGTACAGACTCACCAGCTGGGTAGGGCAGGGGGGTGGCTGTGGGAGCAAGGCCTGGGTCAGGGATGGGGGGTTGGCTGTGGGAGCAAGGCCAGGGTCAGGGACGGGGGGCTGGGTGGAGCACGGCCAAGGTCAGGGATGGGGAGCTGGGTGTGGGAAAAAGGCCATGGTCAGGGCAGAGGACTGGCTGTGGGAGCAAGACTGGGACATGGATGGGAGCTGGGTGGAGCAAGGCCAAGGTCAGAGATGGGGAGCTGGGTGGAGGAAGGTCAAGGTCAGGGATGGGGAGCTAGGAGTGGGAACTAGGCCATGGTCAGGGCAGGGGACTGGCTGTGGGAGCAAGACCTGGGTGAGGGATGGGAGCTGGGTGGAGCAAGGCCAAGGTCAGGGATGGGGAGCTGGGTGTGGGAGCAAGGCCTGGGTCAGGGATGGGGAGCTGGGTGGAGCAAGGCCTGCATCAGGGATGGGAGACTGGTTGTAGAGCAAGGCCAGGGTCAGGGATGGAGAGTTGGGTGAAGCAAGGCCTGGGTCAGGGATGGGGGACTGGCTGTGGGAACAAGGCCTGGGTCAGGGATGGGGAGCTGGGTGGAGCAAGGCCAAGTTCAGGGATGGGGAGATGGCTGTGGGAATAAGGCGAGGGTCAGGGATGAGAAGCTGGCTGTGGGAGCAAGGCCAGGGTCAGGGATGGGGGACTGGCTGTGGGAGCAAGGCCAGGGTCAGGGATGAAGGACTGGCTGTGGGAACAAGGCCTGGGTCAGGGATCGGGGGCTGGGTGTGGAAATAAGGCCAGTGTCAGGGATGGGGAGCTGGGAGGAGAAAGGCCAAGGTCAGGGATGGGGAGCTGGGTGGAGCAAGGCCAGGGTCAGGGATGGGGAGCTGGCTGTGGAATAAGGCCAGGGTCAGGGCAGGGGCATGGCTGTGGGAGCAAGGCCAGGGTCAGAGATGGGTGGCTGGCTGAGGGAGCAAGGCCAGGATCAGGGATGGGAACCTGGGTAAAGCAAGGCCAAGGTCAGGGATGGGGAGCTGGCTGTGGGAGCAAAGCCAGGGTCAGGGATGGGGGGCTGGGTGGAGCAAGGCCAAAGTCAGGGATGGGGAGCTAGGAGTGGGAACTAGGCCATGGTCAGGGTAGAGGACTGGCTGGGGGAGCAAGACCAGGGTCAGGGATGGGAGTTGGGTGGAGCAAAGCGAAGGTCAGGGATGGGGAGGTGGGTGTGGGAGCAAGGCCTGGGTCAGGGATGGGGAGCTGGGTGGAGCAAGGCCTGCATCAGGGATGGGAGACTGGTTGTAGAGCAAGGCCAGGGTCAGGGATGGAGAGTTGGGTGGAGCAAGGCCTGGGTCAGGGATGGGGGACTGGCTGTGGGAACAAGGCCTTGGTCAGGGATGGGGAGCTGGATGGAGCAAGGCCAAGGTCAGGGATGGGGAGATGGCTGTAGGAATAAAGCCAGGGTCAGGGATGAGAAGCTGGCTGTGGGAGCAAGGCCAGGGTCAGGGATGGGGGACTGGCTGTGGGAGCAAGGCCAGGGTCAGGGATGAAGGACTGGCTGTGGGAACAAGGCCTGGGTCAGGGATAGGGAGCTGGGTGGAGCAAGGACAAGGTCAGGGATGGGGAGCTGGGAGGAGAAAGGCCAAGGTCAGGGATGGGGAGCTGGGTGGAGCAAGGCCAGGGTCAGGGATGGGGAGCTGGCTGTGGAATAAGGCCAGGGTCAGGGATGAAGGCCTGGCTGTGGGAGCAAGCCTGGGTCAGGGATGGGGAGCTGGGTAGAGCAAGGCCTGGGTCAGGGATGGGGGGCTGGCTGTGGAGCAAGGCCTGGGTCAGGGATGGAGGGCTGGCTGTGGGAGCAAGGCTTGGGTCAGGGATTGGGGGCTGGCTGTGGGATCAAGGCCTGGATCAGGGATGGGGAGCTGGGTGAAGCAAGGCCAAGGTCAGAGATGGGGGGCTGACTTTGGGAGCAAGCCTTTGTCAGGGATGGGGGGCTGGCACTGGGAGCAAGACCTGGGTCAGGGATGGGGAGCTGGGTGGAGCAAGGCCAGCGTCAGGGATGGGGAGCTGGGTGGAACAAGGCCAGGGTCAGGGATGGGGGACTGGCTGTGGGAGCAAGACCAAGGTAAGGGATAAGGAGCTGGCTGTGGGAGCAAGGCCTGGGTCAGGGTTGGAGAACTGGGTGGAGCTAGTCCTGCTTCAGGGATGGGCGACAGGCTGTGGGAGCAAGGCCAGGCTCAGGGATGGAGAGCTGGGTGGAGAAAGGCCTGGATCAGGGATGGCTGTGGGATCAGGGCCTGGGTCAGGGATGGGGAGTTGGCTGAGCAAGGCCAAGGTCAGAGATGGGGGGCTGGCATTGGGAGCAAGCCTGTGTCAGGGATGGGGAGCTGGGTGGAGCAAGGCCTGTGTCAGGGATGGGGAGCTGGGTGGAGCAAGGCCAGGTCAGGTATGGGAGCTGCTTGGAGCAAAGCCTGGGTCAGGGATTGGGGACTGGCTGTGGGAACAAGGCCTGGGTCAGGAATGAGGAGCTGGGTGGAGCAAGGCCAAGGTCAGGGATGGGGAGCTGTGTGGATCAAGACCTGGGTCAGGGTTGGGAGCTGGGTGGAGCAAGGCCAGGGTCAGGGATTGAGTGTAGGCTGTGGGAGCAAGCCTGGGTCACATATGGGGAGCTGGGTGGAGCAACGCCTGGGTCAGGGATGAGGAGCTGGGTGAAGCAAGGCCTGGGTCAGGGATTGGGGACTGGCTGTGGGAACAAGGCCATTTTCAGGGATGTGGGACTGGCTTTGGGAGCAAGGCCTGGGTCAGGGATGGGGGACTGGCTGTGGGAACAAAGCCTGGGTCAGGGATGAGGAGCTGGGTGGAGCAAGGCCAGCGTCAGGGAAGGGGAGCTGTGTGGATCAAGACCTGGGTCAGGGTTGGGAGCTGCGTGGAGCAAGGCCAGGGTCAGGGATTGCGGGCTGGGTAGAGGAAGGCCAAGGTCAGGGATGGGGAGCTGGGTGTGGGAACTAGGCCATGGTCAGGTCAGGGGACTGGCTGTGGGAGTAAGACCTGGGACAGGGATGGGAGTTCAGTGGAGCAAGGCCATGGTCAGGGATGGGGAGCTGGATGTGGGAGCAAGACCTGGGTCAGAAATGCCGAGCTGCATAGAGCAAAGCCTAGGTTAGGGGTAGGGTACTGGCTGTGGGAGCAAGGCAAGGGTCAGGGATGGAGAGCCGGGTAGAGCAAGGCTTGGGTCAGGGATGAGGAGCTGGGTGGATCAAGACCTGGGTGAGGGATGAGGAGCTGGGTGGAGCAATGCCATGGTCAGGGATGGGGAGCTGGCTGTGGGAACAAGCCTGGGTCATGGATGGGGAGCAGGGTGGAGCACTGCTTGGGTCAGGGATTGGGGGCTGCCTGTGGGATCAAGGCCTGGGTCAGGGATGGAGAGCTGGGTGGAGCAAGGCCAAGTTTAGAGATGGGTGGCTGGCTTTGGGACCAATCCTGTGTCAGATATGGGGAGCTGGATGGAGCAAGGCCTGGGTAAGGGATGGGGGGCTTGCTCTGGGAGCAAGACCTGGGTCACGGATCGGGAGCTGGGTGGAGCAAGGCCAGGGTCAGGGATGGGGAGCTGGGTGGAACAAGGCCAGGGTCAGGGATGGGGTATTGGCTGTGGGAGCAAGGCCAGGTTCAGGGATGGGGGACTGGCTTTGGGAGCAAGGCCAGGGTCTGGGTTGGGGAGCTGGGTGGAGCAAGGCCAAGGTCAGGGATGGGGAGCTGGCTGTGAAAGCAAGGCCTGGGTCACGGTTGGGGCACTGGGTGGAGGCAGGCCTGCCTCAGGGATGGGGGACTGGCTGTGGTAGCAAGGCCAGGGTCAGGGATGGAGAGCTGGGTGGAGAAAGGCCTGGGTCAGAGATGGGGGGCTGGCTGTGGGATCAAGGCCTGGGTCAGGGATGGGGGACTGGCTGTGGGAATAAGGCCTGGGTCAGGGATGGGGAGCTGGGTGGAGCAAGGCATGGGTCAGGGATGGGGGACTGGCTGTGGGATCAAGGCCTGGGTCAAGGATCGGGTGCTGGATGGAGCAAGGCTAGGGTCAGGGATGGAAGCTGGGTGGAGCAAAGCCTGGGTCAGTGATTGGGGACTGGCTGTGGGAAGAAGGCCTGGGTCAGGGATGAGGAGCTGGGTGGAGCAAGGCCAAGGTCAGGGATGGGGAGCTGTGTGGATCAAGACCTGGATCAGGGTTGGGAGCTGGGTGGAGCAAGGCCAGGGTCAGGGATTTAGAGCTGGCTGTGGGAGCAAGCCTGGGTCAGAGATGCGGAGCTGGGTGGAGCAAGGCCTGGGTCAGGATTGGGTAGCTGGTTGTGGAGCAAGGCCAGGGTCAGGAATGGGGGGCTGGGTGGAGTAAGGCCAAGGTCAGGGATGGGGAGCTGGGTGTTGGAACAAGGCCATGGTCAGGGCAGGGGACTGGCTGTGGGAGCAAGACCTGGGACAGGGATGGGAGTTGGGTGGAGCAAGGCCAAGGTCAGTGATGGGGAGCTGGATATGGGAGCAAGACCTGAGTCAGGGATGGGGAGCTGGGTAGAGCAAAGGCTGGGTCAGGGTTAGGGGACTGGCTATGGGAGCAAGGCTAGTGTCATGGATGGGGAGCCGGGTGGAGCAAGGCCTGGATCAGGGATGGGGGACTGGCTGTGGTAACATGGCCTGGGTCAGGGTTGAGAAGATAGGAGGAGCAAGGCCAAGGTCAGGGATGGGGAGGTGGGTGAATCAAGACCTGGGTCAGGGATGAGGAGCTAGGTAGAGCAAGGCCAGGGTCAGGGTGGGGAGCTGGCTGTGGGAGCAAGCCTGGGTCAGAGATGGGGAGCTGGGTGGAGCAAGGCCTGGGTCAGGGAATAGGTGCTGGCTGTGGAGCAAGGTGTGGATCAGGGATGGGGGGCTGGCTGTGGAGCAAGGCCTGGGTCAGGGATGGGGTCTGGCTGTGGGAGCAAGGCTTGGGTCAGGGATTGGAGGCTGGTTGTAGGATCAAGGCCTGGGTCAGGGATGAGGAGCTGGGTGGAGCAAAGCCAAGGTCAGAGATGTGGGCCTGGCTTTGGGAGCAATCCTGTGTCAGGGATGGGGAGCTGGGTGCAGCAAGGCCTGGGTAAGGGTTGGGGGGCTGGCTGTGGGAGCAAAACCTGGGTAAGGGATGGTGAGCTGGGTGGAGCAAGTTCAAGGTCAGGGATGTGGAGGTTGCTGTGGGAGCAAGGCCTGGGTCAGGGATCGGGGGCTGGGTGTGGAAATAAGGCCAGTGTCAGGGATGGGGAGCTGGGTGGATCAAGGCCTGGGTCAGAGATGGGGAGCTGGGTGGAGCAAGGCCAGGGTCAGGGATCGGGAGCTGGCTGTGGAGCAAGGCCTTGGTTAGGTATGGGCGACTGGCTGTGGTGCAAGGACTGGGTCTGGGATGGGCGGCTGCCTGTGGGAGCAAGCCTGGGTCAGGGATGGGGAGCTGGGTAGAGCAAGGCCTGGGTCAGAGATGGGGGGCTGGCTATGAGAGCAAGACCTGGGTCAGGAATGGGGAGCTGGGTGGAACAAGGCCTGGGTCAGCCTACTGCTCAACAGGAGATGACCAGCTGTTCTGTGGCTCGTTCCTTCCTTGCGCTCTCCAACCTGACCTCATCCTCTGGATCTGGCCTAACAACTACTTCTCTGAGGGATGCCAGGCCAGGTAATGGTGGGGGGTGTTCTTGGACCCATGCTGTCTTCTATGCTAACGTGAGATTCATAGTGGACTTCAGGCCATTAATCTTGACTTCAGGAGGACTAGAGCCTGAGGTCAGCCACATGAGTGGTCAGCCATGCAGGTCTGACAGAGTTCCAGTGACAAATGCTGACGTCAAGTTTCATTAAGCCTCCTGGTTGGCATAGGTCTGTTTGTGTTCTCAGGTGTCACTGGGAGGAGAAGGTGCTCTTCCTCACTGCACTGGGAGCGGGAGGCTGGGAGCTCATAAGTGGTGACACTGGACCCTCCCGAAGTGCTCTTCTTTTTTCTCAGGGGCTGCAGTCTTGTCTTTATGCTGAAGTAAACCCTAACCCTGAGCATAATAGCTCTGAACTCCAAGACCTTCTGGTGAATCACTGAACCTGAAGGCAACCTTGGGGACCAGTGAACTGGACGTCAGAAGTGAGAGTGGTCTCGGGACCCCAAGCCTATGGAGGTGCAGAAAGTGAGGATGGTCTCGGGACCCCAAGCCTGTGGCAGTGTCAAGTGAGACGGGCCTGGGAGACACCTGACCTCCCTTGACCTTGGCAGCTCCCATCCGTGAGCCACGTAAGGCCTGTGCTCTGTGACCCTGAAGGCGCAGTGTGATCAGCACCCTTCCTGGCCCATTAAGTTTACAGGCCTCTCCTGCACCCAGGTGCCTGCCTGTGCCCCCCTCTGTGGTCCTGGTGCTCTCTCGGCTGCCCTCAGGCATGTCTGTCTCGGCCCTGTGCTGACTCCTCACCCTGCTCATTCCCTAGGGTGGCCATGGCACCACCTGACTTACCTGTTCACTGTCCATCCCCAGGATGTTTGCCCTTGAACAGGCCTGGACTGTCTCTTGTTCCCCATGCCCAGCCCACTGACCAGACCCCATGCTGTCCTCAGCCCCCGTGCAGCCCACCCCTGGTAGGGGTTCCTGTGAAGGGTCAGTCTGTAGGCCCTAGCAGGTACCCTTGTACCAGCTGACAGTAGGCTTGGGTGTGCCGGTCACGCGGCAAGCCAGCTTTACAGTTTCCCCCAGCTCAGCCGTGCAGTCAGCCAGTTCCTCTTCAAATTCCAGAGGACCTGAGGACACATGTGGGGGTCTGAGGACTTTGAGGGTGGGATGTCAGGCCTATGTCCCCTGGGTGCACCCTGGCAAATTGCCCCCAACAACAGCAGTGGCCTCACATCCAAGGGCCTGGTTACTGACTAAGCTGGGTGTGGCTGCACGAGGCAGGGACAGACCAGGGTACAAGACCATCACACCCAAACATGACCTGGTCAGATACTCCAAGTCTGGAGCTATGCCATGTCCCCACTACATCCCTTTTGTCCCAGGGTCAGCTCAACACCTGCTATGGGGCTCCCTGGGAGGCCAAAGCCATTGGTCCCTCAGCTAGATCTGACCAAGGGGAGAACCAAGCCACCAGTGCAGAAAGCAACCCATGCCCACGTGCCCGGCCTGGGTGCAGCCCGCTGGGCATCTAAGTGATGTTCAGGTCCCCACACCAGCACAGCACCAGGGACACTCACGCCACACAGGCAGGGCCAGGCGCTGCTGGATGCTGCTGATCTCCTTCACCAAGGAGTGCTTGATGATGACTGTGCACGCCTGCAGCAGGTACTTGCGCACAGAGTACTCCCGCTCATGCCACACCTCGAAGGCAAGGTCGTCCCCTTCCACCTGGTCGTTCAGGTCGATGCTGCTTAGCTGTTGAGGGGTGCAACATTAGTGGGAGGACAGAGCTAAGCATCCCTAGACAGACAGGGTCCAGTAGGGCTATGCCCAGGTCATCCCAGAACAATGGCAAGTTCTGCTCCAGTGGCCACCCTGGAGCCCAGGAACAGGGAAACCTCCACTGGCCTGCATGACACCCCCAGCCCCTGGCACCACAGACCTTCATCATATTCCAGAACACATAGCTGAAGGTGTCGGTGCGCCAGTTTCGTCGGGGCTTGCAGATCATCAGGTGGTTCCGAAACAGGAAGACATGGCGATTGTGGCCCTTCCAAGGCATTCGGGCTCCTGGTGCTCCCTCCCACACAATGAAGTGGCCCTGGGGTGTGAGTAGATGTGGTTGGACTGTGGTTGCCTGGCTCCATCCCTGGGCGCAGACCCCAGGGTCATCTATGAGCCCAGCACCCACAAAAGCCACACCCCACCACATGGCAGCAGACGCAAGTCCCCCCACCTGGCGGATGGGCTCCCCCAGGGCCTCCAGGGTGCCAGGGTAGTTCTCCATGAGGGACACGTGCAGCTTGTTCTCAGCACGCTGGGGCAGCGCTGACACGACTGCGTAGGCCTGCTCCAGAAGGGCGCAGTTCTGCTGGTTCCGCGCCTTGTTGTGGATCAGCTCCTGAGGCAGACCAAGGGTCAGGACCCAGACCGCTTCAGCCCCAAGGCCTGGCCTGGACATTCAGGGCTGGGGCAGGACAGGGCTTCCCACCTTGAGCAGAGCCTGGTACTTCTGCACCCGCTCCACCGGCTGCTCCAGGTAGTGCTGCAGTGGGGGTGGCAGTGGCTGCGAGGGGTCCCCAGCAGACAGCATCTCCTCAGTGCATTTCTGTAGGCACCACAGGGCGGGTTTCAGGCAAGAAAGCACAGCTCCAGTTAGGGCATCCTGACAGTAGAGGACATCCCAGGGGCACTCTCACACCTGGCCCTGAACCTGGACAATGGCTGTGTTACCATCTAGCCGGACGCATGCACAGAACTTGGGCAGTGAAGTGGCCAGCCCAGGAGCACAGAGCTACAGGGCTCAAGGGTCCCTGGGGACTGTGGGGAAAGAGATCAGGGAATATGAACTAAGGCCATGAGCACAGGACAAGGGCTAAGCCTCAGGGGACTTTCAGGTCAGTGAGTTTTCTGGTGGGAGTCAAGGCCAGCACTAGGCCTGGGAGTAGCCAGGGAGGGGTACCATGGCCAACGCCATGGAGCCAGGCATGAGCACCTTGTAGAACTCCTGGACGGGCGTGCTGACAACCACGGACTCTGCCTGCACACGGCCCACCAGGAACTCCAGGTACTTCTCAAAGGCTTCCTGGTTCTTGATGAAGCACATGGCCACATCATCATCTGTGTCACAGCGATGCAGGTCCTGCAAGAAGCTGCCACAGAGAGGGACAGGGTCAGGGACAGGGTCAGGCACAGCTCACAGCCCAGTCCTGGGCCCTGTCCTTGAGAGGCTATGGTTCTTGCCCAGGAGTGGGTTCTGGGTCTGTGAGACTGAGTATACTAAGCTGGGTGTGCAGACATGTGGGCACGTACAGAAGTGCATGGGTATGTACACTTGCCCACGAGTGTGCAGATGTGTAGTACGTGAGCATGTATATGTGGGTACATGCATGTACATGTGCACGTGTGTGGGTGCATGTGTGTATGCATGTGGCTGTGCATGTATACACAAGTGTGCAGATATGACCATGCATGTGTGGCATGTGTGTATAATATGTGTGCATGTGTTTGCCTGAATGTGTCTGTGGATGTGCGCATGGCACACACATGCACTCAAATGCTTGTGTGAGTGTGCAAGAGTACATGTGCATGGAGATCAGCATGCATGTGAGTGCACATATCTATGTGTATCCAGCATGTATGTACATTTTTGTACAGGAATCACATATGTATGTGTGCACACATGTACACTATGTGCACACACATATCAAGTACATGTCCATGCACATTTGAGGCTGGGTGCGTGAGCATATGTGGTGTGCACATGGGACTTCCCGTGTGCCCGTGTACATTCATGTGCATGCACATGGGCCTGTGTGAGTGCTCATGGGTAGCAGGTATTCTTCAGCCTTCAACCCATATGGCGAGCGTCTGTCACTGGGGCATCACACAAGTGGGATGTGCCCATGGGTAAATCGAGTTCCTACCCCAGCTGCTGAGTGTCACCCTCCACGAGGCCTGACCCACAACTGTGCGTGCACCTCACATGTATGTGTGTGGCCTTGCCTACCTGCTGTGGAAGCAACTGATGTCCTGTACATTGCGAAAAATGACTGCCTTCTGGCTGGCCACGGCTGCTGGTGCTGTTTGTAGTGGCTTTGGAGGAACTGAAGCTCACCCACGAAGGTCTGCTCTGAGCTCAGCAGTTCCTGGATGACAGAACTGGTGGAAGAGTGGCATCAGGGAGTGCCCAGCAGCTGCCCTGCTCCCACTGTCCCTAGTCTCCACATGGGGACTAGGGATACATGGAGAGCTTGCTCCCTTGCACTGCAGTTAAATGGGGTTCCTGTGATCAGGAGCCTGTCACCCAGTTTCAGAAAGTGGGTAGGTGGTGGAGCAAGGGCACCACCTCTTCCCCAGGAAGCCCTCCCGAATGAGGCTCTGGGAGGGCACAGCTGCAGAAACCAGGGGCAGGACCGTGACCTAAGGAGGCTCACACAGCTTCAGCAAGCACAGGTCCCCCATGAAGAAGCACGGCAGAACGCCAGCTGGCCCTTGAGGCCCAGCAGCCAGCTGTGGCTCCACTCTCAACCCTCCCCAACACATACCTCAGCCTGGTCTTGTACTCATCCTCGGACACGGCCTCGGGGAATTCGGGGGCCTCACTGGGCCCCCACTCAGGAGACAGCTATTGAGAAACAGGAGTTTGTTCCAGGGCACCAGTTTGTTCCACCTCCTCTGTGGCCACCGGGCTCCTGTCCCTTACTTCCAGGTTTCTCTGGCGAAGGGCCAGGATCCCAGGGCCTTGGCACCCTCCCCCAGCTCCGGACTACCATACCTTGAGCCTCTTGTCCAGGTAGGCTGGTGACACACAGCCTTGCCTGGAGGGGCTGGACTTGGTGGGCTTGGTGCGCACAAGCCAGTGCAGTGGGTGGGCTGAGTCCAAGACCTCCACATACTGGCCTTCCCGCAGTGTGATGGCATCCTGCTCGGCCCCCAGGGGTAGGTAGTTGGCCATGGCCACATAGATATCAAAGATCTGATAAAGAGAAAT
Source organism: Ictidomys tridecemlineatus (assembly GCF_052094955.1). Classification (NCBI taxonomy): domain Eukaryota; kingdom Metazoa; phylum Chordata; class Mammalia; order Rodentia; family Sciuridae; genus Ictidomys; species Ictidomys tridecemlineatus. Next base: position 188,098 of record NW_027521053.1, read on the forward strand.
GGGCCTAAGTCTTGGGGCCAGAGGGGTGAGGCCTGCCAAGGCCCCCCATTGCCCCCCACCTCTGAGGAGGGATAGGTTCTCCCAACCCCCTAAAACCCCCAAGAGCACAGAGGGGAGGGTGCTGAGTCCAGGGGTTGAAGAGGTACCCAGTCCAGGGCCACAGGGCAGGAGCCCCCAGGGTCACTCTGCACAGATGGCAGTGAGAGGGCTGGCTCCTGCCAACGTGGATGGGCGCCTAGACTGTGGTTGCTCACAGCGCCTTGCTGCCCACTGCCCCCTGCAACCCAAGAGGTGGTGGGCTCTGGAGGCAAAGGTGCGCTCTTCACAGATGGCAGTGAGAGTGACATCAGAGGTAGTGCTCTGCAGGAACCCACGTGCAGAGACCCTGCCCTCTGCTCTAACCTCTGGTGTCCCTTGGTGTCTCTGGGGGTGATGTCCCTTCCTTGGTAGCACCAGGCCCTTGCAGCCCCCCATTGTCTCTTCAGCAAGTCAGGCCCCAAGCCCTGTTCCTAAGGGTCCTAGCCCACCCACCTCTCCTTGGGAGTCCCCATCCTCTGACTCTGAGGATGACTCCTGGACGCTGGAGGAGGGCCGCGACCGGCCATGCCGGGGGGAGGTGGACAGAGTCTTGGACTCCTCATCACTGTCACCTCCAGGCACCTGCAGTTTGGCTGGGCGAACACAAGAGTTGTGATGTCCCTGGAAGGCTGTCCCCCTACTGCCTACCACCCAGCCAGTCTCCAGGGCTCCCAGGCACAGAGTCCTAGCTAGGCCCCATGTGAGGACACAGGGTCCCAGCCTCCCCTGTGGTTGGGGGGGTCCCATCCTGGCCCCCTCACCCTGTGTGATCTTGGCCGACACCATCTCAGTGATCTGGGAGGTGAGTTTCTGTAGGAATTCCTCTGTAGCCACCTCAGTGAGGGACAGGTGGCTATGGGCCTCCTCAGCCACCAGGGCCTCCCCTGGGGGAACAAACACAACACTGTGGGGTCATGCTTCCCCCAAAAGTTCACTGCAATTCTCCTAGGGGCTGATGGTGAGCAGGAGACCAGGCCCTGGCAGGGAGACCATGAGGTGGTGCCAGCAGGAAGAGACCAGTGAGGTCAGCAGGATGCAGAGCCTGTGACCAGGGATGAGAATGAAGGGAGCGGGTCTGGACAGAAGAGGCAGCAAGTGGCCAGAGAATGGCAAGCACAGCTAAGGGGCAGCAGGTGGCAGGCAGGGCTGCAGGCAGATGGTGAGGGAGCTGAGGACAGGGCTGGGCAGGGTCCAGCCTGGCATCAGGCTTGAGGCAGGGTTGGGGCTGTGGGGGCCGAGGTGACTTTGTGGCTCTTCTTAACATAGCCCACTGGGCATGGGCCCCCTGACCACAGAGGTCAGAAATAGCTCTGACTCCAACCAGAGCTGGGAGCTGGCCATGAGAGGACAGGAACCTAGAGCCCAGGCTGCTCAGGTCCAAAGGGCGGCCTCCCCTGCACCCAACCCGGGCATACCTTTCCTCTGCCCAGCAAGGCCGGTGAGACCAGCAGACTCTGACATCTGTGCTGAGATGGCTTGGGTGGTCCTGAGGGGAGGAGGGGTGTCCTGCCAGCCCAGCTTGGACCCCACCACTCTGCTCCCCATAGAGGGGGGCCTAGGGGCCAGGACACCACAATCAGTGGCTCCACACCAGAAGGGGCCCATAAAAACTTCATTTGATAGTGTGGAGAAGCTGCACAGGGAAGGGGGTGGCCACCCACAGGGCTACACCACCCTAGCCCACTGGGTAAGTCAGTCAGGGCACCCACTCACCCCTGTAGGAAGGTAGAAATGAGAGCCTCCTTCATCTTCTCCTGCTCCTCCTCCTTGGGCACTGTCCAGAGATCCAGGGGAGCTGTCAGGACCAGTCCTGTACTCCGATACCTTGAGTCCTGGGCTGGGACCCCTACCCAGGACATCTAGACCACCCTGGGGGCCCTGCCTGCACTGTCCCTAAGAAGCCCTGGCAAGGGTCTGTGCCTAAGCGCCCACCTCCCTGTCCACTCTCAGCACTTGGTCACCCATGGGGTTGGGGGACAGGCCTGCCCTCCAAGCACCATCGCTCAGAGGGGCTGAACAGAGGGCTCTGGGCAGGGCCTGCAGGCCATCTGTGCACCATGCAGGCAGGGCTGAGGTTCCAGGCCAAACTGGCCTGCACCACTGGGCCCAGACTGCTCTTGGGCTCTGCAGGCGAAGGATCAGAGGTGGGTGAAGGCCATACATCCCAAGCTGGTCCCTCACCACACCCAGGCTCCCTACTCACTGCCTGAGACATGCAGGCTGGCAGAGCAGAGGGCCTGGCCAGCGGCCTTGGTGGCAATGCACGTGTAGGTGCCCTGGTGTTGCCGGCCCACATCTAGCAGGACCAGGCTGTGCTGCTGAGCAGAGCTGGCCATAGTGTAGCCTGGGGTGTTTGGGCCAATCCACAGCACGCCTCTCTCGGCCTCCTCCTTGAGCCAGTGTATGGTGGGGGCCTGGCATCCTGTGGGCAGGAGAGGGCTCAGTGGGTACACAGCCCCACTGGCTATGGGCCTCCAGAAGAGGGTGCTTGGCAAGAGTGATATGAGGGGTGGAGCAGGAGGCCATGCAGGGTGGCATGGGTGGACTGTGGGAGGGTGGCATGGGGACTCTGGGGGGGGTGATCTTTCTCCGGGGAGTGAGGATGCCCACCTTCCACCTTCACCGAGAATGTGATGCTGGAGCCCCTCTTCACTTTCTTGGGGGTGAACCTCTCCAGGATGCGGGGTGGCACCAATTGCTCACACACATCTGGGAGAGCAAGGACAGCCATGGAGACACCCGGCACCCCTCCTTCAGCTCCCACGTCCTGATGTCCTTGTTCTGGGAACCCCAGGTAGTTCTCTGCGACCTGTGCCTGTGGCCCCAGAGAGCCCTCTTCCTGCACCTCCACCGCTACCAGGCCCAGGGCTGGTCCACTCTGGCCTCACACCCACAATCCACCCAGCCTCTGTCTGCCCACAGGGCCATCTCACCTGATGCTGACTTCTCTTCTGGTTCATCAGGACATGAAAAGTGCAGAGGGAGTCAGATGTGCAGCATGCACAGATTCCCTTGCTTCCCTACATGTGGGAAGGTCCTGTCCTACTGCCCAGTGGGGGGACCTGGGCATGGCCCCACCCATGGTCAAAGGTCCATTACCCTGCCTGAAACTTTGGCCGGGAGGCCAAAGAACTCACACTCCAGTGTACATCCGTGTGACATCCCCACCCTCCCTGTGCCCACTGGGAATCTGGGGCCCCGCCTAGAACCACATGGGCACTGGGAGATGGCAGCTGGGGCTGCACCCTGAGAGGCAGGAGGAGGACCCAGCAACAGTCTCTCCGCAGGACCAGTATGGGTCAAACTAGGAGTCAGCTCTCAGTGCTCAGAACGTTTGGGAAAATAAAGACACAGGAGTTTTCTTGTCAGAGCTGCCACTGGGGCTTTGTGCAGGTCTGCTGGGCCCAGTGTTCGTCCGCTTCCCCCAAGAGCCTGCTCATCACTCAGGGCGTCCAAGCCCCACTGGGCACCCGCTCCTGTGGGGCAATTCTGCCATCTGTGCCACTGTGCATAGGGCAATGGGCTGGGCCCCGGCCTGATGGGGCCTGGCATGCAGTACATGTGGCACTGCTCACTCCTTCAGGGCACACACCTCGGACCAGCAGATGGGCAGATGAGTAGGCAGCACCAACAGAATTGCTGATATAGGCTGCATACTGGCCCACGTCCTCCCGGGTGACAGAGACGATCTCCAGGGTGTGCAGTGTCTTCTTGTCAGCCATGCGAATGTGGGCAGATGTAGACAGGGGCTGGCCATCTTTGAACCAGTACAATCTGGGGACTGGGTAGCCTACCCCATGGAGGAGAGTGGTCAGCACATGACCATTCTCAATGGGCACTATACTCTTTCGATGGGAGACAGACAAAGGCCCAGAAAAGAGGTTGCTCAGAGGCCAGCGAGCCTCTGGTGTGGGGGTGGGGTGGCAGCCTCTTGTTGCCCAGCAGCAGGCACACATGACCTCCTGACCTCCACTGGTCAGGCCCTTCCCATATGTAACCAATGGGAGACAGCTCCTGGCCTCCCTCCAGCTATGGTGCCCACTCCCCAGCACCTCACCTTTCACTTTGAGCTGAAATTTGGCCAGGCGTGTACCAGGGGCCACCTGGAGGTCCCTCAGCTCCTCCACCACCTGGGGCAGCTGCCTCTCATCTGATTCGGTTCCCTCTTGCTCCCGGCTGGCAAAAAAGACAAATAAGGAGTAGCCATAAAGTGGAGCAGGCTGAGGGTCCAGGCAGGAGGGCCCACGGGGTGAAGGTCAGAGGCGGATAGGTTTGAGGTTCCCTGTATGCTGAGTGGAGGAGCAGAGGGACAGAAACGGCCAGGGTCTGACTGAAAGCTGCAGGCTTGGGAAAGTCGATCTAAGCCACCCAGCCCAGATCACCACTTCCCGGGAGGCCCTGGGCCGCTGTCTGTGTGGCCCCACCTAGACAGGTATCCCTGGGCACTGAAGTAGGATGAGGTCTCCATGGCGTCTGCGGCAGTGTCGTAGTCTGTGCTGGTCACTGGGGAGGAAAAGTGAGTGGAGGAGGCTCAGGACTTTGGGATTTCAGGGGGACGCGCCCTCCTGGGCCTGCCCACCCCTGCTGTTCCCAGCCTCGTTCTTCCACACCAATAACTAACTGCAAGCCTCTTAGGCCCAGCACAAAATGTCATATGACCTGAGTCTCCAGAAACAGCAGACAGGGACAGTGGCAGAACCTTCTGGTTCCATCCCACCAGGGCATGAGAGGTTGGAGACACAAGCCTCAAAACCAAGAGAAAGAGACTTGAATTTCTGGCCAAGAAGGGGCAACAAGCTGGACTTCCACCACTGTGGGCCAAGCGAGAGTCCCCAGAGTGCCCATGCTGAGACGCTACCCCAGCAGGATGGTTGGGAGGTGGGGCTCTGGGCCTGGGGCCAGTGGGAGCTGAATGGCAGCTGCACCTTAGCCAAGGACCCGAGACCCCTGGCCCTTCTTGCCATGTTCTCAGTGACATTCAGGTAAAATTGGGGGACTTTACAAGATTTCTTAGACAATAAAATGGAAGAAAATAGTCTTTTACAAATGGTGTTAAGAAAGAGTGAACTTGGAGCCTTACCTCAAACTCACAAATTCCCTCCAAGGGAACCAAAGACCTCAACTTCAGAGCTACCACCAAGTTTCCAGAAGAAAACACACATGTGGGTCTTTATGACTCACATCAGGCAGCACTTGCATACGTGTGGCAAAGCCCAAGCAGGCAAGAAAGAGCAGAGACCCTAGCCTTCATCAGGCCAGACACAGTGCCCCCAAAACATGGCCAAGAAAGGGAAAGACCGAGGTCATGCCTCTGATGCAGCCCGGAATCAGAAACACGTGAAGAGCTCTTTCAGCTCTGGAAGGAGACCAGCCATCAGTGCCCACCATGCCACAGCTCCAAGCATGCCTGTATGCAGGGGAGCCTCCACCACGACCCCACACACACCAGCAGCAGTTCTGTGGCCAGGGCACCTGCCAGCTGCATGTCCTCTAGCCCAGCTCAGCTCTGACCCTGTTTGCCTGGGGACAGGCAAGACAACCTGCTTCAGAGGCTAGTCAGAAGCCCAGGCTCCTCGCTGGGGTGGACCCAGTGGATATAAATCAGGACCCATGGTCTCCCTGGGGCAGGATTAACCTGCCAGGGCAGCTCACAGAAGCCAACCAAGGGTCCTGTTGCCTAGGCTGAAGGTGTTTTAAGGACACCTCAGGAGCAGCCAGATGTGAGATCATGTCGGGCAAGCTTTGGTGGGCACAGCCCCTGCCAGCACCTCTGTTTCCATCAGGCCGAAGTTCCCTGAGGCCCACAGCCTGGGCACCCTACTCCAGCTGTGTCACACGCCATCCCCAGTGGATGGGGTGGGGCCCTTTCCAGGCTTCCTGTCAAAGCTTGGTCTTCCTGGCCAGCCTGCCCACCAAGGCTACAGGGACCCTGTAATTAATTGGTGTCTATTTGCTAATTAATTAGACACCAGTGCTACAAGTTCAAGTATGGGGGTCAGGGGTCAGGGCGTGCTGTGAGGGTGGCTCTGCAGTGCCAGGGCTGGGGGCAGTTGCTTGGAGGGTAGAGGGGCCCACTAGATCCCTGCCTGCTTCAGCCCAGGTTCCCCACCCCTTCTCTTGTGCCACAATGGGGTGGGGGCTGGAGCTCTCCTCCAGGAGAAGCAGGCACTACAGATCCGGTGTCTGCTGGACCCAGTCCTGGAGAGAGCCATCACCCCCTAGCATGTTTTGCCTGCCTTGGCTTGACTGTTCTCGTGACTGCTGGGCCAGCTGAGGGCAAAGCAGGGAGACAGTGGTTGGATGGAAGGAAGAACTTCCCAGTTACCAGGGGGCCCTGTTGCCTGTTGCCCTGGAGTGTACTCAGAGCCTCACTGACCACATGTATGGGCTGTGCAGCCTGGGAATCCCTCCTCATGTCCCCCTTTCTACCTCTTCCCAGGGCCCCCAACCATGCAGGTGACCATTGAGGATGTGCAGGTCCAGGCGAGTGGTACGGCACAGTTTGAGGCTGTCATTGAGGGGCACCCACAGCCCACTGTGACATGGTACAAGGTAAGAGCTGGCCCAAGGAGGCAGGGTGGGACCCTCAGAGGCCGGAGGCACCTGTGTGTGCATGTGTGTACGAAAACCGCACCACACAATCCTAGCTGTGTGGCCCCTCGTGCAATCCCCAAGCCCATCATGGCTGGGCATGGGGCTGGACCTGGGGCCGACACACAGCAGGTACCAGGGAAGGGCAGGTGGGCCTGATGCTAGGATGGGCTGATGGCGTCCTGGCCTGCTGGTGTTTCAGGATGGTGTCCAAATGGAGGACAGTGCCCGGCTGAGCCAGCAGAAGGATGGCACCACTCACTGCCTGCTACTGAAGGATGTGGCCCAGCAAGATGCAGGCGTCTACACCTGTCTCACACACAATGCTGCTGGCCAGGTGCTCTGCAAGGCGGAACTGCTGGTCCATGGGGGTAAGCCGCAGAGCCTCCCAGGCCCAGGGCCGCTTGGTCTCCACATTGCATCCCCAGTCCCCACAGGGACCCCAGCTCAAGGTTCCCATGGGCCACAGACCCAGGCCCAGGGAACAGCTTGCCAGCTCCACAGTACTGGGGACGAGGGCCAGGGCAGTGCCTTTGCCGTCCTAACTACCTTCTGTGCTGACCACAGGAGACAGTGAGCCAGATTCAGAAGAGCAGAGCCATTGAAGGAAGCTGCACTCCTTCTACGAGGTCAAGGAGGAGATTGGCAGATACATTCCAGCCCTTCTGGCCCCGGGGATGCCCAGGACCTGTGGCACAGCGTCACCATCCTGATCCCCCTCCCTCCTCCCCAGAGGCGTGTTTGGCTTTGTAAAAAGGGTACAGCACAAAGGAAATAAGGTATTCTGTGCTGCCAAGTTCATCCCCCTGCGGAGCAGAACTCGGGCCCAGGTGTACCAGGAGGGAGATATCCTGGCCACGGTCAGCCACCCGCTGGTCACTGGGCTGCTGGACCAGTTTGAGAACCGGAAGACCCTCATCCTCATTTTGGAACTGTATCCTTTCTTCTCCTGGCCCCTTGGGGTTTGAGGAGGGGTACAGTGGCCACCACGCTGGGGATTGGAGGAGCATATGCTCCCTGGGCCTGGCAGGTTGTGACGGCCTCAGCCCACCTTCCTGTGGCCAATGCTGTGTGACAAGCAGCCCTGTTCCTGACACTCCTGATGGTATTGGGCAGGGGGTTCTTTCTCTCTGAGGGTTGTCCATGGGGGTCACCAGGCAGGGTCAGTGGTTGAGCTGCTCCTGAGGGTCCAGATGTCCTCGGTGGAGATGGCCAGGGGTCTCCTCCCATGGGTGACCTCTCAGATGTCAGGCGAGGTGTATCCTACACAGGTTACTCCAGGTCTTTGCCCACTGCCCATAGGTCCCTGACTGGGGTCTCAGTGTGGAGGGCCTTGTGGCTGGATCTGCTCCTGTGTTCTTGTCTCTCCCCTGAGGAGGGATTTGTGCAGACAGGCCAGGTGCCCCCACCCTACCACTGCCCTGTGGCCTCAGTCCCTAGGCAGCCCCCCTCATCTGGGCTGGATGCTTTCTGGGGTTCCAGGGGCCCATGGCACCTCCCCTCAACCTGAGCACCAGTACCCCACCCTTGAGACCGCAGGAACCCTGTCCTGGCCACCTCCTGGTGGGTTCCAGCCTCAGCTGCTTTCCTTGACCAGGCCCCAGGTGCTCATCAGAGGAGCTGCTGGATCGCCTCTTCAAGAAGAGAGTGGTGACAGAAGCCGAGGTGACCCTGCACCTGCCTGCCACTGGCCTGAGCTGCATGCGGGTCCCAGCCCCACCCAGACACAGCTGCCCCAAATGTGGCCCAGGCCCCGCCTCTCTGGATCCCAGGCCCCGTGGCTACCCAGGCTCTGTGCCCAGCTGCACTGCCTGGCTTCCTGCAACCTTGCTTGTTCCTGGGGATTTCTCTGGCTTTGGCACTTAGGGCTCAGGGTGCCACCTACCCTTTGGCACTTAGGGCTCAGGGTGCTACCTCTCTTCAACCCCTTTGGGCTTGTCCCAGATGCTAGACTGGGGCACTCAAGCAGGATGAGTCAAGGTGGAGGGCCACGGCCCCTCCCTGAGCACAGCATTTGCCACAGGTCAAGGTCTACCTCCAGCAGCTGGTGGAAGGACTGCACTATCTGCACAGCCACGGGGTCCTCCACCTGGACATAAAGATTCTGTCCCTTGGGCCCCTCCAGAACCTGGGTGGGAGAGGGGAGCCCTGGGCCTACAGGATAGGAAGGGACAGGCCTACCGTGTCCAGTTTCCTTGACAGGACTTGCTATCCTGCAGGGACTGGATGCACTGCTAATTGGCAGCTCATCCGTGGGTTCTGTCTGATCTACAGAACTTCTAGTTTCCCCCTCACCCCCCTCTCCCATTGTGGCTTAGCTTCTACAGATCAGAGAAAATATTTGACCTTGGATTTTTAATCCTAATTTTCAACTCTGTAGAAGAATTTGGCTCCAAACCTTTCCAATCAAAAGGGTGATTATCTCCTCCATGGGACACAGTCTCCCCTTTAGATACAGCTGACTTATGGAACCAGACCAGAAATACCTGTCACTTTCACAAATGGAGGGGGAGAATGGCTCTACCACTGCCTCTGGGCCCAAACCCATCACTTTGGATCCACTTTTAAGAAATCTAATATCCAGTATGCTAATGAATTATTTTCTCAATTAATTCCACTAATTAGTCATCTATTCTTGCTCTGCCAGAATCCCTATCTTTTTACCATCTAATCATTCATTGCCAACAAGCCACATATTCTACCTCCCTAGAGGGATGCATTTACACTGGGTAAATAAATGGTTAGGGTAATCTCATGCTGCCTGTTCCAGCTTCCCAGATCCAGTTCACAGTACCAAACATCAATATTAACCATCAAGGGAAAATATGCTTCTTTAAATAATCAGGAGAGAATCTCCTACTCTATCTGGAAATTTCTCTGTTCTGCTAGTTCAGTATTGGCAGTCAACAGACAATGGCACTCATTACTACTACAATACTAAAAGGCATTTTCCCTATAGCTAAACCATCATCTCTGACACCCAAATAATCAGAATTTTTTAGCAGAATTTAGTGTCCTTGCCTCACCTCCCAACAGCATCTTCTGCTCATTTTTCGCCCAATACTGAGGTTTTATCTGAGTTCCATGGTGATGCCAAGACAGGTAAAGATATTCTTTAAATCTTCCACCTACTCCCTTCTTTTCTGAAACTTACACATAATCAATGTTTTTACTTATTTTGAAAACTCTCATGCACCAGGTATAGTGATAATAGCTTTAAAAAGCATTTACCTACTTCGACCCTTAAATCTTTATGGGTTGGGGTTTCTACCCCCATTTTACAGAGAAGAAAAGCTGAGGCTCGGTCACCTGCCCAAGATCATCCCGGGCAGGGGCTGGGATCCAGGTTTGACCTGGATGTCCTCTGTCCTCCGCTTGCTGGGTTCTCACAGTGCGTGCGGGCGAGGTGCGCTCCTCGGGGCTGTCTTCCTTGGAGGACGAGCCTCTGAGAAGAACCAGTCCCCTTCCCTGTCTTCACCACGCTCCCGCCACTTCCACCTGGCAGCGGTTCCCGGAGACCCTACTCACAGTCCCTCCTCTGGGGCCAATTCAAACTTCCCCTCGGTCCCCAAAGCAGGCACCGGCTGGCTGACACGAGGAGCCGCCTCCTCCCCGCCCGCAAGGGTGGGAGCCGGCGAGTGGAAGAAAGGAGGGCGCGGATACCCCGCTTCCCCGAGCCCGGGGACCAGAGGCGGCACGACGCTGCGGGGGAGTGGGCAGCGCGGGCGGGCCAGGGGTCGGCGGGACCCGGGGACCGGGGGACTGGAGACCCGGCGTGGGAGCGCGGCTCGGGCGGGCAGGGGGCTCCGGCGCCGGGGGAGGATGCGCAGGCGGCGGGGCTCTGCCGCCGGCGCCAGGTCGGTGCGCGGAATGCCGGGAGCCGCGCCGGGGCGCGGGGGGGGGGGGGGGGGGGGGGGGGGAAGGGGTCCGCGGCGCGGGGGGCGGGACCCCGGGGCCGGGCGCAACGGGCGGGAAGGTGCGGCGGCCTCAGGCACGCCGGGCCCGGGTCGGGGTCGGGTCCGGGGAGGCCCCCTCCTACCTTTGCCGGGCGCCACGTAGACGGAGTACATCAGCGAGGACGAGAGCGAGAAGAAGAAGAGTGCGGCGAGCGGCGAGCGGGCGCGGCAGCCACAGCAGCCCCCGGCGGGCGCACATGCTGCAGCCGGGCGGCCGCTCGAGGGCCGGGCCTGCTCCTGCCGCTCCCCTGCGCCGCCGCCTGGGCCTCTGCCGCCGCCTCCCGAGCCTCGCGGGCCGCCACCGCCTCCTCGCGGATCCCAGCCGAGGGCCGCCGCGGGGCCGGGCCACATGAAGCGGGCGGGGCCGCGCGGCCCGGAACCAGCGCAGCGACGGGGGCGGGGCGGGCGGTCGCACAGGGGCGGAGGGGCGGGGCCAGCGCCGCCCGGCACCAGCGCAAAAGACCCGCGTGCTCGCTCGCCACCCGACCCCGTCGCCCCCGCGGCCGAGCAGCGGCTTTAGGAAGCTGTTAGAGGTACAGTAGTGAAGGATAAGTCTAACCCCACTCTTGAGGGTAGTGGGTTAGAAGCACAAATGTACTCCAAGTAGGCCATGTGGTACAGGTGCCATGGACCATATGTAGCTGCCCAGCACCTGAAGTAGTGTTAACTGAGTAGTGTTAAATAGTGTTAACTGAGATATGCTATGAGTATAAAACACTCACTGGAATTACACAAAGGATGTAAAATTCCCAGTGCTATTTTTTCATGCTGATTGTATCCAATCACATTACTTTGAATATAGTCATCCCTCTGTATCTGAAGGAGATTGGCTCCAGGACTCATCCCAAACTAAAAATCTGGGAATGCTTCTATCTTTTATATAAAAGCATTTGGACATAAACTATGCATATCCTCCTGTATGTTTTAAATTTCCTTTAGATTTATAATACCCATTATAAATTAATATTATGTTGTTATATATTTACATATTATATTGCATTGATTAGGGAATAATAATAAGAAAAAAATCTGCACATGTTCAATAAATATGCCATTTTTTCCCTGAATATTTTTTAATCCTAACTTAGTTGCAGAAACCACAAGTATGGAGGGCCAACGCTGTTTGGTCAGACAAGATGTATTGTTAAAACTGATTTTCCCTTCTCCCTTCTGCTTTTCTGCACTTGGCTACAGAGACCTCTGGTCACAGGCTGCTTACATTCCATTTGTACTTGAAAGAGGTACAGCTGTATCTACTCTACAGGATGCTCCGGATGAGTGGGGGTTCCAGCCACGGGGACAGAGAAGGCCTGCAGAAGGATGTGACAACAAAACTGTCATTTGGATGGCAAGTAAGATTTAGGCCAAGAATAGGTCAGTGGTGGGGTTGGAGGATAAACTTGAAGGCAGAACAGGGTATTTAGAGAAGGCCACCATTTGCAAAGTCAAATCATCATGATTTTCATTTATTAAGTAGCAGGTTGCAGCCACTTTTTAAAAGTGGGCTTTCTCTTCTAATGCAAGGCTTTGATGGCCCCTTTATTGGAAGCCTGGCAGCAGAAGGGTGGGCCTCAGTGATGCCAACTTCCCCCACATGGGCTATCCCCCCTCATATCTTAATATGAGATAAAGCTCATTTTAGGAAAGGGTAAATTCTCTTAGACCAGAGGAAGAATAGTGACATTGAATTAGCTAGATAGATGGCAACAAGTAATCTGAGTGATTACCTTGGACTTGGGCTGGGCAGGCACGTCAGCATTGGCTGGAGGACCTCTGATCATGCAATTTATCCTCATCCATGGAAATGAATGTGCACTTAAAAAGTTCCAGGAGAATATTTTAGTGAAAAACAATAGAAAATTTTAAGACAGATTAAGGTTTAGTGTCACAGAAGATTATAGTGTGAGCAGACTGTCCTCATAGGGATCAGTTTAACTGTTCACAACAGGAGGAGATGTGAGCTGCAAGGATATTTGACATGAGAAACATGAATTTTCCCTCTGAGTGTTGACTAGCATTTGCAAGTACCAGGAGATGAGATATGAAATGTACTGTCAAGCATTCAGTGTTCAAAATATAATGCATTATTTTAAGTTGAATTTTTTGTTTTCTGAGATCCTCATTCTCAATTTGTCTACCTCTGGGATAGATAGATTGGCCTCATATGGTGCCTTCCCAAACCCTAATGGCAAGCTGCTGCAGCAAAAAAAGGATGGGGCTTTCCAAAGCCACTTACTCCTGCCTGTTCCTTGCCTCCCTGGATTAGAGGCAGAATGGTAAGGCCAGCCCCTCTGTAACAAGTGAGGGTCATTGGCTTACTCTGTCCAGTAAGATTTGGGCAATAGTGTCTAGGGAGAATGTTCTCCCAGACAGAAGAGCCAAAGCGCTACTGGCAGGGAACCCATACCCTTTTCCTCCCTACCTCCTCCAGCCTGGTGTCCAGAAGGAGGACACACATTCAGCAACAATGCAAAATGCTTCCATGAGGTCGGCAAAGGGCAACTTTCCCCAGATGCCCAAGACACTTTCTTTGTCCCAGTGCATGGACCAAGTTTCTGAACCTCCCTATAATTCTGAAGGGGAAAATCTTGTAACAGCAGGGACCCACAGATCTGAACCTTAGTGAAATAGTTAGGGTGTCACTTGTGGAAGTGCAGAGGACCTGTGACCATGGGCTCTCAAGCTAAAATCAGGATGAAAAGTGCAGTTTTATAGAATCCTGTTTTAGCATGGCCTGTTAAAGCCAAAGTACTTAGAATTTAGAGCCCAAGACTTACTTACTATTGCATGACACAAGCCTCTGTGGTGTGGCTTCCCTTCCCACATCTGAAAAACAATTAATGTTAGTTTTAATACTTAAGCCAAGAGATTCCCCCCGCCCCAGCCTACTCAAACACACCATGTGAGTGTTCACTGCTGCTCTTCCTGGATCTCATGACTTTCTTGCAGCCCTCCTCTCTAAAGTCCAGCTTTCTCTGGTCATGTCCAAATATGAGGTTTTGCTCAAACGATATTTATTATATGAATCAATGAATGAAATAAAACAATTGAATGTGAAACACAGAAGAGTTTTTTTTCTGTTTTTTTTATTGGTTGTTCACAACATTACAAAGCTCTTGACATATCATATTTCATACATTAGATTGAAGTGGGTTATGAACTCCCAATTTTACCCCAAATGCAGATTGCAGAATCACGTCGTTTATACATCCACAATTTTACATAATGCCATATTAGTAATTGTTGTATTCTGCTACCTTTCCTATCCCCTACTATCCCCCCTCCCCTCCCCTCCCATCTTCTCTCTTTACCCCATCTACTGTAATTCATTTCTCTCCTTGTTTATTTTCCCATTCCCCTCACAACCTCTTATATGTAATTTTGTATAGCAATGAGGGTCTCCTTTCATTTCCATGCAATTTCCCTTTTCTCTCCCTTTCCCTCCCATCTCATGTCTCTGTTTAATGTTAATCTTTTCTTCCTGCTCTTCCTCCCTGCTCTGTTCATAGTTGCTCTCATTATATCGAAGAAGATATTTGGTATTTGTTTTTTAGGGATTGGCTAGCTTCACTAAGCATAATCTGTTCTAGTGCCATCAATTTCCCTGCAAATTCCATGATTTTGTCATTTTTTAGTGCTGCGTAATATTCCATGGTGTATAAATGCCACTTTTTTTTATCCATTCATCTATTGAAGGGCATCTGGGTTGGTTCCACAGTCTAGTTATTGTGAATTGTGCTGCTGCTATGAACATCGATGTAGCAGTATCCCTGTAGCGTGCTCTTTTAAGGTCTGCAGGGAATAGTCCAAGAAGGGCAATAGCAGGGTCAAATGGTGGTTCCATTTCCAGCTTTCCCAGGAATCTCCATACTGCTTTCCAAATTGGCCGCACCAATTTGCAGTCCCACCAGCAATGTACAAGTGTACCCTTTTCTCCACATCCTCGCCAGCACTTGTTATTGTTTGACTTCATAGTGGCTGCCAATCTTACTGGAGTGAGATGGTGTCTTAGGGTGGTTTTGATTTGCATTTCTCTGACTGCTAGAGATGGTGAGCATTTTTTCATGTACTTGTTTATTGATTGTATATCCTCCTCTGAGAAGTGTCTGTTCAGGTCCTTGGCCCATTTGTTGATTGGGTTATTTGTTATCTTATTGTCTAATTTTTTGAGTTCTTTGTATACTCTGGATATTAGAGCTCTATCTGAAGTGTGAGAAGTAAAAATTTGTTCCCAGGATGTAGGCTCCCTATTTACCTCTCTTATTGTTTCTCTTGCTGAGAAAAAAACTTTTTAGTTTAAGTAAGTCCCATTTGTTGATTCTTGTTATTAAATCTTGTGCTATGGGTGTCCTATTAAGGAATTTGGAGCCCGACCCCACAATATGTAGATCGGAGCCAACTTTTTCTTCTATCAGATCAGAGTCTCTGATTTGATATCAAGCTCCTTGATCCATTTTGAGTTAACTTTTGTGCATGTCAAGAGAAAGGGATTCAGTTTCATTTTGTTGCATATGGATTTCCAGTTTTCCCAACACCATTTGTTGAAGATGCTATCTTTCCTCCATTGCATGCTTTTAGCCCCTTTATCAAATATAAGATAGTTGTAACTTTGTGGATTAGTCTCTGTGTCCTCTATTCTATACCATTGGTCCACCCGCCTGTTTTGGTACCAGTACCATGCTGTTTTTGTCACTGTTGCTCTGTAATATAGTTTGAAATCTGGTATCACTATACCGCATGATTCACACTTCCTGCTTAGAATTGCTTTTGCTATTCTGGGTCTTTTATTTTTCCATATGAATTTCATGATTGCTTTATCTATTTCTACAAGAAATGCCATTGGGATTTTGATTGGCATTGCATTAAACCTATAGAGAACTTTTGGTAATATCGCCATTTTGATGATGTTAGTTCTGTCCATGTACAGGGTATATTTTTCCATCTTCTAAGATCTTCTTCTACTTCTCTCTTTAGGGTTCTGTAGTTTTCATTGTATAAATCTTTCACCTCTTTTGTTAGGTTGATTCCCAAGTATTTTATTTTTTTGAGGATATTGTGAATGGAGTGTTTTTCCTCATTTCCGTTTCAGAACTTTTGTCGCTGATATACAGAAATGCCTTTGATTTATGCATGTTGATTTTATATCCTGCCACTTTGCTTAATTCATTTATTAGTTCTAGTAGTTTCTTTGTAGACCCTTTTGGGTCTTCTAGGTATAGAATCATGTCGCCCGCAAATAGTGATAATTTAAGTTCTTCTTTTCCTATTTTTATGCCTTTAATTTCTTTTGTCTGTCTAATTGCTCTGGCTAATATTTCAAGGACTAAATTAAATAGAAGTGGCCATAGAAGGCATCCCTGTCTTGTTCCAGATTTTAGAGGGAATGCCTTCAACTTTTCTCCATTCAGAATAATGCTAGCCTGAGGCTTAGCATAGATAGCTTTTACAATGTCAAGGTAAGTTCCTGTTATCCTTAGTTTTTCTAATGTTTTTAACATAAAAGGATGCTGAACGAGGGGAATGACAGCCAGGGTTTGTGGCGCTGTCCTCATGGGCTGGGTGCTGTCACCGGCAGTTCACATCATGATCTCACTTAACCCCATGCTGCCCAGGTGCATCCCTTGGCCCTGCTCGCGGGTTCTCCTGCCTCGCGGGGGCTGCACTAGGATCCACTACGTGGGTTTGTTCTGTGGATTCAGCAAGTTCACCCACGAGGTGCCCAGCTCCAGGGAACCGCACAGTGAAGATCGGCTGTCATTTTTTATTACAATCCCTCAATTCTGAAGCCCAAAAAAGACTATGAAAACCAACAGCTTCCACCAAGTCTGATGCTACGACTCATTCTAGGACAAATCCCGGGCTGCTCTGAGGCTACTTGGACTCTCGTGGAGCCCTAGTTTGAATAATCATGAGTCACAGAAATGGTGATGGAACATGGTAGGATACGTGGCTCATAAACCTCACCCCCCCCCTGAAATCTAAACATGTCTAAATTTGGAAACAATGACTTCTGCCCAAAGATTATGGACTTGTGATACCAATCCTCATGACAACCCTTAGGCCAGCCCTACGAGATCTTTATTTTGTAGACAAGGAAACAGGCTCCTGACAAGGAAACAGTCCTGACATGAATCTTGTTTTTCTTTTGTCATGATGCAATTTGCCCAAAGCCACCAAACTAGGAGATGGATGACTGAGAACTTGAACTTGGGTGGGCTGACTCCATGGGTGTCTAGGTCCTTTTTCTTAGGGGATTGCCTGGTGCCCCCATTCTGAGGACCAGGGAGGCCCTTTGAGCAGGAAAAGGCTTGGTGACTCCTATCCTGCCACCAATGAACTCTGTGTGACCTTGACAAAGCCCTTCCTCCTCCCAGGACCTGTGCCTCCTGACTTGTAAAACAACTGACAACACTGTCTTTGAGGTCCCTTAGCTGCTGGTCACATTTTCTCTACAGCCTTTGAAGAGGAGTCCCGCCTGTCGCATTGAAAGTAGGCATTCAGACCCTTGGGGAGGTGCAGTGGCGCCAGGTCCCGTCCTGGAAATCCTTTGAAATGTCAGGCTGGGCTGGGGGAGTCTATGGGATGGGGGGTAAGGAGCAGGCAGAAAGAATTCTGAATGTCCCTTGATTCTGAGATGCAAGTGCCACGTCATTGTCTCCACCCCTTGGTGAGTGAACCTGCCAAGGACACTGCCTTCTTACTTTCCCAGGTTTCTGAGGCTATTTCAGCAAGAGCCAGTCTTGCCAGATTGAATGGATTTCTTTCACACACTTAAAAGAAATGTAAAACCCAATCGTTCCACTGTCTTTTGAAGTTTTATTACCTAGTTTTGAAATGGTGAAAACTGGCCCAAGATAAACAAAATTCAAGGACAATAAAAATATGTAGGAAAAATAAGTTGGTCCCTCTCGGGGACTGATGTCCCCCTCCTCAGAGGCACGCCCAGCTGTACATCTCCTTCCCGAACACTTTTGGGGTCTGTGAGTGCTGTTGGGATGCTCTGGGCAGCAGGCACAGAGCCACACGTGACCTATATGTGCATAATTTCCACATAAGTACTTGGGCTGTCAAGGAGTCCCCATGGATGCACTCAGGGGCATGTAAATCCAGAGAACCAGATTCTGTCCTTCCTTTGCTCTGGCCATCGTAGCAGTGAGACTTGTGAATCCTGACACTGGGTGAGTGAGCACCATGTGCAGCAGGAGTGTTCTGCAAGTCACCTCTACACCAGGACAATGAACAATACCGAAGAAATAGTGAGAGACATGATCCCCTCCCACGGAACTGAATGAGATGGATTCCCCACTTCAGCTTCCCCTTAGGTGACACTGCCCATGGCCCCCCAGTGCCACCTGACACCTGTCCTGGGAGTGCGGGGCAGTCGGGGACAGTGGTCTGCTTGCAGCTGCAGGACCTTACCTCTATGGGGGGCTGGGGGAGCCTATGACCCTGAGGACACTTGGCTAGGGCTTTGGCAGCTCTCACCAGTTGAAGTCCTGGCGTAAGCTTGTAAGCTTCGTTTCTTTAGGGTTGATCTACTTCCACATTTGCAGGAAAGCTGGGCCGGCTGAGTGATCGGATGTGAAAAGTGAGCGAAAGAGAGAAATCCAAAGTGATTTGAATGTGGTTTTTCTTTCTTTCTTTCTTTTTTTTTTTTTGGCTTAAGCAACCAGTTGTTTAGAAAATAAAAAAAATCAGTTTGGGGGAATCAGAAAGCAAAAGTTCAAATAAAAAAATTGAGGTTCCTATTAGACAGCTTCTGGACAGGCAATCCAGGCATCTATTATCTCCTCTCTTGCTGAGAAGTCCATCACACATTTGTAGGTTGTTTTTGTACTTGTAGCCAAAAGCTTCCCAACAAATGCAGTATATGCATATGTGTGTGTGTGTGTGTGTGTGTGTGTGCACGCGCGTGCATGTTACACACACATATACATGTAGATGCCTCTCTTTTTTTTTTAACAGTACTGGGGATTGAACCCAGGGGTGCTTTACCATGGAGATACATCCCCAACCCTTTTTGAAAATTTTATTCTAATTTGTTACATATGATAGCAAGATGCATTACAATTCATATTACACTCATATAACACAATTTTTCATATTTCTGGTTGTACACAATGTAGAGTCACACCATTCGTGTCTTCATGCATGTACTTAGAGTATTGATGTCCACCTCATTCCACTGTCTTTCCACCCCCATAATCCCTTCTTTTCCCTCTCTCCCCTTTGCCCTATCTAGAGTTCATCTAATCTACCCATGCTCCCCATTCCAACCCCATTATGAATCAGCCTGCTTATATCAGAGTAAACATTCAGCATCTGTTTTTTGGGGGGGGATTGGCTTACTTAATGCAGCATTATATTCAACTCCATGCATTTACTTGAAAATGCCATGATTTTAATCTCTTTTAATGCAGAGTAATATTCCATTGTGAATACTTACCACATTTTCTTTATCCATTCACCTCAAAAGAGCATCTAGGTTGGTTCCACAGTGTAGCTATTGTGAATTGTGCTGCTATAAACATGGATGTGGCTGTGTCCTTGTAGCATGCTGTTTTTAAGTCCTTTGGGTATAGACCTAGGAGTGGGATAGCTGAGTCACATGATGGTTCCATTCCCAGTTTTCCAAGGATTCTCCACACTGCTTTCCATATTGGCTGCACCAATTTGCAGTCCCACCAGCAATGTGTGAGTGTGCCTTTTCTCACATCCTCACCAACACTTATTGTTGTTTGTGTTCTTAATAGCTGCCATTCTGACTGGAATGAGATAAAATCTTAAAGTAGTTTGATTTGCATTTCTCTAATTGCTAGAGATGTTGAACACTTTTTCATGTATTTGTTGACTGATTGTATATCACCTTCTGAGAAGTATCTGTTCAATTCCTTGGCCCATTGATTGGGTTATTTGTTTTTTTGGTGGTAAGATTTTTGAGTTCTTTATATATCCTAGAGGTTAGTGCTCTATCTGATGTGTGTGTGGTGAAAATTTGCTCCCATTCTGTAGGCTCCCTATTCACCTCACTGATTGTTTCTTTTGCAGAGAAGAAAGCATTTTAGTTTGAATTCATCCCATTTATTGAGTCTTGATTGTAATTTTTGTGCTATATGAGTCTTATGTTGATGATTGGGCCTACTTTTAAGTCTCTGGTTTAATTCCTAGGTCCTTGATCCACTTTGAGTTTTGTGCATGGTGAGAGATAGGGATTTAATCTCATTTTGTTGCATATGGATTTCCAGTTTTCCCAGCACGATTTATTGAAGATGCTATCTTTTCTCCAATGCATGTTTTTGGTGCCTTTATCTAATATAAATGTAATTATGTGGGTTTGTCTCTGGGTCTTCCCCAACCCTTTTTAAAATTTTTATTTTGAAATGGGTTCTCCCTGTGTTGCTCAGGCTGGCCTCGAAGTTGCCTCAGCCTCCTGAGTAGTTGGGTTTACAAGGTGTGTGCCATCGTGTCCAGCTCTACACATCTGTCTATCTGTCTATCTATCTAAATACGCCTGAGACTATTCAACAGCCTGGCCTCTGGGGCAGAGAGATGGCAGGAGGATGGGGGACGGAGGGACAGTTGGGAGACTTACTTTTTCTAGGAATTTTTATTCTGCTTGAATAAAGAAGCAGCAGAGCCATCTGACCTGAAGCTGGCCTGGCTGGAAGGAGGCCCCCAGGGTCAGTCCTGTCCTCTGCCTCTGCTGGGTGATTCCTCTGTGTCTCACCGTGGCAGCTCTCTCTCTCTCTCTCTCTCTCTCTCTCTCTCAATATTTTTTAGTTGTTGATAGACCTTTATTGTATTTATTTGTGTGTGTTACTGAGGATCGAATCCAGGGCCTCACACATGCAAGGCAAGCGCTCTACCACTGAGCCACGATCCCATCCCCCATGGCATCTCTTTTGACTGAGCATCACTAAGATTCCCTTGGCCAAGAAAACTGTGCACTCTTCATTCCCTCCACTATGGAAACTCCTATGTGGTTAAAGCTGCAAGTCCTGAATGGGGGCCGTGCATAGTGGTGCACACCTGTAATCCCAGCCGCTTGGGAGCCTGAGGCAGGAGGATCACAAGTTCAAAGCTAACCTCAGCAACAGTGAAGTGCTAAGCAACTCAGTGAGATCCTGTCTCTAAATAAAATACAAAATAGGGCTGGGATGTGGCTCAGAGGGTAAATGTCCAGAAGTTCAATCCCCAGTACAAAAAAAGAAAAAAGTAATAGTCCTGGGTGGTCCCCAGACGACACATCTGCCCCACATCTGCTTTCTTTTGTAATACCAGATTCGTGGGACCCCATTAGACCTCCAGGAGCTGAATCCGATGCAGTCACACAAGAGTCTTTATTGCAAGCTTGAGCCTGGACTCACAACCGTTCCCGACACAGCAGTCCTAGGGAGTGAGTCCCAGTCCTTTGTTCAGTGAGATTTTATAGGTTTTGGGGGGATACTCTATGCATAACAACAACATACAGCAAATCATTCCAAACTGCGGGAAAATCAAACAACTCTTAACATTGATTAGCACATTCACTGGCGGGAACAAGTTGGGTGAGGTGATTGGTTAGTACAAGAAGGGGTTTCCTTTGAACTGGTGGGTTTAGGCCACGAGGGGAGTACGTGCTAAACTACATGGTTTCCCAACATGTTATCAACCACCATAAACTACTGGGGGGTCATCTGGCATCCCAGGTATTTCCCTGTCTCATGCTGTTTGGTGATTGCTAAGAGGTTGCTATGGGTCCTCACCTAACCTGAGTCAGGGACATCTGGCACTGCAGATCTCTCCTGCAAACAACTCAGCAGGGTGGCTATCTGCCTAGAAAAGCCCTATGGATTTTTCCTAGGACAAGGATCATGCCCCCCCTTCCTCAGGACAGGCCTTGGGTACAAGCTGCTGTTATTTATTTTCAAAAAAGGAGTCACATTAGTTTCTCACTTTCACTTAAGGATGAGAGCTGCTTAGGACTCCAGAGAGGTCTGGGTCCTACCCCAGCTCCATTGTCACGTCACTGATGGTAGTGCTGTGTGTCTTTGGGGAGGTTATTTACCCCTCTGTGTTTGGGTTTGCTCCTCTGCAGCAGCTGTCTTGCAGGATGGCTGGAAGTGTCAGCGCTGTCCTTCAGACTGGAACGTCTCCCCAAGGCCTAGGTGTTAAAGTCCTGGTCCCTGGCGTGGTGAAGGTGTGGGTGACTGAAACTTTGTGAGCTCGAGCCTCGCGGGAGGCCTCTGGTCCCTGGGCATGCCCTTGAAGGGGACTGCAGGCCCAGCTCTGCCCTCTTCTCCTGTTTTTCACTTCCTAGCCCTGAGGTGAGGGTTCTGCTCCAGCATCGGCCTCCATCATGATGCGCCGCCTCAACAGCTGAGCCCACTGATCATGAACTGAATCTCCAAAACTGTGACCAAAACAAACCTTTTCCCTTTATAAGCCAGTCATCCCAGTTATTTGTTGCAGTGACAGAAAGCTGACCAACACAGTCGGAGACTTGGTAGGTCTGAACTGTTGGGCTCTCTGCCTCCTGGCAATCCATCAATCAGTCTGCTCCTGTTGCTCCCACTCCCACGCCCCCTCCTCTCACTGGGCCTTCGCATATGATGTTCCCTCTACCGGGAATGCTTTTCCCTCCCTCTCTTTGCCTAATTAATGACCACTTGTCCGTCAGGATCTCTAACACTTGACTGCAACCTTCATGAAGGCAGGCCTATTTTTGTTTCAATATATAATGCACCTGGCGCTTAGCACCACTGGCATTCAGTCATCATTCACTGTCCACCGTGTGAGGGAATGACTGCATGAGTAAATGAAGGAAGAGATCCATTATTGCTAATCTGCTCAATCAATATCCTGCAAAGGAAGATAGTATATACCTATCTCCTATCACCATGGGGACTGAGGGCATGCATTTAAAGTGTGTGGGGTGGTGCACACCTGTGATCCAAGCTACTTGGGAGGCTGAGGCAAGAGGCAAGTTTTTAGCCAGCCTCAGCAACTTAGTGGGTCGTTATTACTTATTATTATTTCCGACAGGTATCCAGGTGGCTTCCTGGTGGCTCCAGCTCTCAGCCCTGCTCAGATGGGAGGCCCCTGCAGTCCCTCCACACCTTCACCCTGGCAGCTGGTCCACTCACCCATCCCAGCAGCCTCAGTCACACTCCACAGGAGAGGACTGTGCTAGTCCTGAGGAAGGGAATTCTTTTTTTTTTAATATTTATTTCTTAGTTCTCGGTGGACACAACATCGTTGTTTGTATGTGGTGCTGAGGATTGAACCCGGGCCGCACGCATGCCAGGTGAGCTCGCTACCGCTTGAGCCACACAGGGAACAGGAAAGAGGAGCTAAGCAGGCCAAGAAACCCAAGTACAGGGACGGAGAAGCACCATCCGCTCACTACAAAAGGCTGAGTTCTCCTAGTAGAAAGCATCTTCTTTTCAGAAATAGAAAGAAAAGTGTGCATCCAGTGGGGAAGCGACAGAGAGAATGACCAGAAAAATACACATGGCTCCTGAACATGTCGAAAGAATGCTCACAGAAAACGAAATGCAAACTAAACTACAGAGACGCTGCCTCCCTCAGCGAGGCTGGTGAAATCAGGCACCACGCACTTTGCTGCTGGGGACGTGCATGGTAGGGCCAGTGTGGCACCATCTGGCAGTGTCAATCACCACTACGGAGATGCACCTGTTGATTCAGAAAGTCCATTTCTGGTCATTTATCCTGCAGGATATGCTACAAAGCATAGAACAGCTATGCTTTGTAACATTGTTAAGGTAAAAAGAGGTGGGGTAGAGGCTTGGGGTGGGTTAGAGGCTGGGGGTAGGTTAGAAGCTGGGGGTGGAGTAGAGGCTGGGGGTATAGCTCTGCTGTAGAGCACTAGGCCACCAGTTCTATCCCCAGCACCAGAACAGAGTTAGGAACAACCCAAATGTCTATCCCAAGACTAGTTAAACAAATTACAGTTTATCCATAAAATTGAATGCTACATGGCTATAAGAGGAATCAGGAAAGTGTAAATGCACTGGCACATTATAGGAAGGGCAAAGCAAGATGATGCTTCTTGTGTACCAGGGTGAGAGAGGAGAATCTATATTTATATTTACTTTTTAAAAAAATATTCATTTTTTAGTTGTAGTTGGACACAATACCTTTATTTTATTTATTTATTTTTATGTGGTGCTGAGGATGGAGCCCAGGGCCTCACACGTGCTAGGTGAGAGCTCTACTGCTGAGCCCCAGCCCCAGCTCTTATATTTACTTTTATATGCATGAAAACTCTGGAAAAATCCACAAGAAATGAACAATAGTGGGGTGGGGCTGTGGCTCAGTGGTAGAGTGCTCACTTAGCACATGTGAGCATTGGGTTCGAAACTTAGCACCACATTAAAAAAATGAAATAAAGATATTGTGTCCACCAACAACTAAAAAGAAATTAAAAAAAGAGAAATGAACAATAGTGGTTAGCTGTGTGTGTGTGTGTGTGTGTGTGTGTGTGTGTGTGTGTGTGTGTCATGAGAGACTTGTAGAGATGGGAGTCAGTTCAATAAAAAATAAGTGTGGGATGGGGCAGGAGTTGAAGCTCAGCAATAGCGCACTTGCCTTATACGTGTGAGGCACTGGGTTCGGTTCATAGCACCACACATAAATAAGCAAATAAAATAAAGATCCATCAACAACTAAAACATAAGTGTGGAAGTTGATTTATTTAAACTGGATTTAACACACACAAACTCTCTCTCTTTTTCTCTATCTATACACACACACACACACACACACACACACACACATATATATATATATAAATGTTATTGAGAAACATTACCCATAGCATACAATGAATCCATTTAAAATGTACAATTAAAAAATAAATAAACATAGGATTCAATGCTTTTTAGTGAATTCACAGAGTTGTGCAACCACCATCAAGTTTAGAACAATCAAGTTTAGAACATTTGCATCACCCCCCAAGAAACCACACACCCGTTAGCAGCCCCCCCCCACCTCCCTGCATCCCCCATCCCTAGACGACTACTATCTATAGATTTGCAGATTCTGTACATTGCCTTAAATGGACTCACACAATCTGTGTCTTCTTTCACCCAGCATAAAGCTTCCAAGATCATTCCCATAGTAGCATGTGTCAGTTCTTTCTTTCTTTCTTTCTTTCTTTCTTTCTTTCTTTCTTTCTTTCTTTCTTTCTTTCTTTCTTTTCTTTCTTTCTTTCTTTTTCTTCTTCTTTTTTTCTTTCTTTCTTTTTCTTTTTGGCTGAATATTATTCCTTTACACTGACATAACACATTTATCTGTTCATCAGTCAATGGATATTTGGTTTTATGTTTTATGTTTTTGTTTTGTTTTTTGGTACTAGGGGTTGAACTCAGGGGCACTGGACCACTGAGCCACACCCCCAGCCCTATTTTGTATTTTATTTAGAGACAGGGTCTCACTGAGTTGCTTAGCACCTTGCATTTTGCTGAGGCTGGCTTTGAACTTTCAATCCTCCTGCCTCAGCCTCCTGAGTCGCTGGGATCACAGGCCTCGGCCACGGTGCCTGAAGTCAATAGATATTTGACTTGCTTCCACTTTTTGGCTGTGATATCCAATGCTACTCTCAACTCTCATGTATGGTTTTTCTGTGGACGTGAGTTTCCATTTCTCTTGGGTCTACACCTAGGAGCAGAATGGCAGTCAGGGTAGCTGATTTTAACTGTTTGACAAGCACTAGTTTATTTTCCAAAGTAGCTCCATGATGTTGTTACATTTCCCCCCAGCAGGGCAGGAAGGTTCTAATTTTTTGATACTTTTTACTTTAGTTTCTGGTGTCCTGCTGGGGTTGCGGCAGCCCTGGCATGGTAAGCATGAGCTCTACCCCTGAACTGCCTCCCAACCCGGGCCCTGCTTTCCTTTGTGCACAGCATCGCTGTGTGAACAAGGTGTGGAAGAGGTGCAGGCAGGCAAGCCAGGAAAGGCTAGGGCTGGGCCTTCTTTCATTTTTTTCTCTAATATTGATGGTTCCATTGTTGGTGTGTGCCAGTCCAGCCAATGTCACCCTGCTGTGCATCTCATGTCTCGTTTTGAGCCCCCTCTTTTCTCATAACATTATAAATATCAATTACCGACACACAGGAAGTTCTAATTCATTCATTGTAACTGCTGCGTGGTGTGCCACCAAGTGACCAACCCATATTTCATTCACCATTCCCCAGGGATGGGATTTCAGCTGCCTGCAGTTTTTACTGCCAAGCTCAACCCTGTGCGGGGAAGGGGGGGTGGGGGTGGGGGTGGGGTGGGGTGGGGAGGGGGGGCAGCCCTCTATGGCTCTTCTCTGCTCACTTGGCCAGAGTTTCTTTGGAGCACATTTCTAGAAGCAGAGTTTCTGTCAATCTCTAGATGTGAGCTGGTATCTCATTATGTTTTTAAGCACATTTCTCTGAATACTTCTGAGTGGTAGCAACTTTTTATACGATGATGAGCCCTTTGGGTTTCCTAGTCTCAACAAAATGCCTTTTGAAATCCTTTATTATTTGTGATTGGACCGATGCTTTCTCTTCATCTCTCTCTCTCTCTCTCTCTCTCTCTCTCTCTCTCTCTCTCTCTCTGGAAGGGGTAGGAACTGGAGATTGAATCTATGAGTGCTTTACCACTGAACTACATCCCAGCTCTTTTTATATTTTTTATTTTGGGACAGAGTCTCCCTAAATTACCCAGGCTGGCCTTGAACTTGCGATTCTCCTGCCTCAGCCTCCTGAGTAGCTGTTACAGACTTGTGCCACCTCACCTGGCTGGAATATTGAACTCTGATGTAGGCAAGTGTACTATTCTTCCCCTCATAGTTTATGTTCTTTGTGCCTGGTTTAAGAAATTCCTTTCTTGGAGTGGGGTACAGCTCAGGGGTATAGCACTTGCTTAGCTCCAGCACCACGAACAAACAAAAACAAACACATTTCTTTCTGTCTCAGTTAATTTAAAGATATTCTGGATTTGCCTTCCTTAAATCATCTCAGAGCTTTTGAAGACAAAATTTTTAAAAGTATAATGTGGTGGGCTTGGTGGTGTGTGTGCCTATAATCCCAGCTACTTGGGAGGCCCAGGCAGGAGGTAAGTTCAAGACCCTCCTGGGCAATTTAGCATAACCCTGGCTAGACAATAAAATCGCATTAATGATGCCAGAGGAATCTGTAAGATGCTCTTATATTCCATAAAAGGGCGCATGGTTTAAAAACTTGAGAAGCAACAGTGATCGCCTCTTTCCATCCTCGGGCCTGGGGGGTACCAGAATACGCCACTTGAAATGTACTTCTTTGGCATATGGATATTCTGACTTAAAGGTCACTGAGAACCATCAGAAAAGCTTAAAAATAGTAACCACGTTTTCCTTTTGTAGAGGAAATTTACATCGATAGAGGAAATTTAGTCACTTTCCTGTAAATTGCCTCCCCTCACCCCCCCCAGTAGCCCCCAAGCCCTTTGTTCTATGTTTAGTACATGTTGTCACTGAAGCCCAAGTTCCACTCACCCCTGAGGTCAACAGCACTGGGAGCTCCTGCGTACACGTGATGGATGCCCACGTTAATGAACTTGTGTTCCTGCTTCTTGTTAGTTCATCTTGACTGGTCTAGTTTAAAGCGTCCAGTGAGGAGCCTCAGATGGTTAGATGAAAAGCTTTCTTCTCTACAGACCTCGAGCTAAGGCCAGAATTGTATTCGCTGTCATGTGGGTTTGATGGATGGTGGCTGGGTTCTGGGATGTTAAGACCCTGGACTCGATTCTCTTTCCCTGCCTTTGATCAACAGCCTTCATTCCCGCTTGTGACCCTGGGGCTTAGTTGGGCCATAATTCCCTGCTCTGGCCCCATTTCAATGCTCTGGCTGGCTCAGAGCCCTCCCCTGGGACTCGTGGGACACTTGTGGGGAAAGGGAAAGAGAAGCTGAAACAGCTGTTGCTCCTTCCTGAGACCGTGACAATATCTGATTCCTTCAGACACCTGCCACAGCATACTGTCCTTGGCCAATCGGCTTCCACTGTGGCCACAGGGATGGCCTTTCCTCGAAGCTGGGTGCTATCTGGAGCTCGGTCCATCTCCTGAGAGTCACTCGGTGGTGAATGAACTGGGCTTGGCTTTGGGTTGTCAGCTCTCAGGGACTGGGTTGGAGAAGGGGCCATGGGTGGCTTCAAAATGGGAACTTCCCATGGAAACTTGCCCGCAGCTTCCACCTCTACTGACATTTCAGGATCTTCCTGGGCCCCTCGCATTACTTTTAAGTCCCTACCACATCCTATTAAGCCTAAGAAAATTGCCTCTTCACGTTGTCAATAGGTGCAATTAGATACAATCATCTGAATCCAGAGGCAGTTGATTGATACTACATTTTGTAGACATTTTAATTAAACATTGGTTAGTTTCAATTTTATAGTGTTTGGTTTTTTTTTTTTTTTTTTTTGAGTCAGTCTTGGTCTCCAGGTCTCCCATATCTTTATGTGTCCTTGAAATGTTCACACAGTCAGGCTCTGACTTATGGAGTCTGATGGTGAAATGGTCCAGCCACCAACGTTCATCAGACCAGACTGACCAAGATCCTGATAGCCACAGAAACGCCAAGGATTCCCCAAGCACCTTCCTGGGTTTAAAATCATGGGCTGCTTCCAAAACCCTTTATACAGAGTAAGTGGATATTGCAGAGATTCTTTCTCCCCTTGGCAGAATCAAGGAATCTTGCTGGACCCCTTCATCTGTGTAAGATCTTGGAATGGGGTCTGAACCCCCTTCTACGTACGGATAAAACCACAGGATATTTGCAGACTTTCAGATTGTGAGTACAGCCGTGGCCTGTTGGCTAGCCTCCTCCTCTGGTGAGGGGCATATTTAGAGAATGGCCTCCTATCTCTCACATCCTGAATGCACACAGAGTCCCCCAGGTTCATACCATGGGATCCCAGATCTAAAAGAGTCGAGCAAATGAACACCTTCCTCTTGGCAGAGTTGTTCATTGTGAGGAGTTCTCTCCTGTCTTAGGATCGCCAGTGTGGAATCTGCTTTGACAAAAGGTCTCCACAGCCGGTCTCTGTCTGTAGAAGTATGAAATACAATAAAGCCTCCTCGTTATGAAATCACGAAACACTCCTGAGTACTTCCTGAGGATAGAATTTTGGGGTCATAGAACAACTTCTTCTTGTATATAGAATTTTGAAGAACAGTTAATCATGGGATGTTTGCAGAGCCCCTTCTTGTGCCTTGAGTTTTGTTCTGTTTGCAGACCGCCTCCCTGGGTAGGAAATCATGGAACGTCCACAGAACCGCTTTCCTAATCATGATGGAACATCTGCAGAGCTTCCTCATCTGTGTGGACTTGGAATGTTAGCAGAAACCCCTTCTGTGTGGAATTATGGGAGGCTGATTGAGCTCTCTGCCACATATGTGCTCCGGGAACCCTGACTGAGCCCCCAACCCTGTAGGAACTCCTGAAATGCTGACTGAGTCCCCAACCATGGAGAGACTCCCGAAATGCTGACTGGTCTCCTGGTGGTGTAGAATCACAGGCTGATACTTAAGGACATTCTTCAGTATAAAATCTTGAAGTCCTCAGGAGGGCTGGAAGAAGAGAGCAGACATGGGCCATGGCTGTGCTCTATTACATGTTGGAGAGAAGCAGAGGATACAAAGTGCGTGGCCAGATCATGGAGGGTCTTAAAGACCAAATGAAGATTAGGAATAGTTCTACAGACTATAAAGAGCCACCAATGTTTTGAGGTAGAAGAATGATGTGATGCAAATTATATTTGAAGAAGCTTGGGGCTGGCTAGCTCCATTGGTAGAGTGCTAGCCTTGCATGCACAAGGCCTTGGGTTCGATCCCCAGCACCAAAAACAAAACAAACAAATTATATTTGAAGAAGCTTAATCTGGTAAGAGAAATAGATCAAATAAACTGAAGGGTGGTAGTTTATAAAAATAATTTTAAAGACAAAACAGAAAATCGATATTTACTAAGTACAATAACCTATTGTAAATACTTTCATGAAATAAAGGCTCATCCTCTAAAGTGAGGCTCAGCAAACAATCACCTCTGGGCAAATCTGGCCCACCACTTGTCTTTGTAAATAAAATTTTATCAGAACAGTCATGCACATTTGTTCATTTACTGTCTATGGTGGCTTTTATGCTACAATAGCAGATTTAAGTAGTTGTGCCAGGGATTGTACAGCTTGTTAAAACCAACAACATTTACTATCTGCCTTTTACAAAAGAACTTGGCTACAGAGCTATAGAAAACTAAGAACAGGGCTGGGAATGTGGATCAAGCGGTAGTGCGCTTGCCTGGTATGCGTGCGGCCCGAGTTCGATCCTCAGCACCATATACAAACAAAGATGTTGTGTCCGCCGAAAACTAAAAAATAAATATTAAAAAAATTCTCTCTCTTTAAAAAAAAAAGAAAACTAAGCAAAAAATTGTAAATGACTTAAATAGACCTCATCAGAAAAATGATTTTTAAAAAAGTGTGACCTAGTTATATGATAAAATATTATATAGAAGTAGAAATAAATAAACTCAATTTTCATGTATCATTATGGATACATGTTACAGAAATGATGTCAAGAGAAAGCAAGTTGCAGAAGAGTATATTTATATTCAGTTAGGATAGGCCAGGTTATGCTGCAGTAACAAACAGCCCTGATATCTAAAGCTTAAAACAATGTTTTCTTTCTTGTTCATGCTATGAGTTCATCGCTAGTCCAAGGCAGTTGGAGGATTCCTTTTCATTCTAGAACTCAGCTGCTCTGTAGAACATGATGGTTATTTGGTAGAGAGAAAAGAATGGCATAGGACCCACTGACTTTTATAGCTGCTGACAGGAAGTGATAAGTGTCCCTTCTGCTCTGAGTCTCATTTCTCCTGAGAGTGACCGATTAGCCATAGCTCAGCTTTAGGCTACCAGGGTGAATCTCAGGGTAAACCACTGCTCAGCCTTCAGGAGTTCTTGGCACGGGGAGCCCTTGATGGCTGCAGTTATATGCATGCTTGTGCTCTTTATCTGCTGCTGCTCCTGGAGTTTGAACTGATGGGATGGACAGAGAGGCTGGGGACAGGGAAGCTCCCTTGGAGGAAAGTCTTGGGAGAGGTAACACTCGAGCAGGAAGCAGAATTCAAGTCTGTTTGACGGAGGGATTGAGCAGTCCAGGGAAGGAATGAATGAAAAACGAATACCCAGGTGAGCTGGAAACTTAACTTGGAGATGAAAAAGGAGCATGATGGGGGGAATTGAGACAGGGACCCCAATATCTTTTTTCTCCCTTCTTCCATTAAAAAAAAAAGTAACCTGTAATTCTAGCTACTCAGGAGACAGAGGCAGGAGGATTGCAAGTTTGAGGCCAGTCAGACCCTGGCTCAAAATAAAATAAAATAAGATAAAAAGAGCTAGGGATACAGTTCAGCTCCTGGATCAGTCCCCAGTACTGCCAAACAGGAAGAAAAAGAGGGAGAGATGTAACAGAGGTTGGACATCAGTATTTAGTCTGGATGTAGCAAGGCCTCCTTGTCAAGGCCTCCAGAATAGGCCAGAAATTATAAGGATATGATACGATTGCTAATTTACTTGTTCTTGCTGCCCCCCTTCCCCCACTGGAAATTGAACCCAGGGGCAGGCACTGTACCACCAAGCTTTATCCTTTTTATTTATTTATTTTTAAATTTTGAGACAGGGTCTTGCTAAATTGCCTAGGTTGGCCTCAAATTTGTGATCCTCCTGTCTCAGCCTCCAGACTTGCTGGGATTATAGGCATGTGCCATCGCAGCCAGCAAGGATAACAATTGTTGAATTCAGGTGGAGAGTGTACAAATGTGTTGTATTGTTCTTTTTTTTTCTTTCTTTTTTTTTTAAAGAGAGAGAGACACACACACACACACAGAGAGAGAATTTTAATATTTATTTTTTAGTTTTCGGCAGACACAACATCTTTGTTTGTATGTGGTGCTGAGGATCGAACCCGGGCCGAACGCATGCCAGGCGAGCGCGCTACCGCTTGAGCCACATCCCCAGCCCTTGTATTCTTCTTAAAAGTTAAAACTTTTCTGTGCATCTAAAAATATTTCTTAGACATGGGTGTTTAAAAGGGTTATTATATTGGCTAAAGAAAAAGTATTCAAAATCAGATTAGTTTAGAGAGTTTGGTTCAGGGCCTTTCCACAGTAACCTCACATAATCTACATCACATCCCTGTGGGGTAGGTGGCACGGGGTGGGGTGCATTTCACAAATGAACAGAAACTCAGAGAGATAAGAGGTTTTCTCAAGGTCACACAGTAAAGTTTAGGCCAAGCCGAGAGTTGAACCCACATCTATCCAAATCAAAATTCTCTGCTTCTCTTTTTAAAGCCTCTTCTCTCCCATCCCATTTCCCAGGGCTGTTGGATAAGGCGAGACCCATGTGCATTTACCATGTGTCAGGCATTGCATGTATCCGTCAAATCCTCACAACAATCTCATATGGTCATTACTAATGACATTCCCATTGTATTAAGGTACAGAGAGTTTAACTAAGTTGCTTAAGGTCACAAGCTAAGAATGGAAGAGCTGGGAGTTAAAGAACCCCGGCAGTCTGGCTCTATAGCCTCCCCTTAAAAGGGTCAAGTTAACAGTGGAAAAAGTTCAAATTGCTTTAGGAATATAGAGTAGGATTAATTTTGGTTCTCACAGAATCCCTGAAAAGTTCCCCACTCCTGGCTTCTGACATATTCCAAGACAGGGCTCTGGTTTCAGATGTTCCCACATGGGGGACACTTGCCTCTTGGATTCATCTGGGAGCTTCTTGAAGATGGTGGGGTGCTACTGTCACTCCCCATGGGTCTCTAGCTATTGCTCACTGCCTTCTGAGGTGCTCTGGATCAAGGCTGGTCTTGAGGTACTGTTTTAGATATGGTCCCGTGCTAAAGTGATGGGATAGGACACCAATTTGCCTACAGAATGAGCTGCAGGGTGCAGAGAGACCACTGAGGCAGTTTACGGCTCAGTAGTCAAGGGCCTGCCTTCAGAGTCAGGCCAGTTTTGCGTGGAAGGGCGTGACTTGCTTCTCCTTATAGCAATGTCAGTTTCCTCTTTGGTTCCCTGTTCCGTGGGATGTGCACCTGTCTACAGGTCTCCTACTTCACTTGCTGGCCTTGGGTTCAACCTGGGGCCAGAGTGGGCTTTCTCCACCTCAGGGCCTTTGCCCTGCTGTTCCCCCTGGTGGCACTGTTCTGTCCTCACTTGTGGCTGGCTCTTTCTCACCCTTGGTCTCAGCTGATGTCAGCTGCTTAGGGAGACCTTCCTTGTCTACTGTAGCCTGCTGCCAACACATCCTCCTGTTTTATTTTGCTCATATCTGTTATTAGTACCAGATAATTATTGATTGACTTGCGTTTATTCTCCTCCACATGAATATAAGTTCAAATAAGACAAGAGATTTAATCTGTTTTGTTCTCAGCACCAACAACTGCATCTGGCATCCAATAAATAAATAATGAATTGATTGACTGAATAAATAAACGAATGAATGAAAGCCCAGCCCCCCAAGCATTACAATCCCAGTTCTTCTGCTGCAGTGGGCTATCAGACCGTCAGACTTTGCAGATGGCCCCTTGGCCCCCTTCTCGAGGAGCCTGAGCGCAAGCCGGCTGGCTCTTGAGACACGCTCCCTGCAAGCCTGGGCGGTGGCCCCGCGGGGAGAGGGGCTGTCGTCATTTAGTGACGCTCCCTAAAGCCGCTGCGCGGCCGCGGGGGCTACTGGGGTCGGGTGGCGAGCGCGCGGGTCTTTTGCGACGGTGCCCGGCGGCGCTGGTCCCGCCCCTCCGCCCCTGTGCGACCGCCCGCCCCGCCCCCGTCGCTGCGCTGGCTCCGGGCCGCGCGGCCCCGCCCGCTTCATGTGGCCCGTCCTGCGGCGGCCATTGGCTGGGATCCGCGAGGCGGCCGTTGGCAGGGATCCGCGAGGCGGCAGCGGCGGCGGCGGCCCGCGAGGCTCCGGAGACGGCGCACAGGAGCGGCAGGAGCAGGCCGGGCCCTCGAGCGGCCGCCCGGCTGCAGCATGTGCGCCCGCCGGGGGCTGCTGTGGCTGCCGCGCCGCTCGCTGCTCGCTGCGATCTTCTTCTTCTCCCTCTCGTCCTCGCTGCTCTACTCCGTCTGTGTGGCCCCCGGCATAGGTAGGAGGGGGCCTCCCAGGACCCGACCCCGACCCGGCCCGGCGCGCCTGAGGCCGCCGCACCTTCCCGCCCGTTGCGCCCGGCCCCGGGGCGCCGCCTGCCGCCCCGCGGACCCCTTCCCCTCCCCCACGGCCCGCGGACCCCTTCCCCCCCGCCCCGCGGACCCCTTCCCCCCCGCCGCCCCGCGGACCCCTTCCCCCCCGCCGCCCCGCGGACCCCTTCCCCCCTGCCCCGCGGACCCCTTCCCCCCCCCCCCCGCCGACCCCTTCCCCCCCTCCCCGCCGACCCCTTCCCCCCCCCCCCCCCCCCGCCGACCCCTTCCCCCCCGCCCACCCCTTCCCCCCCGCCCACCCCTTCCCCCCCCCCCACCCCTTCCCCCCCGCCCACCCCTTCCCCCCCACCCCTTCCCCCCCCCCGCCCACCCCTTCCCCCCCCCGCCCACCCCTTCCCCCCCCCCCCGACCCCTTCCCCCCCCGCCCCGCCGACCCCTTCCCCCCGCCCCGGCGCGGCTCCCGGCATTCCGCGCACAGACCTGGCGCCGGCGGCAGAGCCCCGCCGCCCGCGCATCCTCCCCCGGCGCCGGAGCCCCCTGCCCGCCCGAGCCGCGCTCCCGCGCCGGGTCTCCGGTTCCCCGGTCCCCCGTCCCCGGGTCCTGCCGACCCCTGGCCCGCCCGCGCTGCCCACTCCCCCGCAGCGTCGTGCCGCCTCTGGCCCCCGAGTCCGAGCCATTTCATACAGAAAAGTAAAAACTGTAAAGGTCTCATAATACCAAGGTGCTGGTAAGCAACAGAAATTCTCATACCTTGTGGGTAGGAATGCATATATTTTCCTCATAAAAGTCTTATGAATCTTTTATGAGATTTATTTCTATATATTTTTCTTATAAATGATATTTCTAAATTTTATATTATGTGTTGTTCTCTGTGAGAATGAAATTGATTTTTTGGTAATTGTTGTACTTATGTTTAGCAACTTACCTGCACTGCTATAATACAACTAATGACTTGTCTATAAATTCTTAGGATTTTCTTTATAGATAATTGTATCCCTAGTAGGTAATCCTAAGTTTGTTAGCTTTCTAATGCTTAGTCTTTTAAAAATTTTTATTTATCTTATTTTGCTGCTGGAACCTGTAGCACAATTTTGCTAGAAATAGAGATAGCAGGCATCTTTATGTTGTTGTTATTTGTTGAAATTTTTAATCTGTCCTTTATCTGATTAAAAAAAACCAATTGTTGAGTGCTTTCCTGCATCATTTGAGATAAATACGTTTTGTTTTTCCCTAGAATTTTCAAATATCATGAATTACATGTTATTCTTTTTGTTGTAGTTTTCAATGCTGGGGATTGAAGGGCCTTGTACACGCTAGGCAATTGCTCTACCACTGAACTACATTCCCAGCACTTATGCTGATTTTTAAATATAATATATTTGCATACTGAGAATGAACTCAACTTTGACATGTTTTTATACATTATTAAATTTTCTTTAGAAAGGATATACATTTATGCTTCTCACTGGGTTCATAATTGAGATTGGCTTATGTTCTTCCTTTCTCATGCTGTCCCTGTCATATTTTGTATGCATTTTTAGATTTAATTATAATATACAGTGTGCAAGTCATTACAGCTTCACAAAATGATCACATTTGTGTAACAAGAAAGAAGCAGAACTTTTCTAGGACACCAAGGGCCCTTCATGTTCTCTTCTAATCAGCACTGTTTCCCTGACAGTAACCAAAATCCTAATTTCTAACACTTTAGTTTTACCTTTTACTTTAATGTTATAAAAATGAAATCCTATATTTGAGGCCATTTTAAAAAATAAATGTTCCTTGTTTGAGGCCATTTTAAAGAATAAATGTTCCTTGAAAAGAATGTGTTTGTTAGATTCAGGATTCCTTATAGGTTCGTTGGATCAAATTTTTTTTATTACGTTGTTCTTACTAATGTCTAAAAATTATTTTTATCAATTATTATTTTATTAAATCTACTGTTTCATTTGCATATTATTACTTTCTTCTTGTAATTTTATATACAGATTTAGAATCACCATAGTTATTAACCCACAGCTAATTTTGAACTTCTTGTCCTAGGTTCATGCTTTGAATATCCTCAGAGCCTTGTTTAGAGATACACCTCTAGGAGAAAATATCATTCCGTATGTTGCCGATGAAGCTAAGGCTGCAATTCTGGGTTTTACCTCACCAGTCTGGGCAGTGAGTGCTTTTGCCATTTACTTTCATTGATTTAATTGTACCTCTGATTAAGTTTTAATAAACCTTTCACTGGATGATAAAAAAATATATATTGCATTTTATCAAGGAATTTCTCTAGGGAATAAATTCTTGGATCAGACTATATTTTGATTCTTGATGTTTTATGGCTTCATTTTATCTCTTTTGTTGGTTTATTAGACTTAAGTCTTTTATTTTAGTGCAGTAAGCTATAACTTATCACAGTCTACCCTTGAGTGATATTTTGCTGTGCCACTTAAAGTATAAGAACTTAATATTTTGCTTCCCTTTTCTTCTTCCTATCTTGATGCTGCTATTGTTATACATTTTACTTTTTTTGTGTTGTAAGCCTGCCCTAGGTTGTTATTACTTTTGTTTAAAGTCAGTTATCTTTTTTTTAAAATTTGCCATTTTAACCATTTAACTTGGCATAAGTGTATACAATATTCATCACATTACACATTTTCAGAACCTTTTTGTCATCCCCAACAAAAGCTCTATACTCATTAAGTTTTGACTTCCTGTATTTTCTTATCCCCGGTAACCTCTGTAATACCTTTGGATTCTATGAATTTACCTGACCTAATATCTCTTATAAGTGGAATCATAACAATATTTATTAATTTATATTTGTCTTATTTCATTTAATATAATGTCTTTAAGTTTCAACCAAGTTGTAACATGTCAGAATTTTATTCCTTTTTAAGTTTGCATAACATTTCATTGTATGTGTGTACTTTATTTTCTTTATCCACTCATCTGTTGATAGATTGTTTCCACATTTTACTTATTATGGTAATTCAGCAGTGAGCATTAGCATACAAGTTATCTGAGTCCCTGTTTTCAGTTAATTTGGGTGTATTATAGGGTAATTCTATGTTTTAACTTTTTGAGGAACCATCAAACTCTTCCATAGAGACAGTATCATTTTACGTTCATATCAGCAATGCACAAGAGTTCCAATTTGTTTAAGTCTTCACTTAGGATTTTCATTTTTTAAAATGATAGTTCTTCCTGATGGGTGTGAAGTGGTATCCCTTTATGATTTTGCTTTGCATTTCCCTACTGATTAGTAATATTGATCTAGAAACAGACCAACTCTTTCTTAGTATCTTAATGTATCTCTTTTTGGATGTTGTAGATTCTGTATATCATATGTTGAGTGAGTGGTACCAATATATTCTATCAAAAGTTGAAAAATCAAGCACAAAACATTAAATAGAAGTCTAAATATTGAATCACTTTTTTTTCAATATAACACTGTCCAGAAACCATTTGACTTAGAACTCTGTAAAGACTGTGAGCAGTACCTAGTGTACTTCTTAGATTTAAGAAAGGAAACTTTCATATGTCTTTTTTCATGATTCCTTGGAGAAACCCTTATTTTTTTTTCTCCTATGTCATTGTGTCTTCTAGAGTAAAGGACAATAACCTATGATTCATAGGCGCTTGACATGTGGCTTTACAAAAATGCTTGGCAAAGGGGAGGGGAGGAGCAAAGAACCTAGGTCTTAAACCCACAGAGTGGTGGGGTGTGGTGGCCCATGCCTGTGATCCCAGCAGCTTCGGAGATCTGAGGCAGGAGGATTATGAGTTCAAAGCCAGCCTCAGCAACAGTGAGGCATAAGCATCTCAGTGAGACCCTGTCTCTAAATAAAATGCAAAGTAGGGCTGGGGATGTGGCTCAAGTGGTTAAGTCCCCCTGAGTTCAATCCTTTGTAACTCCCCACCCACAACTCCCACAAACAAAACAAAATCCACAGAGTGGAGTATTTACTAGACAGGCAGGCGTTCCAATTAGTAGGCTGCACAAACCATTCCGTACCAATATGATAAGCCTCTAATTGAGATTCAGTCTGTTGCAGTGGCTGCCAAAGGCACAGACTCCCAGTGTGAGGAACACTCCTCAAGGTTGCCAACATTTGCCTAGACAATTGGGCATCTTCTTGTAAGAGATGCAGACTTTTGGAATTCTGTCTAGGAGCATTGCATAACTGCCCTTGAAGGCACAGCTTTTACCTTTTACATTTATAGGAAGTAGAACAATACCCGTATACCATCAATGTAATCAGAGATGTAGGAATGTGGCTTGATCATCAGGAAAATTAGAGATGGTAAAACTGATTGCTAACAATATTAATATTGTTTTCTTCAAGTCTAATCCAGATAATACAAGAAATATTTTCTGTGAAAGGGCTTTAGCAGTGTGAAATGTGGTGATTTTCCCAACTTTTTGCCAAAGCCAAAAGTGTCAGAAACAAATGATTCCTTTGTGGAAGTCCATTTGTGAGACCCAAAACAGTAATGCATATGCCTGAAAAATTTTTTAAAATAAAGGAAAACATAAGAGAAACCTTTAAAATGAGTTACCTGTTAAGCCACCACAGAGTTATCATGATTCTGATGCATATTTTTTATCCTGTGAGTTTTATGCATGAATACTATCAATATCCATATATATATCCACAAAAGCTTGTAATAATATAAATGCTTATGATAATTTTATTAACTGGAATCTTCCTTTTGAACACTGGTTGTATAGGAATATTTTGTTTCTATTTGCTGTTCTTGCTTTGTCAGACAAAGTAACATCATACCTGTGACAATCTATACTGTTGCCATAAATTTTTTTAACTTTATAACAACAGTTTCACAGACTCCAGGCATAGCATTGGCTGTGTTCAGTTCTGGTGATGATCTTCTTGCTTGTAGAGTCCTGAGCAAGCATGGGACTTCATGTGGGGTGGGAGGGAGCTCATGTTGCCATATGCTGATTGCTCTATTTCCTTTCTTATGAAAACCTAATGAAATTATATGTCAACATAATCACCGGCTATGAAGAAACCTTCATTTTACAGTAACAGTTTACTATAGCATTATTTGTTGAAGTCATTTTAAAGGGTGTTTTTCCCCTAGTGCTTGTGAAATATGGTTTGATTTACAGAAATTTGATTTGTGTGCATCCTCTCAGGAATATATTGTGCCTAAAGCTGGCGACATCTGTACTTTTGACTTAATTGTTTTTCCTGATAAGTTGGAGAGGCAAAAACCCAGGTAAAGTGAATTATTTGCAGTAAAGGGCCATTTTTCAGAGAGCATTCATGTATAGATTTAATGTGTTTTTACAGATTACTGACTATTTGTATTGAGACCTTACAGGTCTTTCAATCTTTGCTACTTGGTTGGAATTTTTTAAATACAGAGAAAATGTACTATTGTAAACATTGTAGGCATTAGGCATACCTACAGTGTAGTAGATGACATATTAAGCACTGGAAATACTAATATAAATAATGTACCTGGCATCATTTATATTACATTGATTAATTTCAGTAAACTTTATTATACTTCATATTTTATATATAAATAAAATAAGGCTAAGAGACGTGAAATACCTTTGTCTAAGAATGTGCAACTATTATCTGTCTGACTTCAGAATCTGAAGTGTGGTAAAGCAGTTTTGTGTGTGATAGGATTGCAGAAAAGGTCATTTTAGCTGATTTGTAGGGCTTGGGCCCTGTGTCCTCAGAAAGCAACTGGAGGTAAGGTTTTATTGAGTGGTACAAACCCAGAGCAGCAAGAATGAAAGAAAACAATAAATAAGGCAAGAAAGGAGGAAAGATGCTACCAAGTAGGCCCTAACCTTGCAAGAAAACTGAGTTGGTTGTCTTGTCACATGGTACATCTTCTATGTGAAACTACCACCTCTTAGAAGAGTCCCATTGCTTGTTTCTTGTTGGTCAGAGTTTACCCCTTGGGGCATTAACCCAACTTGGACAAGTGTTGGCATAAATACTTGAAATGCAACTGTGATTCCTTCTGCTATTGAAAAGCCTATTGAAAAATCCTTCACAAGGGGGTTTTATAGCAGGGAATGATGGGTTTTTTATTAATCTAGATAAATGGGGACTTGATTCTAAGGTGGCAAGAAGGAAGGAGGAAGACCAATCAGGAAGCTATTATAATAGTTCTGCCAAAAGGTGATGATGGCCTAGAATAGAGAAATGTTAGTAAAGATGGTAAGAAATGATTATGTTTGATGTACATTTTGTAGATGAAGTTAGTTTAGTCAAAATTTAAGTTACATAAAATGACTTATAGATACATATGCATAGATCCTTAGAGTTTTCTGGGCAGTTGTTCTTTTAAAATAGCATCTGATTCTCTTTATTATGTTTAGTGACTGTTGGACACCTGATTGCCTTTCCCTAGGCAACTCTCAGCCTTTCCAATAGAGCTTGCCTAGCAACCCAACTAGGGTCCTCCTATGACCCATCCTGAGGTTATATTTTCATCTAGAACAGTTTTATCTTGCTTCTCTCAAGTCAGTTCTGATTCACAGCATGCAGGGGATATCAGAGGAATATACAAAAAAGACACTTTCAGATCTTCCTGGCAGCACTGCCACGGTTACTTTGTGTCTTGTTGGCACCAATGACTCTGCCCTCTGGCAGTTGTGAAGTTGCTATGAAGGTTCCAGGCTTAGGGCTGTGTAGTCTTGAAATCCAGCTGTGCTCCACTCATCATGCTATGTGCCTTGGAATGGAGCTTCATTTACTCAGAGGAAGAGGTACATTTTTTCTAATTCACTTATAGATGCTGTATGGATTAGTGGAAACCCTTTCTTTACTTTTGACCTCTCATGGGAGAAGTATCTTACAGCTTTGGAAGACAGTTACCAAGAACTCAAGTATTGCTGGTCTTCTCCTTAGAAGCCCAGAAAATATGGCATGGTTTTTCTGGATTATAGGTGTAGGATTTCTTCAAAGTCACATGGCTTAGAACTCAAATCTCATTTAATTTTTTTCAAAAAATGTCTCTTTCTGCTCTAAACCTGTATCACATACCCTGGACAGAATATTAAAATGTTGTATCTTGACCCTATCCTTGACTGCCTACTAGGGGTGTATGGTGTGTCAGTGATCATGCTACATAGCAATTGCACAGGGTGGGCTCCCCTTTCATATTTTTTGAATATTTGTTAAGGGAGTTTATATGTTATGTAATTAAAAAATGAGTGTACATATGTGCTTGTACACACGCATACAACCTGGTGTAACCTAATTTTCTAATAAATTAGAGCTAATAAATTCTTCTCTTATACAAGTCTATATATAGAAGCTTTCTTATGCCAAGAAAGAAAGAATAAATAGAAGAGAAATACTTTGGTAACAG
The DNA here is from genome assembly GCF_052094955.1 of Ictidomys tridecemlineatus. NCBI lineage: Eukaryota > Metazoa > Chordata > Mammalia > Rodentia > Sciuridae > Ictidomys > Ictidomys tridecemlineatus. Next base: position 229,294 of record NW_027521053.1, read on the forward strand.
TTGTCACTTTGCAGCTGACTACCAAGTCCCTGCCAACCATATGTTGGAGACTCAGTGAAGAAAGAGGTAGAGAGCAGGAAGTATTCTGGTTTTCCCTGATAAAAAGAATTGTTTATAGGTAGAATTACTTGACAGTTGTTCTAATCTCTGCATTTTCAACTTTACCACTAATTCTGTTTTTAATCTTTTTTTAACTTGCCTACTCCTTCATTCATTTTTCCCCAAAGGAATTTGCTTTTATTGTATTACTGTTGCTATAGTTTGGATCTAAGAATTTCCCCAGAGGCCCATGTGTGAAAGGCTTGATCACCATCCTGTGGTACTATTGGGAAGTAATAGAACCTTTGGGAGGTGGGGCCTAGTGGGAGGAAGTTAGGTCATGGAGGCGTGCTCTCGAAAATCCTGTTGGGACCTACATCCCTCCTCTCTTTTCTTTTGCTTTCTGACTCCCATAAGGTAAACAGTTGTTCTCTACTACATGCTCCCTGCCATGATGGTTTGCCTTGCCACAGTCTCAAAAATAATGGGACCAACTGACCCTTTATAATAACTATTTAGTGGTCTGTTTTTTAACTTCAACAGTTTTAAAACAGTATACATCTCAGCATAGGAAATCAGCTAATGTAACATGTAATGAATAAAGGGCAAAAATTAAATGATGTTTAAGCAGATGTAGAAAAAGCATTTGACAATAATCTAATTCCATTTCATGATTAAAAACACTCAATGAACTAGGAATGGAATTTTCTCAACCTGATCAAGAACAGCAGTGGAAAACATAGCATATACTTACTGGTGAAAAACTGAAAGCTCTCCCTTAAGATCAGTAAAAGGTCAAGGGTATACACTCTTGCCACTTATGTTCAGCATTACATTAGAACTCCTAACTAGGGCAATCAGGCCAAAATAAGATGTAATAAAGGAATGTGTAACTGTTTTTATTTTCTGATGCCATGATCTTTTATGTAGAAAATCCTAAGGAACACACTCACATAAATTAGAGCTAATAAACAAGTTCAATGAGGTGGCTGAATACAAGATAAAAGTATCAAAATCATTTTTACTTGAGCAATGAATAGTCCAAACATTAATTCAAAAAGAATTTTTAAAAAAGAATAAAAGAAGAGAAGAAAATGTATGGCATATGTACACTGCTGAGGGCCATTGCCAAGTAGAAATGACGATTCAAAATCCTTGCCAGCGTACCCCATGTTAAATGGACTTGCCTTTGAAATCCGCTGTGACCTTGCATGTGTGTTTGAGAAAGGCGACCCTGCTCAAGGTGAATGAGGGTGGATCCAGGTTTGAGGAAGTATCCTGCAGGTTTGAGGAAGTATCCGGGCTTAAGATAATTTGGGTTTAAGGCATTCCCACTTTAAGACAATAGGGGTTTTAGGGAAGTTGGAGGTTGAAGATTATTGCTGCTGGGATTAGGGTGTTCCTGCTGCGTGTTCCTGTTGAGATTCAAATTGGATTTGGAAAAAGCCTCTGTGGAGTAGGTGATTGGGGGCGGCGGGATTTTGGAGATTGGATCAGAACATGTTAGCTGGAGGCCGGTGTGAGTTCTGGAATAAAGAATTGCTATTTGAATCTACAAAGCTGTGTAGTGGCTCGTGATTCAGTGCCAGCCGAGACACTGGCAGTACACAATAGAGTTCTACTCAGCCATCAAGAAGAATGAAATTATATCATTTGCTGATAAATGGATAGAACTAGAGAACAACATGCTAAGTGAATAAGCCAGACTCAGGGAGACGAGGGTCAAATCTTTTCTCTCCTGTGTGGAAGTGAAGAGAAATAAGGAATAATAAAAGGGAATCTGATGAAAACAGAAGGGAGAATAGTATAATAGAAGAAAGTCATTGAAGGGCAGGGTGGAGTGGAGGAAGACTAAATGGACTAAATTATGCTATGTGCTGTATGCATATATCACAATGAGTCACAGTTTTATGTATAATTATAATGCACCTATTAAAAATTAAATAAATAAAGGTAATAAAATAAATAGAAGAAAGATCAGTAGAGAAAGGGGATTCAGGAAAGGAGGAAGGGAGGGAAAGGGGAAGTCTAGAGAATGAAATGGAGTAAATTACAATATATGCATGTATGTACATGTCACAAAGAATACCACTATTATGTATAACTGTAATGCACTAATAAAAATATAAAGAAGAATAAAATACTTTAGAAATAAATTTAACAGAAGATGAGGCTGGGGTTGTGGCTCAGTGGTAGAGTGCTTGCCCAGCATGTGTGAGAAACTGGTTCTATTCTCAGCACCACATATAAACAAATAAATAAAGGCCCATCAATAACTAATAAAAATATTTTTTAAAAGGAAATTAATTTAACAGAAAAAGTGCAACCTTTCACACTGAAAATCTGAAAACATTATTCAGAGAAATGCAAGAGGACCAGATATCCCATGTTCATTATTGGAAGACGTTCTATCATTAAGATGATAATATTTCCCAAATTGATCTACAGATTCAACATAATTTCTGTTAAAATTCCATCTGAATATTTTTTGGCATAAATTAATATTTTGGTCCTAATATATGTTAAAAAAATACAAGGGTCCCATACTAGACAAAACAATCTTGAAAAAAAGTCAAAGGGCTCATAGGCCCCAATTTCAAAAATTACTACTAAGCAGTAGTAAATTTGATTATGGATTTGACATCAGGATAGACATATAAATCATGGAATAGGATTGATTGTCCAGAAATAAATCTCCACAAAAAATTTAAAAAATAGTGCTCAAAGATCAATGGAGAAAGAATAGTTCTTTCAACCAATAGTACTAGTACCATTAGATAGCTATAATGCAAGGGAATGAATTTCATGTTTGAGGAACTAAAAATGGATCAAAAATCTAAATGTAAGAGCTATAAAAATTTTAGAAGAAAACTTGTGTAAGTTTTTCTACCTTGGAGTGGGTTAACAGTGTCTTAGATACAACACCTAAGGTACAAGCAACAGAAAATAACATAGGTAAATTAGACTTGATCAAAATTAAGAATATACAGAAAACTCTTAGAACTCAATAATAATAAAAAGATAACCCAATTAAAAAAATGGACAATTCATTTGAATATATTTCCCCCCAAAAGATATTCAGATGGTCAATAAGTACATAAAAAGATGTTTAGCATCATTAGGGAAATGCAAATCATAGCCACAATGAGATACCATTTTGTACTCACTAAGATTAAAAAGATGGACAATAAAAGTATTGAGGAAGATGTGCAGAATCACAGAATTGGTGAAATTGAAGCCCTAATATATTGCTAATCAGAATATAAAATGGTACCACCATTTTGGCAGTTCCTACAAGCAGAGTTACTGTAATAATTTACCATACTACTTCTGGATGTATACCTAAGAGAAGTGAAAACATGTTGATACAAAAATTTGTGCACAGATGTTTTCAGTAGCATTATCCATAATAGCCAAAAAATGGGAAACAAGCCAAATGTCCCATCAAATGCTGAACAGATTTTAAAAATGTGATATATCTCTATTATGGGATATTACCATAAAAAGGAAGAACATATCAAAAAATGTTAGAATATGGGTGAATCTTGAGGATATTGTGCTGAGTGAAAGAAGGCTTACATAAAAGGCCATCTGTTTCATGATCCTATGTATATGAAATGTCTGGAATAGGCAAATATTTAGAGACAGAAATAGATCAGTGCTTTCCTACTATGGGTGGAGGGAAAATGATGACTAATGTGTGCAGGGTTTCATTTTGGGGCTGTGAAAATATTGTTGATTTAGTGGTGATAGTCTCCCACTTTAGAAATATAGTAAAAACCACTGACTTGTATACTTCAAAATGGTGAATTTTACAGTATGTGTATTGTATCTCAAAGAAGGGAAAGTCATTTTTAAAATATTAAAACCAAGTATTGGGGGCTGGGGATGTGGCTCAAGCGGTAGTGCGCTCGCCTAGCGTGCGTACGACCCGGGTTCGATCCTCAGCAGCACCACATACCAACAAAGATGTTGTGTCCGCCGAGAACTAAGAAAAAATAAATAAATGTTAAAATTCTCTCTCTCTCTCTCTCTGCGCCCCCCATTCTCTCTTTAAAAAAAATAAATAAATAAAACCAAGTATCATCAATTGATTACTTTTGGAGGTTTGCTCTGCCCTGAATGGAAAATTGGTTAATACATGCAAATAATTCTGTATTGAGTGAACAGGGTAACCAAATAGATGATTAGGGAAAGTTTTTAAAATTTTTTCTGGGAATGTTAAGTAATTAATGCAGAAGTTCTGATAGAGTATCACCGTTTTGCTATATGTATCAGAATAGGTATTGATCATAATTGGCTACTAAATGGAGGAATTTTATAATGGATTTCTTGGTCTGTTTGAGCTGCTATAACAAAATGCCACCGAATGGGTGACTTATAAGCAGCAAAAATTTATTTCTCATAGTTCTGGAGGCTGGGAAATCCAAGATCGATGTGCCAGCAGATTCAGTGTCTCATGAGGGCCTGCTTTTTGGTTCATAGAAGTTGCCTTATCTTGTAAAAGGTTAAAGGGGGCAATGGATCTCTCTCTCTCTCTCTCTCTCTCTCTCTCTGGTCTCTTTAATATGAGCATTTAATATTTCATTTATAAGTGTAAAGATTTCATAACCTAATCATATCCTAAGTACCCCACCTCCCAAAGCCATCACTTTGAAGGTTAGGATTTCTACATATGTATTTGGGGAAGGAGGCACAAACATTCAGCCTATGCAGGATGGATCAAGCTGATAGTATTGATACCCATTGGTTCATCTTTTTTTTTTTTTAATTTAGAGACAGGGTCTTACTAAGCTGCTCAGGCCTCAGTAAGTTGCTGAGGCTGGCTTTGAACTTGTGGTCCCCCTGCCTCAGCCTTTGAACTTGTGGTCCCCCAGCCTTTCTGGGATTACAGGCGTGTGTCACTGCACCCGGCTCCATTTGTCCATATTAATATTACTAAAATGCATTATCTGTCTCTTGCCCTCAGTCTATTGATTAAAAAAAAAGAATTTTATTTCTGGGTTGTGCCTGTTTCACAAAGTGAAAAAAAAACCCTATGGTTTTGTTTAAAGTGTGTATTCTCAACATCTCCAGATGTTTAACTTTAGTGCATCTGGCAGCCTTTGTCAGAGAGTTTGGTTTAGGGCAAAATGGAATTTGTGTTTCTGTTGTGTTTTGTTTATTTTTTTGTTATTACTTGTGGTGCTGGGCAAGCACTCTATCACTGAGCCCTACTTTTAACCTTTCTTTTTGTGTTTTATCATTGTTATGATTTGAGGGAAGTAATGGTGTCCTAAATGTCCTTACCAAGCCTTCTGAGACTGAGTAAGATAATCAAGACCTGTGATAGGCAGAGGTGATACTGATATTGACAGGATGGATCTATTTGTTACAGTTTGGGCATATTAGGCAGGGCATGTAGTAGGGACTCCATTAATGTTTGCTGACTATTGAATGGACCTAAGTAGATCTGTCCAAGATTAGGGTTTCATTGCAATTTTGGTATGAATTTTATTTGGACTCTATGGTCATTTTTCCACCACCCCTTTTCTTTAATTTGTTGCCAACATTTCAAAATAGTGAGATTTCACATAAAAATCATGTTTCTGGCTTCTGTTAAAAAAGCAGAAGATCTGGCAACATTAGGCTTGCATTCCTTCATGGCAGCTAGTCAGCTGAAGCTGAGCAGGGACTAAATTAGACACAGTCCACTGCTGCCTCTGTTGCTCCCTGCTTCTACTGGGCGTTTGAGTTTGTGACCCTTATGCAATGGTTTCAGGAAGTGGTTTTCTAAATCTCAAGTTATTACTTTTTTAAAAAAATCTTTGTTTATTAATTTATTTTTGTGTGGTGCTGAGGATCAAACCCAGTTCCTCACATGTGCGAGGCAAGGGCTCTACCACTGAGCTATGGCTCCAGCCTGCATTATTACTTTTAATGACTTTTCTGATTATATTGCTACTTAACATACCATATGATCACTTACCTAATTAGAAAATAAGCTCTATGATGGCAGCAATTGTGTGTCTTCTATTTCTAGATATTCTCTGTGGTGCTGATATATTGCCTTGCACACCATAAGGAAGGCAGTACATACTTAAACCTCTCTACTCTGATTTGGCAAGGTGATTGAGGAAGACCAATAATGCTAGAATATTCAAGACATTGTCATGAAATTCCAAAGTATCTTGATGCATTGGCTTGGAAAACATACTCTGTAGTGTCTTGGAGAAATGATCCAAGTTTATTAACATTATTCTTGCCTCTTGTTTTTATTAATCAGTTCTATCATATAATTTTAGGGTTAATATCCCTTGGCTATATTATTGGCATTGTGAAGTTAATGGCATTTGGAATATTAAGTATTTTCTTGACTATTTATTACATGGATTCTTTGAAATTAAGTCTTACAAGTATTTTCTCACAGGTAGGTAAGTACAGAAAAATAAGTGAAAAGAGTTGAGGTCTAGAATAATCATTGTCAGGAAGGATATGAAAAATAGTTTTTTTTTCTTAAAGTACTGTTTGGTGATTCAATTCAAGGACAAAATGAAATCAATTGATAATATTAGAATAGGAAAAAACTATATTGTGTTTGGAGTTAGGGCTTAATTTAAGAGTTCATTGAGTCAATTACTATTAAGTTTTTTTTAAAAAAGTTGTCTCATTTTGTGAAAACAAACCATGTTTTCTTTAGTCCTACACTAGCCAATGGTATAATGATTGGAATACCTAGTTGACCATTATACATGTTGATTTCATGCCATAAATATTCCTTGACCCATATTGTGTGTTTATTTTTATAATAGGTGAGAAATTCATCCACTCTTCTCTTTAGTTCCTTGATCACAAGAATTTTTGGAGTTAAAAGGGGAAAGGACGAACTTTCCAAAACAAATAGGTAAGTAAGCTTCATCTAATGCTAACTTTTCTTTTTACACAAAATTGTCCTGGCCAAAAATAATTGTCGAAATTTTGCTTACTTTTACAGATTCATCTGTAGCATAAAACTATAAAAATGGTATAATGAATTAACCTGTGCTGCCAAATTCTAAATCCTTGGGCAAAAATATCAACTGATTACAAAGTTGACCTTTCAAATCAACAAATATAAAGCAAGGAAGCCAGGGCTGAAATATAGACTTGTTTCTCACTGCAGTAACTATTCTTTTTTCTTTGTGTCTTCTTCAAGTATTCCTGAAATGTCCTACATTCTTTTTTCCTGATGTGTTATCGAGTATTTACTATCTGTGCAGTATCTTTAATCATATAGGCGAAAGTTTAAAAGATTGTGAAACTCTTATCAGAACACCTTCCAGACTACCTGTGCATTCATTACTCTCCTAAACGAAGGGAGAAAGTTGGAGATGTTGACTGTGTGAAATAAATAATGCATTTACTTTTTGGTCTTTAATTTACTCTGTTTTTTTCAGTAAGGCTTTTTAATGTCTGGAAGGAAATCTATGGAACCATTTTGGTTATTATTATTATTTAATATAATGCACAAGTTCTGTTTGTTCTTAAAGAGAAGTTTTGGATAGTTTTTCAGCATTTGAGGATTTAATAGTAGTGTAGTTGGCTTGCAGCTGTTAACACTAGATGTCACTGTCGCTGCATGTTTAATTACTCCCTTAAACTTTTAGAATCCAATTTGACATACAAGTCATTGTCTTAAGGACCTAAACATGAATTCAAGCCCAGCTTCTCTCTTCCCTAAACAAGTTACTATGTTTTTGCTTCAAATTTAGATTTTAAACTGGTATTTATTAAAATATGTCTTCTTGTGATGAAATTAAGTTTTAAGAACTAAAAGATATGATGAAATAATTTTTTGATATGCTTGTGGTAATTCTAGTGAAACCTGCTGTGGTGGTTCTGAAAATTGCTGCTTATCAGCCTGTAAAATTCACCAAATATTTCAAAGAAAGGTAACTGGCTCTAAGTTTGAATCCCCTGAGTAAATGCAGGAATACTAAGAGATTTTTTTTTCTCCCCTGAGTTGTATTTTTAAAATAAATATTACTACTTTGGTAGCATGATTATAATTTTTACTTTATAGCCTGTTATTTTTTTTAAATATTTTTAGTTGTAGATGGACACAATACCTTTATTTATTTATTTTTAGGTGGTGCTGAGGATTGAACTCAGTGTCTTACGCATGGTAGGCAACTGCTCTACCACCAAGCCATGACACCAGCCCCTTTAGCTCATTCTTAAAGTAATTTTTCCTGTCATTAACTGAAAATTACTAGTATTTGTTTCTTTTTAACTTTGTCTAATTTGTTAATAATTCTACAGTGTGCTTAAGTTTAAAATAGTTGTATCTTTTTATGAGACCATGATGATGTTTAGTAGTATGAATAAAATATGATATTAAGTAACAATTAAAGTTAATGTTAAAATTGCTCTTCTTGAATGTGTATATAAATTTTACTGTGCACCAGAGAAAAATGATCATTAATTTCATTTAGGTTGCAAATGAAAGAGGATAGAAGAATAAAAGGGCGATGAGATCACACAGTTTTACCCTTTTAGCTAAAGTCACACTGATGGAAATTCATTTCTTTTGAATAGAGAAGATTACAAAATTAATAACTTTCCTAGAAGAAGAGAAATGGAATATTTGTATAATTATTTTGACTAATGGTGGAAAGTGAAATGAAGGAATTAGGAAGTTGATATTTTACTTAAGTGTGGTGAACATTTTTTAGTAAGAGCCTGTATTTCAATAATCAGAAGACTGGCATGTGTCATCTCCTATACAGGCTTCTCTTTTCTATTTAACTCTTGAATTATCAGTTTCTTGGCAGGTCTTCTTAGAAGTTCTGCAAAACATTTAGTTTGTTAAATTTGCAATTGTTTGTGATTATTCTACTTTTGTAGTTTATTTAATTTTGTCACTTTTTGTTGAAATATTTATATACCCATTTTCTACATATTAATTCCCCGAAGGATAGGACCGTTTCCATCTATTCTTTGTATATATAAAGGGCACTTTAAGAATGCTACTTACAATGTCTTGTTGGGTGATTACTCAGTCATCAAATAACTAACCTCAGCTGATGACACCTCACAGCCAGTTAAATTTGCTTTCACAACCACAGGTTGTTCTGCATGCAGTCTTGCAAATGTGTGCTCTTGGTCGGAAAGGAACTGAACATAAAAAGAACATCTGCTTTTTTTCCATCTAGTGTGAAAAGAATGTCTACCTTGGAGTAAATAAACTTGGTTTCTAGGCATTTTGCTGCCACTGGAGATGACCTTAGTAGAGTCCCTTATTCACTCCATACTTCAGTTTCTCAATCTATATGACAGGAGTAGTAAGATCTAGATTTTATCTTCATGGGGTTATTAAGAGTCTACAACAAACTATTACAACTTTATTATTATTTTTTTTTAAAATTGAAGTCCTAAACAATTAGAGATATGGTTTGCTGTTTCTGTCTGTTGCCTTGCTGTTAGACTGTGCCTTTTGAGGACAGCACCAGGGTCAGAATCCTGTGTATCTGGTACCTTGTATACTGTCTGGTGTGTAGGAAGCATATAGAAATACTTGCTTAGTAGAAAAAGTAAATTTTATTACTGGGGAGGGGGGGATAAAAAGTTTGTTTTCTACTCCTGCCTTTGTTCTCATAAAGCCACAATAACCAACGAGGTTATCCTCTCTGTTCCTTGAGTTTCTTCTTGCTCAAATAAGAGGTTGGGCCAAGCCTGAGGTGTCTTCCCTCTAAAATATGAAGCTGAGACTTTATATAATGTTACTAGAATTGCATGTTTGATAAAGTGCCAATGCCTTAGACAGTACCTGACACATAGTAGGGACCAGAAGTTTTCATTTAATATGTGGAGAAAGGACCAGGGGTCTGCCTCTCTGTATGAGTGTGTGGAATGCACTTAAGATTGAGCTTTTGAGCCCATTGGTCTGATCTAGATGTGTTCTTTGAATTATGAATAGTGAGAAAATACAAGTTTTACAGTCATGTTATTACACTGTAATTTTCTAACACTCCTTTCCTTTCTGTTTGTTGTCATTTAACTGACTTAGTCTGACAGAATGAATAATGGATTCCATGTAAAATCGGAACATGCATAGCCCTGTTTTCTGGGGAAGGTGCTGTGCTTTCTGCTTTTCTATAGTAGCTGCCATCTGTATGTGAATGGACCGTCCTTGATAGCTGCTCATTCTTTATAGGGTAGCAGCTAAACCAATTGCATCTTTAACTCTGGGTCCCTTGTGTGTCTTAACCTTCAACTATGTTAGTTGCAGCTAAGTGGCAAGTGCCAATATATAGTAGTCTGAGAAGCTTTATTTTTGACTTTGTGGAGTGTCTGCTTTGCCAAAACTTCATACAGGTGCTCAGTGTGCAGAGTTAAATAGTATTGCTTTTACATTTTCCTTTTGCTTAAACTCAACCTGTGAGCCAATAAGAACTTAATGATGAATAAGTACTTACCTTGAATTCAGTTTAAACATGAGGGCTCCAAAACTTGGGCTTTTGAGCTTACAGTTCAGCTGGGGAGAAATAAACTGTTACTTGTGAATCAGATGAAAATAGAAGATATCACTAATCACCTGTGCATTGTGATTTGGGTAATGAATGCCTTGGACATCTGTAAATGGAAAAAATAGAGTGATGTATTTTTGAGGAAATAGTATTTCTTATAAGGCTTTGGGGATGAGTAGATTTAAGGTCATGAAATAGACTGAAAAAGAGAAATGAATAAATAATTTTGTTTACTGTGTTAAGTACAATTTCTATTCTGTATTATTAAGGAGCTCATATTCAAATTAAGAGCTTAGTACAGTTTACTATAATTTAAGAAGAAAATGGGTTTGTAAAAGCATCACTAGATCCAAATAAAATAATTTCCAATGACTGTATTGGGAGATGTTAGATTAATTTTATTTTCTTGGACATAAATGACAGAATTATTAGAATTATTTTTCTTAGTGGCATAGGTCTAGAGGAACCCTTCAAGGGGCATCTAACTCAGCCCAACTTCTTGCTTATCGGCAGATTTTGAAGCCATTTCCAGACTGACTGGCTTCTTTCCTGTTCTTCGTGTTTTCTAGGAAAAGAGATTCCACAAGTTTCTGTGGTTACCCACTCCATTGTTTAGGAAAGAATTGGTTTTTCAAAACTAAAATTGAGAGCTTTAGGGCAATTGAGTTTTTTATATTTTAGAGAATGTAATTATTAGAATTCAGAATAGCTTATTTGCTTTGAACCACATAGAAGCTTGTAGTAAACACTTACCTATTTGGCCAAACTGAAAATTGGAACTTTCTTTCACTGGGTCTGGGATAATATTAACATCCTCAGACCCAAAGAATTTCTCATTTTCCCCATTGAATAACGTTCATTATGTTTTCAATCTGCTGGGTACTAGCATGCAGAGATGAATCAGAAATATTCTGTGCCTAAGGGGAACTGACAGCCCAGTGAAAAATATGGCAGCTATCTGTTGCATTGGATTCTGTTCAACTTACCTTGAGGGAAGGGAGAAGTTTTGTAAGGCAGATGGCATGTCTTTTAGTGTCTTTTGCCTATTCCATGGTTGGCTTGTGCCAGGCCATTTTTATGTGTCTAATTTAACTTTCACGAGATCCCTGCAAGGTGAACAATATCATCATCACCTTACAGTGGCGTAAAACCACAGGGAGTGAATTTTAGTTATTTGCCTGTTGTCGTATAGCCAGAAAGTGGCAGGACTGGAACACAAATTATTTTCATGTACAGGGCACTTATTTATCAATACATAGAGCCTGTCATGAGTAGTATATTACTTTTTTGGTGTATGTCTTTAGATTTTACATTGCCCTAACTGTGGGAGACAAGCCACTTCATTCGTTCATTCAAAGTCTGAATGTGGACCAATAATCACACATTTTTAATATGGTATGTTGATTTCAGTGGGGGTGGGGTGCAGGGGAGAAGTTTGCTTGAGTTGACTCTAAGACCCTTTCTGTGGGTGTTGGAAGACAATATGAATTATGTAGTTTTTTTCGTTCGTGGATTTTATGTTTTTGGTGGGGAAGTTATTAGAGCAGTTTATTGCAAGTAAGACAAAGGCAAGAGAAAATACAGTATACCCTATAGAGGGGCAGGCAGGTAGGCTATGGATGAGAATGCCCATAAGTATTCTTTTTTTGAGTGAGCCTCACTGTTTTCATGTATATAAGAGATGAGGCAAGAGTAGGCCTTAAAGTTTCTAACATTATGCTGTTAAACCAGAAAGGTAAAAATCATACATTTCTGGTTGGCAAGTAGGGAATGAATTAAATTAGCCCAGGAGGTTATCAGTTTTACTAATAAGAAATTTACCTTTTTCATAGTTAACTCTGTAAAACTCAATTGTTTGGTGCTATCGAGAGGGGATTTGGGGTTTACAAAAATTCTTGGCTGTGGTTCAATTTCTTTTAGACTTAATGTTTTACAGAATCTTTGGTTACATTTTTCACATCTTTAATTAAAATGACATAAATGATAACAATTATTATTTGTCTTTATTTTCTAAAGGACCTAAAAAGTCACCCAATCCCATTTTCATTTAACAGATAAGAAAATTAAGGTGCAGAAAATTAAGTGATTTGCTCAAGATCACAAAGCTAGCATTAATATAATTTAATGGTTATTTTTAGCTTATAGCATGACTAGAACATTTGAAAAAAATATTTAGAAATGAAGTTTCTATTAGCAACAATAATATTCATTTGAATTTAAATGATTCTAATGTGGAATATGAAGTTCATTCTCCCAAAGAGGCACTTTACTTGTCAGAGGATTTTAAATAATAATGATTTAAAGTTAAGAGCCCCATGATTTGATATAGTCTGGAGGTGTCATTCATGCATTTACCACAAATCTTTGTAGAACATTCAATCTGTTGCTTTAGCCAGGGTAGATAAATGAGTATTTTTGGAGACTGAGAAGTACAGTACAAGTCTTGTATAACCTTGTTGAGATGGTCTAGTCAGAATTAAGTCTGTACTGACATTTTTGTTTACTGGAGAGTTTCATGTTTCAACGTTTTGTTCATTCATAGGTTCATGGATTATAGGTAGGGAGACCACAAATGAAATTTGTAACCAAAAAGAAGTTCTTGAAAAGAAATATGTTCATGAACTTAAAGTGGGAATTACTCATTGTATGCTTAAATATTGACTCTTGCATGGACCAAGTAATCTTTGTTCCTTAGGACTGCTTCAGGCCATTGCCCTCTCTAATAACTGAGGCATTGTTGCTCTCGTTTGAGCTTGTTCTATGGAATCTTGGCAATGCATGCATCCTCTTTCTGCATGTAAAAGCATGAGTAAATATTTTTTCTTAGCTTTGATATTTTTGTAGCTTACATTTTATATGAGCCAGACTAATATAATGTAATACCAGGATTACATAATTTAAGACGTCAGGGTTGTTTCCAGGGCTATGAGATAAAGTATTCATTTATCAGGAAGTTTACAAGCTGTATTTGTTGCTCATTCACTACCTGTAGAGAAACACCACAGAGCTGTTTTCCAAATGAGAAAATGGAGTCAAAGAACTTAAGGCCAGAGGGAATGGTTTCCTTAGAACTTAAGATAACATTTATAATTTGTTCAGAATTCAGTCCTAGTAACTATTGATTTTAGTAACATATAGTTTTGAAATTCCAGAAATTTCCAACTATTGTTGTTACACACAAAACTATTTTTGATAAAAATATGATCAATAAAATTTTTTATGTGTGTCTAATTTAACCTTCACGAGATCCTTGCAAGGTGAGTAATATCATCATCACCTCACAATGGAGTAAAACGACAGGGAGTGAATTTTAGTTATTTGCCTGCTGTCATATAGCTGGAAAGTGGCAGGACTGGAACACAAATTATTTTCATGTACAAAGCATTTATTCACCAGTACACAGAGCCTGTCATGAGCAGTATATTACTTTTTTGGTGTTTGTCTTTACCGTTATTAGAAGAAGATACTTTCCATTTTCCTAAAGTCATGACATGGGGAAAGTAGCACCGCCAGTCTGGATGATGAACGGGTCAGCAGGCTGAGGACCTAATCTGTCAGATTGTGGTATGTGTACTTATGTGTTTGCTTGTAAGTGGGGAAGGAGGGGAGGCAAGTAGTGAAGGGGGAATAGAGTAGTAAACACCTTTGAAATATAATAGACTTTAGGATTCACTAGAAGTACTGAGTTCTGTACCTTGGGCTAGATGTCCTAGTAAAAAATTAAGTAGCTATAGGTGGACACAATATCTTTATTTTATATTTGTGTGGTTAAAAAAATTAAGTAGCATACTCTTGTCATTGTCATTTTTCATCCCTCAAATAATAGCTCCATTTTTTAATATTTAAATGTAAGTTTGAAATAGTTCAGACTTAATAGTAGTTAGAATGCTTTTGGATACAACTAATAAAAAACCCAAATCAGAATTTAAACAGGGAAAAGTTATTACATATGTAACCAGGATGTTTTAAGGGGGATTCATTTTTTTCAGGTTGAAGCATGTGTTTTCTCTGTGTTTCTACTGTGCCATCCTAGACGTGAAGGCATGGACCCAGGGGGCTTTCTGGATGGTTACAAGATGGCTGCTATTATGTAGATGTTGGAGCCATCCTCCAGATGTTAGAGTTGAAACACAATATTTAGAAGCCTTGTGTTTCTTATTTCTTTTTGAAAACAATGACACTTCCTCCTGTGTGTGTTTCTATGTCCCTACCTCCACATCCTACAGATTTTTATTCACATATTATTGACCAAAGTTAATTTTTAACATGTCCCAACTTAACCCGGGTGGGGGAAATAGATCTGCCATAATTAGCTTAGACAAATCAGGATTCTTCAGTTGGGCCTGGAATATATGTTAGCTCTTCCTGAAGCACATGACTAGTCTGAGAATGGTAAATTCTAAAAGTCAAGTTCCATTAAAAGGAAGGACAAGGTCGGGGAAAGAGTGAATTAAGCAATGTGTGTTACTACATTGATGTCTGATGTTCAAGGTCATCTCAGAAGCATTGAAAATGTTTTCATTAGGAACAGTGATTTAAATATAGGAAGATAATAAATATATTTTAGCCTAATATGAAAATTTATTTTCTTTACATATTTCCTACATGTAGTTTAAAGAAATATGAAATAGTACAAGGGTCTAGATATACAGTTCTGTATAATTCATTCTTTTTAATTTTTTTTATTCTTTTTATATGACAGTAGAGTGTATTTTAACACTATACATACATGGTGTATAGCTTATTCTAATTAGGATCCCATTCTTGTGGTTGTAAATGATGTGGAATTATACTGGTCATGTATTCGCATATGAACATAGGAAAGTTATGTTCAGTTCATTGTACTATCTTTCTTATTCTCCTCTCCACTCCCTTCTCTTCATTCTCCTTTATCTAATCCAATTGAACTTCTATTCTTCTCCTCTCCACTTTCCTTCACTGTGTGTTAGCATCCACGTATTAGAGATAACATTCAACCATTGGTTTTTTGGGGGACTGGCTTATTTCACTTAGCACGACATTCTTCAGTTCCAACCATTTACCAGCCAATGCCATAATTTCACTCTTCTTTATGGCTTACTAACATTCCATTTTGTATATATACCACATTTTCTTTATCCATTCATCTGTGGAAAGGTACCTAGGTTGGTTCCATAGCTTAGCTATTTTGAATTGAGCTGATATAAACACTTATGTGGCTATAATTCATTCTTGTAAATAGCTTGCATTTAAAAAATTTTCATGTAATTCCTTAGTCCATTTCATGTTGCTGTAACAGAACACGTGATGCTAGGTAGTGCATAAAGAAAAGAGATTTATTTGGCTCATGATTCTGGTGGTGGAAGGTGGTCCAAACAGCATGGTGCTAGTATTCTGGAAAAGTTCCCTCCCCCACACCCATGGCTATCACAACATGGTCAGGAAGTAGAAAGGAAACCAATGGACTGCATAGAAGGGCCAATTGCATGGTGTGGCTTTGCTTTCCAATAGCCCAGTTTATCAAGAACTAATTCAGTCCCATGAGGTTTGACCTATTCCAAGACATCATGAATCCATTCATGAGGGTATAAGTAACCCTGTAACCTAGTTACCTTCCATGAGGCCCTACCCCTTAAAAGTTTGACTACTCCAACATCATTTTATTGGATACCAATCTTCCAGCATATGTCCTTTTGAGGGATAAACCATATCCAAAACCATAGCACCCAGAAACAAAGTATATGTATGTCTTCACACATGAACCAAGTTTTGTAAAACATTAAAATAGAGATTCTGAATCCAAGCTTGAAAATGCTCTTTGACATTATGAATTATCTTCCTGGTTCACAGCTAATCTCTAATAAGCTAACAGTGTTAACATGTTTGTTATCACAAACTCTGGTTTACTTTTGGAATTTGACCCATATATTGGTTTTCTTATCATAAGGCCAAATAGTGTGAAGTCAAATGATCTTTCTAAATTTATGGGAATTGGCATTTAATTATTTTTGTTTCTGTGTCAAAAATCCCTGTTCTATTTCAATTGAATGTGGTATTCTGATGTGACTTTTTTTTGCCTCTGAACTCAAATTAGGCCAATTGTTCTGAATAATCTCTCTTTCTTTTTCTGCCAAGTTTCTTTCTTTTCTGTCCTCTGAACTCTAACTGCTTTGTTCTCTACAAACTGCCTCTATAGAATTGGAACATGAGGCTGTCTGGGTCAGGGCAAACCAGCTGGGCTTGACAGAAGTTAGGGTTAGATTAGCTTCATTTGACAAGGATCAGTACGTCTGATCCAGTTGCTAAATCTTGGAAGACTAGAATTTTGCATTCTATAAGCACAATTTCATGACATCTTGCCTTTCTTTTGCTCATAAGACATCTTCATCTTAGTTGTATCTATTTCTACAACCTCTCAAATCTGAATAATTGACTTAGATCCATCTAATGGTCAGCTACATACCCCTGTCCCGTAATTCACTTGATCCCCTCTGTCACCCCTTTAATCAAAGCTTTCCTATGCCTGTGGTTCCATTTCTGTGTAACTGGTGTCCAGGTTAGGCATTCTGACATTTTTTTTCTTCATCATTCATTCAGCAAGTATACGAGGTAGGTTCAAGCACTGAGGGGATGAGGGGATGACACACATTTATAAAATAGGATGCAAATCTCTGAAGAACAATGGAAGAGGAGAGGCAAGACTTGGACTCAACTGTAAAGTTACTTATAAAGCAAGGTGGAATGCTGAAGGTAACTGTGGACTTTGCTCTCCCTCATGGGAAGAGCCTCACTCCCGCTGCACTGTGCAGACGTGGCTGTAGCAGAGCTCTTGCTAATGTCTTTTAAACACACTTTCTCCCTGTGTCTCTTCCAGTTCTTCCATTAATGTGGGAAAATCTTCCCTCACCTTTTGTTTATATTGCTGCTAGAAAATGTGGTCAACGAAGAGCAATATTGGTGCTCTGCCTCCCCTACCTGCATTTGGAAATGGAATTATGTGTATTAAAAATACTGTGTCACTGACTTCTAAGGGTCACAAGTGCCTAGTTTCCCCCAGAAACCCAGCACAGGACATCTCCAACTCCTTAATGCTTTAATTGAGAACTTTCCCTGAAGCTTCTATATTTCAGAGAAAAGAAGTTCTTTTAGTGGTGTTCTCCTTGATTGCTTTCCAATATTTCAATGAACTAGTTTTCAATTATTTATCATTATAAAAGTATATTGTTCCAGTGGTGAAGTAAATAACTTCTGTGGGCTACCTGCAATGCCACCATTTATAATATCATGTATTTCATTTGCCATATGACTATAAGTTGTGGCCTTCCACCAAGGAACATACTGTCCCTAAATACTTGATTGTGTATATCCTTCCTGTTTTCAGCTATGACTGCATTTAAAATTATGCCCTCATGCATTGCCAAACTGGTTGGCTTGTCCATGAAAATTGAATCCCATGGAATCCCTGGCATTTTCTGTGGACGTTTCTTCCTGCTCCCATTAAATAGAATTTTTAATGGTTTTTTAGGGCCTTCTGTATAATAACCCTCTTTTCTTTCTTTCTTTCTTCCTTTCTTTCTTTTTTTTTTTTTTTGGTAGTCCTAAGGACTACACCTGGGCTTCATGCCTGCTAGGCAAGTGCTCTACCACTTAGCTGTATCCCCAGCCTTCTTTATTTTTTATTTTGAGATAAGGTCTTATTAAGTTGCCAAGGCTGGGATCCTCCTGCCTCAGCCTTCCAAGTAGCTGGGATTACAGTCATGTATAGTGACACCTGGAGTAATGTCACTCTTCATAGAATTATTTTAAAAAATCACAGTAGCAGAAGGAATCATGTTTCTCAATTTACCTTAGTCTGGAATGACTTTGAGCACCTAGCCTGATATCTATCAATAAATATGTATTAACTATCAACTGTATACAGGGCTTAGTACTAGGTGACACCAAAAAAGATCTAAGAACAGCCTATTCTCACGGAACATATAGTGTGCTTACAATGAAATAAACTAAAACACAATCAAGGAACAGGTCAGTCTTATTGTGAAGTGACAGCAATGATAAAGAAGAAGAGAGAGGAATCAAATATTATACCATTGTTCTGGTATAATCCAAGAGGCGAGCATCTGAGGATTCTTCCCGTTTTTCTCTATGGTATATGTGATATAGCTCATGTGGTAGGAAGTGCTTAGAGGTAGGCCAGCTCTTTAAGGAGATTTCTCAGAGGGACTCCCTGATTTCTAGTGTGTATTCTTTATAATCAGAGGTACTCTGTAATTGGCAATATCTTATTCTCTATGGGGAACAATAAATGATATGTCAGAGTATTTTCTCTTCTCCTTGTTCTGTATTTTTTGATTCGTTTACTTAGAAAAATCTTGAATCTTCAGAGACCTGGGTGCATTTGTGAATTAAAAGAAAACACTGGTACATTTTCAGTAGGTCTTTGGACTCCCAAATCTTTTCCTACACTCTTTCTTTTCCAACATTCAGCCTTGTTTTTTGGTCCTTCAGGTACTTCCTGGTATCAGTGCCATGGCTGAGTTTTCTTTCCTTATAGTCAAAAGGTTTGCTTTCCAACTAGCATCTCTCCTCTTTGTGGCCAGTGTGTCGATTTGACATGGGGTAGTTAAGTATGGGCAGAACGTTGGGGGGGGGGATGACGCTGTGGTTTCCAGGAATTCACTCCTACTCTTCTGTTTCACTCTTCTTCTCTCTTTGTATGTTGAAAGTAATATGTGCTTATTAAGAAAAATATGAAAAAGTTACACAGTTTTATTGTCTTCACCTAGGCTATTGCATTGCAGTTGTCATTTTGCTGTGTTTTCTGGACCTTTTTTTTAATTCATGAGTATTTAGTTTTTATAAAATGTATTTGTAGTTATTCTACACACACCCTTCTTTTTTCACTGGTAGGAATCACTTTTCATTTTTGTTTGATAATTTATAATCCTCCTAGTTTTAAAAAAATTAACAGACTGCTGTGTATCTTTGTTTATAAAGTGTTTTAATGTGTAAGCCTCTTTCTGCAAGTAGAGTCTCCTGTGTGTGATTTCTAGGTCACAGGACATGACTTGTTGTTGCATTCTATACTGTTAGGTTTTACATATTGTCATATTTCTTTTCTTTCTTCCTTTTTTTTCAGAGTTCTTTATTTTATAATTTATTTATTTTTTAATGTGGTGCCGAGGATCGAACCCAAAGCCTCACTTGTGCTAGGCAAGGGCTCTGCCACTGAGCCACACCCCAACCCACAAGTTGTCATATTTCTTTTTTTTTCTTAAGAGAGAGAGAGAGAGAGAGAGGGAGGGGAGAGAGAGAGAGAGAGAATTTTTTAAAAATTTTTTAGTTTTTGGCGGACACAACATCTTTGTATGTGGTGCTGAGGATCGAACCCGAGCCGCACGCATGCCAGGCAAGCACGCTACCTCTTGAGCCACATCACCAGCCCATCATATTTCTTAATAAATTAATTTTCTTGAAAAAACAGGTTCCATTTCACTTCCAGTCACACGTTTCACTTTCCATTTCACATAGTATAAAGTTTATTGCTCTAATTGGCCTTTTTTCTTTTTAAAAGAGTTATTTTTATTTTAATCAACAATCTTGAGCATTTTATCTGATTTTTCCCCACTATAGATAGTGATGCAAGGAATATTCTCTCATGAATTTTATCTTTGTCCTTTTTTTAAAAAATTTGTTTTTTTAGTTTGTAGTTAGATACAATACCGTTATTTTATTTATTTATCTTTATGTGGTGCTAAGGATCTAACCTAGGACCTCGCACGTGTGAGGTGAGCACTCTACCACTGAGCCATAACCCCAGCCCCTGTCCATGTTTTTATGATTATTGAAAGGGAGATTGCTGGACTGAAGAATATAAACATTCCATGAAACTAATAGCCAAGTTTCTTTTAACTGATACCAATCAACACATTTACCAGCATGTGCAATCTTCCTAGTACTAAGAGTAAGCATTTTTAAAAAATATTTATTTTTTAGTTTTAGGTGGACACAGTATTTTTGTTTCACATTTATGTGGTACTGAGGATCGAACCAGTGCCTCATGCATGCTAGGAGAGCACTCTACCATTGAGCCACAACCCTAGCCCCAGAAATAAGTATTTTTTTATGCAAATTTCAGGGAATGTGAGAAGAAAAAGACCTTGGTGTTTCAATTTACATTGCTTTTATTACTGGGGAGGCTGAACATTTGCTCAAGTTATTTGTTGGTTAATTGCATTTTCTTCAGCTTTGCTTTCAAGGCCCTTTTCACCTTATCTCGCATTATTCAAACTTACAAATATTTATTAAAGCCTGCCAACTACCTTCTCCCATTCCAAACATATACCCACACACTAATCAAGCTAATCTCCCTATTGTTCCTTTGAATGTTAAGCTTTTACTTTGAGTGCTTTTGTTCATGGTTTTTCTGCTCCTAAATGCCTGCCTCTCCCTTCTTCTTAAGCTATGCTGATTTCCATCCTTGGGTTCAGCCCAATGGTCTTCCTAAAACTGGTTTTCTGGAGAACAGACTCTGGGGCTGCAGCTCTGTAGTAGACCATACTGCCTTCTTCAGGCTCTGCCCTAGGAGCAGGCAAAGAAGTTGAATGTAGAAATAGGCATGTCTACATTTGATTTCTGGTGGAAGTGACTTAGTCCCCTGAGCCTCCATTTCTTTGTCTCAGCATCCTTATAAAATGTGAATGACAATAGAGTCTGCCTCTGGAATTGTGAGGAGCAAATGTGATAAAGCTAAGAGGGCCTAAGGCTGGTGTAGAGGGCCTAAGGCTGGTGCTTAGTATATAGGAAACTCTCCTTTAGTGCCCATTGTTTTAATTGTCATCTCAGCATTTGTTGTTTTTTTTTTGTTCCATAGGACTCTCCTGTACCACCCCAGAGGCTGTGTACTGTCTCTTTCTTGTAAATTAGTTATGTACTCTCAAGTGAACACAAGGTTCTAAAGGGGAGGGATTGCATTTTAAGTCTTTGCATGTCCTAATGCACTATGCTGCTTGAGTATAGTTGGGTAGCTTTGGTAGTGGTGGAAATTAGAGGAAGGCAGTGATGAGGACCTCATTTTCAGCTTTTCATAAGACCTTTACTAGGAGAACTTTCTCCTAGGGCCTTTTAAAAAATGTTAGCTTTTGTTGCTTATTCAGCCAACGGAGTTACTCAGTAGAAAATGTTTAAGAGATCCAGATTATACCACCAGATTTCACTTTTCCATACAGTGTTTCAAAGTGTTGTATTCATTAGTATTTGTGAGAGGGCTTGAGATGTGGCTCAAGCGGTAGCGCGCTTGCCTGGCATGTGTGTGGCCCAGGTTCGATCCTCAGCACCACATACCAACAAAGATGTTGTGTCTGCCGAGAACTAAAAAATAAATATTAAAAAAAATTCTCTCTCTCTCTCTCTCCTCTCTCACTCTCTCTTTAAAAAAAATTGTGATAAACCTATGGTTAATGTAAAGGGGGTCCGGCGGATCATCGGAGGGAGAGACCACATAAGAGACTTACTCCATGCAATTGACAAAAGGAGATTTATTGGGGATCCATTCCAGCGCGCTGGGGCTCTGTGCTCACTCAAGGAGGGAGAGCAGCCCAGAGCCCAGAGCAAAGGTCAAGCAGAGCTTAAGTACACTTTTTGGAGAGGGCGGTGGGCTTTGCATACATCAGAACAAATCATCATGAGGCACGGGGAAATTGAACAACAACTCTGAGACGTGATTGGCAAATCCATTGGCGGGAACAGCTCGGGCAGGGGTGATTGGTCATTCCTAAGCGGGGTACACATTCAAACTGATTGGTTCGGGCCCTGTGACAAACTGCATAGGGCCCTAGGCTAAATGGCTAGTAGGGTGTTGTCTCAACTAACTCAGGAAGCTGGGTGTAACCGAGGAACTCAATAATACCTAATCTTTTACATTTTAATTCAAGCCTTCCAGCTTAGAAACTTTACCCTTTCAGTTAATACCACAAGAAGCCATAAACTAAACCAGATTCTTTCCCCTTTTAACTTTCAGATGCCCTGGATTAACAGCAATGTTACTCTCTCATTTACACCTGGTATTTCCTAGCATTCTCAAAAAGCTGAAACAATGATTCATGTTTAGTCACTGTGTAAATGGCTATTTTCATTTATTTAAAATAAAAATAACAAAAAATATCCCAGGTAAAGATCTCGTATTTTAACTAGTGACAGATGCTCTGATCAGTATTTCTACTTAAGTCAGGCATTTTTTACATACACCTCAAGCCTTGCAATTAAGCTTTATGCCTTTCCAAGCATAACAGTTAACCAATAAACCAAAATATCAGCCTGGTCTGGCTTAGCTCAGTGGTCTTTTGATTTCTTCCAGTCTGTTTGATGTGGAGGCTTATTGAGATTTATCTACTGAGCTGTTCATAGTTTGTAGGGCTGGGAGCATTGACTATATTATATAAGATTCCATTAGTGACAGAAGAGTGTGGACAGTCTCTGCAGTGTAGATAGTCTAGCCAGTTGTACTGGTCATGATTTTGTTGAAATTTTTAAGACTGTTGTCGAGCTTTTTATTAAATACTCAATGGTTTTTCTTATTTCCCAGTTTATACTCCAAGCCTCAAAGCAGATGTGCTTTGATTGGTTCAATTTTGTAGAAAGTTTCTTAACTTTCAGTATGCAGATTTAAAAACTTTTCCAGTTATTTGGACTAGTTATCATCAAGGGAAGTAAAAATAGAAATATATAGTAATCAATCATAAATATTGCTAGATGGGGAGGTAAACATCATTCCATTATATTGTTCAAGGTGGAAACAGCATTGGCGTATCCAACTTTATAACAAAGCCTGCAGAGGGCTTTTTTTTTTTATACTTATGTATTCCTAATAGGAATGTTCAATATGGAAAGTATTATTGTCCTCATTCTAGATGACACACTTGGAGTTTAGATGATTAATTTGCTACATGCCTCATACCTAGTGTGAAGCAGAGCTGGTGTTTGAATTCAAATGTGACTCCTAACCCAGTTAATTTTCCATTACATCAAAGTTTTTTTTGTTCAATAATATATAGTATTTCTAAAAGTAACAAGAGTTTTGCCAAGCAGTTTTCCAGTGGTTTAATCATGTCCTCTTTCCTGAGAAGTTGAGTAGAATTACTCATGTATACCCTGCAGGAGATAAAAAAAAAAGTGTCATATTAGAGGAATAATGAAACTTATCCATTTTTTTCTCCTTTAGTTGCTTCATGTACAGAATTGGGAAACTACCTGTAGGGCTTTTGTTTGATTGAGTAAGTTAGGAGTTGGCATGAGCAAATGCATGTTAGCATTCATTTGCTCATGTAGGTTTATTGACGTACTCCTGTGTACCAACAATGTGCTAAGCATTAAAAGGCACATAAGTGGAAAATCTTTGCTCTTAAGCATCTCAGAATCCAGCAGAGTAGATATGTTCCAAACTACATGACCATAGTACGGTATAGAGATGGCAAGAAGAAATTTAAAAGCTTGAAATGGAGATAAATGGTATCTCTCAGACAGGCTTCCTATAAGAGTCAGGGTCTGAGCTTGAAAGATGAGTAGAGATTAGCTAGATGAAGAAAAACTGTGTGGAGAAAGGGAGCCAGGAGAACAGGTGTGGCATAGATGGGTTGGTGTGAATGTGTATCTTCAACCCAGGCTTTCTTGAGCACTTTAATGTGATACTCATTTAAAATATTGAGTCATGGAATTCTTCTTGTGGGATATTTTGCAAAGAACTGTGTTTTAAAGAACCCATTTTGGAAAACTGGATGGACCAAATGGTGAGAAAAGAAAGTTGTGCTTTGGGGAAAATTGAGGCAGGCAAGGAGGATGGAGAGGGATATTGATTACAAGAGAGAGTATAATAGTAGATTTGATAGGACTTGATGGAAAATGAGGGGACCAGGGAAGAGGAAAGATAGTGGAGTTTTGGCTTGGATAGTTTCTGGGACCATTTGTAAAGGTGAAGATTTAGAAAGAACAGATTGTTGAGGGAAGATTTCAAGTTCAGTTTTGCAACTATGTTTTGAGATGCTGAGGCATGTGGAGTGGGTCATATCCATTTGGCAGTTAGATATGTGAGTGGAGTTTGGGCTAGATGAAGGAGTCATCTGTGTGGAGATGATATACCGTACCAGGAGTGAATGAGATCACCAGTGGGGTGAGGATAGATGCCAGGAGACATCAGTAAGTAAGTGATGTGTGCAGGAAGAAGATCTGTCAGCTCACAAGCATTTCAATAATCTAAAATTGTTTGGGATATACTTTTCTGTTTCAAGATCCATCAGTTGTGTTTTATTTTGTTACAGAGTGCCTGAATCCACCCATGAAGGAAGTCTATTCTGTGGATTTGCCCTCTCAAGATTCAGGGTAGTCGTGGAGGAGGTTCTTCACCCACACCCTAAGCTCGCCAAGGAGCACAGTGTGATTCCCACCCAGCCCTTCTGAATTCAGTGGGAAAGGTGGAAACATCTTGCATTGTTAAGTTTTTGAGTGTTGGGTTCCTTAAATGTAACTGGAGAAATAATGAAAGAGAAGTAAGTATTCCACTGGATTAAATGAATTCAATGGATTTTAATTTTCTCGATAAACTGTTATTAAGAAATTGTTTTGGAGATTTACTCCCTGAGTAGGATTAGCTAACCTACATTTTTCATTTGGATAAGTAGTTCTTTAATTAGAAAGCAAGATTGGAGTAATAGTTTCTCCTTGCTTTAAATAGTGTAGAGAAGATATGTGAAACTGCCAAATGAAGGTTTTCCTCCTCACAGTGGTGTGAAGCAGGGAAAACAAGAGGAAGTTATAATGTTAGGGGAAAGGGTTCTCTTCATCCAGTGTACCTGCTTTTATCTTCAATTCTGGAAGTCTCGATGGAAGGGTTTTTTACCCCCTTATTCTTGTCATGCTAAGAGTTGCATATTTTCTGGCAAAACGTTCATTACTGGCTAGGAGTGCACAAGAAATCCTTTGCCAGAGAATTAAGCAAGCAGAAGTGTGTCAAAACAAATATTCTAGTTTGAAAATATAGTCCTGCAGGAGGGGCGGGGATGTGTGGGTAGTGGAGGAGGCCAGGGCATGTTCTAAGATTGAGTATTTATTTCATAAGAATTCTGTGTTCTGAAGGACTGTTGTTTGTAGGAACTCTGGAGGAATCAGGATTGTGCTGCATTAAATGTACTGATGAGCACGGATAGTTTTTCTGGGATTTGGGGTTTGCTCTTGTGTTTAGTGTGCAGCTCATATGATGACAGCCTTTACTATGAGCGAAACATTTTGATAACAAATAGCCTTTTAAATTTAATTCAAGAGGCATTTAACAAAACTTTTGTTTACATGGAAAAACTCTGAGGCTTGAGAATATTAAACACACATAAACAAACATGCACATAAACACCAGTCCACTTCATAAGCATTTATTTGGCTAGGAAATGCCAAATTTATGTAACTCCAATCTTAAAAGTATTTGTTGATTGATTCTAAAAAGCAAAACCTTGTTTTCCCTTCTAACTTTTCCATCTACCTTTTCCTTGTTACTTTAAAAAAATCATCATATAAATGAATAAGAGCATAGACTGGGTAAATAGAAGTTTTGTATACTTCCTTGCTATATAGTTGCTCAAAACAACTACTAGAGAAGTCACTTTTCAAATTGGAGAAACATTTTTTTAAGTTAGATGACATTTTCTTTTTTTTTGTCAGTACCCACTGGGATGGGTGTGGGCGCTAACCATGTTAAGTAAGTTTCAAGATAAAAGTTATTGCTTGCAGAAATGGACTTGAGTTCTTCTACAGGATTTCCTGACTGTATATTTACCTGCAGCTGACATTATTTTCTGAGAGAATTTTTAAAATAAAATATACTGCCTTGTAATATTGCAATAAGTGATCACACATGATAGAATGTATAGATAAAAATAAGCCCTCAAAATAATATTAATAAAATACAGACCCTTCATTCTTTTCTCCTTTTGGCAGATTTTAGGCCTGTTGCCATAAGCAGTTCAAGGAACACATGCTTGCATCCAGAGCACTGGGAGGAAGTCTGCCTGCACTTTGATTCCCTGATTTGATACACGTTAGTTACTGGAAGAAAGATGAATTAATGTAAATTTCTTTAGTTTTAGTAACTCAGAAGAGTAAAAAATTGTTGAGGGCTTGAAAAGATCATGGTGCACCATTGGAATTTGACTTTAGTAAATGTAACATTTGTTTTCTAAAGAATTATAACAACATACTTAAATTCCAGAACAGTAAGCAAAATAGCTTAAGTTCACTGACTTGAAAAAACATTCTTTTATACTGCACGGTTCTAAAATAAATACTTAAACAGAGAACAAGCCATTCTATCTTGGATTTCATTTTCCTTCAGATAGAACAGCTAGAACAAACATTCTTGCTAGTTAACATTGCCTGTGTTTTTATGAAGTTAATAACTGACCTGTCAATCACGCCCTATATAAATACGGTAGTTTAATGTTTTCTGCTTTAGAAGCACTTTTATTTACAAGAGCTGCCAGCCAAGATTTCCAAAGGACTCCATGGGCTGTTTGCTTTGATTTGTTTTGAGGGCTGGTCTCTTTATACCTGTTGGTTTGCTCTTTATGATACCTTTGTGTAATCAGGTATGGGGAGAGCAGATGTGCAGAATAAACACATCTTAAGGAAACCAAAGCTCAAGAAAAATCATGTAATTATGAACCAACAGCTCTAGAAAAGAGAGAGAGAATATTTTCTTAAATCAACTTAGTTGCTATTATGAGAAGAGAACAGATGTCATGATATTCACCCCAGAGAAGCCTCAGCTTTTCTTTTAAATCTCAGCTTCTAATGGATGGAGGTTATGTGTGTCCCTTACCCCTTAAATTTGTAACTTGCCGAGATGTTGCAGCTCTTCTCAGTTGTCTTTTACCTTTGACCTTTTTTCATTTCCCTAGGAAATGTTTACCACATGTCTCTATCCAAATAATCTTTGCTCAGTGGGAATCATTACCTTTGCATTTTGAACTGGAAATGCCTTTTAATAAGGGAGATTTCAAAACAGGAGAGCTTTGGATTAGTTGTTTTAAGATTTTGATTTTTGACTTCCCCAGCACTTGAGGGTATTGAATGCTTGATTCAATTTTTTTTTAATCCTTCAGAATGCCATACATATTAGTCAGTGAATGAAAGAATGATGGAAATAAAGAGAAGCCAGAGTTCTTGGTTCCAGAATAACCTATTCACCTTTCAATTAATTGTAGCCCTAACAATTCCTATGCATTATATTCACATATTACTTTTCTTTAGGAATCTGAATGTTTGGACATGTTAATTTGATTATTTTAGTTTGATTAAAACAGTTTCCCTTACTTTTTTTTTTTAAACTAGGAATTTTATCATCACTTAACTGAGCTTTAGGAGGAAACGAGATTTCCAGGCATTCAGAGCTCCACTACTTTGGGAGGTTCTCTTTATGCATTTTGTGTTGATTTCGCTGACATTTTTTGGTCAGCACTTTTATCCTTTTGTAATACTGTCATCAATTTTAGATTTACTGTGGAAGTAAAAAGCAGGTTTTTTATTAATCAGTTTTCTCCTTTCTTGCTCAGAAAACTTTCAAACTCTAGTCTTTTAACAGTTATTGCATTTTATTTTGTTTCTAGTTTATATTTTTTAAATACTGGTATCTCTAGGATAACAAAGTATAAAATGCAGCCCCAAATACCCTTGGTTCAGCAGCTTTCCTCAGATAATCACTTGCCAGAGTCAAAGTATTTGGTGAATGTAGAGGTATGTTAAAGCCAGGTTTTATTTATTTTTTTTAAGAGAGAGTGAGAGAGGAGAGAGAGAGAGAGAGAGAGAATTTTTAATATTTATTCTTTTTAGTTCTTGGCGGACACAACATCTTTGTTGGTATGTGGTGCTGAGGATCAAACCCGGGCCGCACGCATGCCAGGCGAGTGCACTACCGCTTGAGCCACATCCCCAGCCCCTTAAAGCCAGGTTTTAAACTCTTGTTTCCTCTGCAAAGCCTTTGGGGTCAAAGGTGGGAAAGCTCTGAGGTTTCCTGGAGCCAGTGCACAGGGGCGCAGTCTTAGTTGTGCTGCCTGCATTGAGGCAGAAGGGTATATAAAACTTTAAAGGGTATAAAACTGCCAAAATTATGGTTTAGCATCTTTGGGCCTTTGGTTGCAGAGCCCTTTGTCAGAAATGGTTGTTGTAGGACAGTCAGAGATCAGGCCAGAGAAGCAAATTAGGAGTAAACTAGGGCAGGCCATGCTACAGACAACAGGGAAGAAACTGCCTCTACAATGCACCCAGGGACGCTCCTGAAGTCGCATGGGTCCACTTAGTTGGCAGATTAGCTGAGAGTCCCCTCCAGTGTTTTCCTTTTGCATTCATCCAAGGTTCAAACCTATAATTAAATTTTCTGAACAAAGACCCTATTAACCCACACCATCCAGACTGATGACTAACAGCTCTTCCTTCTAGATACATAAAGAAACCTGTAATGCTTAAAGGAAAATAAAGACCCTAGTCAGGTTTGTGGGGGAGGGTGAAGTGATGGAGTAGGTGTAGGAGGATTAGATTTGCCTTTCAGAAGTCATTTTTTAGTGCTGTTTAAAATGGATCTTTCAGTAGTTATAGCTCTTATTCAGATATGTATGATTTACTGCATGATCTAAAACTTAGTCACAGTGATATGACTTTATTTAAATATCTATGAAAATATGTTGGTTTTTCAACTTTTAACACATTAAAAAAATTTGCTCTACTTCTTTTGTGTGGACAGTGTAGACTTACATGAAACTGTTTAGGGAAGACCCAAACACAGTTCATTGTGATACTTCTGGGCCACATCATCAAGTGTCTTACCAGTAATTGGAAATAATTCATTAGTTTTGAGTTTGAGGTCTCCACAGTCTGGCCTGCTCTACACCAGAGCCTTTTGCTGTAGCCTTCCCCACCATGGCTGCCTTACACATCTCTGCCTTAGCAGTGTGTCAGTCTCTTCCTTCTCCACACATTCTCTTCTTCCTCCTTCAGCCTCGCATGGCCCAGGGAGAGGTGATTCCCATCTGTCCTTCAAGACTGAAGGGCACCTAGAACAGTGTAGGGCTCTTCTCTGCTTTTCTCAGTCTCCAAACATCCTGGTGAGTCCCACTCCTTGTGAAACCAGCCTTGCTGAGCATCCCTCTTTGGGCTCTCCCCAATTGATTTGGCCTCCAGAGCAACAATCTACTACTTCTCTGGCTCTTAGAATGCCAGCCTTTCAATCTGGTTTGCATTTTTTTTTGTTTTTCCATTCATTTCTGTCTTATTTTTTAAACTTGATTTAAAGTTCCTTAAGGCCTAGAATTATGTCTTTCTTATATGTGTGACTATGCTTCAGAGCACTTAGTACATAATACTGGCTTGTCAGTTGGTTGATGGATTGGTGCGTGTCTCAGTCCCAAGGCTTGATGTATTTGCTGTCTGTAAAGATAGTGAGCTATTTTCAGAACCACGGGTACCTTTGTACCAGGTTTATTTTTTGGCTTTGAACTTGGTAGTGGAGATGTTACTCCCCAGTTCTGCCCAGAAAATCTGTTTTCCAAATTTTTGCATGAACAGAATGGTGTTACAGTCACATCCTGGAGCAGTTTCACCTGGGCACTGCCAACTCTTACTTATGCTGACTGGCTGACCTGTGTTGAGTGTTCCTCAGATCTTATTTCAGCTTTCTGGGTTATTTTTATTTTTAATTAAAGGAAAGCTTATTTCTAAGACTTTCTTGGACCAAAGGCAAGTGAATATTCATTAAATGTTTACTTTCTTGACTTTAATTTACTTCAGCAGGTGATAACTTAGGTAGGATTAGGCCTTGACAGTGATATGACAGGGTCCTTGTTCATGGTAGTTATTGACTTTTCCAGTATTAACCTTTTATATATAGCACGAAGCCAGCATTCTGGTGTCCAAACCATATAAGGAACTGGCTTTCTTTTAATTTTGTGTTTTGAGTTTGAGGAAGATGCACAGTATGCCAAGTTGGGACTTTCGAGACTTCAGTGCTTAACTCATTTGATCTGAAAATTACTGGTAAAATTATGACTTTTGCCAACTGTAAAACCAAGTCTAAGTAGTGAATGGCCTGGTATGACTAACACAACATGCTTTAGGCCTCTGAAAGCTTAGACAGATTCTGAGAAGAGGTTTTCATAGGCAGTAGACAATAATTCACATTCACATAGCATCTTTTCACACTGCTGTATTTATTCATTCAGTAAGTATTTTTTGAGCACTGGCTAGGAGCGAGGCATTGTCCTAGGTTCCTGGGATATAATGATGAGCAATCACCAAATATTCTACTTCTTTGCTATTATTTTGACGTTAATTTCTAGTCTGCTTCCTCTTACTAGAATGTCATCAGCTCCACGGGGAGGAGTTCTTTGTCTTATTCCCTGTTGTATCTCAAGCACCAAGGGCCGGGTCTGACAGAGCAGAAGCTCAGTATTTGTCAAATGTATGAATGAAGGTCTTCAAGGAAGGATTTAAGTGTTGCCATGAGAGCATGTGGGAATGTATGTTAGAGCACATGGGAATGGTCTGGGGCATCAAGGAAAACACCCAGAGAAAGAAGTAGATAATGGCAGAGAGGAAGGCCAGGAAATGTTTGCCTGGGAGAGAGTGAAGTTGGGGGTGACCGCTTCTGTGTAAAAGCCTGGGGATGAAGTGTGCACAATGCAAGGAGGGACAGCCCGAGGTGAACAGAGGACCTTGTTAGCCAGCTGAGAGCAAAGAAAGTATTTCAAAGCACAGGTATAACAGGATTAGCTTTGTTTAGTATAATAATTTTGACGGCTGCATGGATGATACACTGTAGCTGGATGAGAAGTAAAAGTTGAAGACTGGGGACATCCATTTGTTTACTTGGATGGTTTTGTTAGAACAGTATTGAGTAAGATACCCAGATTTTGAAATTTTGTGCATCAGTATTTTTTTTTTAATTTTGAAGATCAACATAGAGAATCTTTTTTCTTTTTGCTTCTCAGACTTAATACTTTCAATTGTCATAACTTCAGTTTCATTGATCTTTCTTCCTCCTATTCAAATATGTCTTTGAATCCCTGTAATGTATTTTTCATTTTGGTTACTATAACTTAGTTAATATTTCCATTTTGTTAGTGTATCATTTTCTTGTCTTTGCTCATGTCTTCCTTTAATTCTTGGAGCATCTTTTTATTTTTTGAGCCACATTCCCAGTCCTTTTAACATTTTTTTAAATTTATTTATTTTCATTAGGTATATATGACAGCAGAATGCATTTTGATTGTATAGAATGCATTGTACACAATTGCAGCACAACTTTCAGTTTTTTGATTGTACATGATATATTATCACATCATATATATGTTTTATATATATATATATATATATATATATATATTCACATCATATATATACATATATATACATGATGTATTGTCACATGTCCCTAGGATAATAAAGTCCATCCCATTCTATCATCTTTCCCACCCCCATATTTCCTTCCCACCCTCCCTTCCCTTCTCTTTACCCAAAGTTTCTCCATTTTTTACATACCCCCATATGGATCAGCATCCACTTATCAGAGAGTAGATTTAGCCTTTGATTTTTTGAGGATTGGCTTAATTCGCTTAGCAGGATAAACTGATTCTTTGAGCATCTTTTTAATTTTTTTTTTGTAGTTGTAGATGGATAGAATGCCTTTATTTATTTTTATGTGGTGCTTAGGATCGAAGCCAGTGCCTC
This sequence comes from Ictidomys tridecemlineatus, assembly GCF_052094955.1. Taxonomy (NCBI): domain Eukaryota; kingdom Metazoa; phylum Chordata; class Mammalia; order Rodentia; family Sciuridae; genus Ictidomys; species Ictidomys tridecemlineatus. The sequence continues at coordinate 261,555 of NW_027521053.1, forward strand.
ACACATGCTAGGCACGTAGTCTGCCTGTGAGCTACAGTTCCAGCCCTTCTTTGAGTATCTTTAAGTCAGTTGTTTTAAGGTTTTTCTAGCAAACCCACCATCTATATGGTCTTTCTCAGGGAAAGTTTCTGTTGTGATGATGTTGTTTTCCTTTGAATGGGCCACACTCTCCTGTTTCTTGGGATTTTTCTTTTTTTTAAAATCTGGACATTTAAATCTAATAATGTAGCTCTAGAAATCAGATTCTGTCTTTTCTCCAGAATGTGTTGATTTTTTTTTTTATTGTTGCTGTGCTGGAGATTAGCCTGAAGTATAAGTTTAAGTTCTTTTCAGTTCTTTTTCAACCTGCACCTTTTATTGGATGTGTGTGGTGACTTTTTAAATTTCCTTGTATATGTAGTTGCTTTTTTAAAAATGTCTGACTTTCAATAGGGTAAGAAGTAAAAAATGAATGGGTAGAAAAAATGAATGGGTAGGTTAATAAAAGAAAGAAAAAGGTCTCTGGCTCATTAAATCTCCTAGATTTTTCTTCAATCAGAGGAGGAGGAACTTGGGGGAGGATTACAACAATGGCTGCCTGCCCATGGGTTTGTGTCTCTAAAATCAGAGTTGTATCTGTCAGTAATCAGTATGTAGATCCTCAATTTTTGGACAGAGTTCTTCTTGTCCTATAAATTTGTGCAGGCTCTCCCAGAGAAGATCTGTAGTTACCTGTCATGAGACTGGTGCATAGGCAGGTGCTACAATGCTGTGAACTGAAATTGGCCAAAATTTACTACTCTCCAAATCTTAAGGTTGACTCCAGAGTTTCAAAATACTTACATTTGATACATTCTGCCAGTGCATTTGTTGTCTGAGGAAACAAGTTCCTGGTGTTTCTTACTTAGCTATCTTCCCAGAATCCTCTCTTCATTTTTTTAAAGAGTTTTATTTTTTATTTTTTTTATTATTTCATTTTTATTTTTAACTATTGGGATTATATTTGAGTAAAGTAGTCTATTGCTTTAAAGCTTTAGAAAACAACAGCCTTGGACTAAACTAGTATGTTCATTCTTGTGCTTAACTCTTGTCTGAGCAGTTGTGACAGGCAGAGTAATGGCCCCTAAAGAGACCAAGTCTAAATTCCTGGAACCTGTAAACGTTACCTTGTACGGAATAGATGGAGTGGGGTGTTTGTTAATGTAACTAACTTAAGGGCCTTGAGATAGGGTGATGTATTAGTCTATTTTTTTTTGTTACTACAAAGAAATACCTAAGGCAGACTAATATTTGGGAGGCTGAAAGTCCAAGTTCAGGTGGCCCAGTTGGTTCTGCTTCTGATGAGGGCTTAATCGTGGACAGCATGAAATGGTAGGGAACATGTGTGGGAGCCAGAGATCACATCACCAAACAGGAAGCCAGAGAGTGATTAGGGGTCTAGAGATTGGGCTTGCTCTTATAACAACTCTCGGGAGAGTTCAGGGTTTTATGAATTCTGGGAGCAGCTACTTAATATTAATATCCTTAGGACCTTCCATTAGAGCCCCCACCTCTTAAATAGTGTCTCTCAGCTCCCACCTTGCCACATTGGGACCAAATCTCCAACACGTGAACCTTTGGAGGGTAATATTTTAAAACTATATCCAAGCCATAGCAGGTGACTCTTTTGTATAATTTGGATGGGCCCTAATGTAATCACTTATAGACATGAGGTAGAGGGAGACTTCAGAGAGAGAAGAGGAAAAAATGGCATGATTGCAGAGGCAGAGATTGAAACAATGTGACTTCTTATGGTTTGGATATGAGGTGTTCCCCAAAAGCTTGTGATCCTGGAATGTTCAGAGGTAAAATGATCAGATTATGAGAGTTGTGAGCTAATCAATGGATTAATCATTTGAATGGGTTACTAGGTGGTAGCTAAAGGCAGGTAAAGTTGGAGAGGGTGGGTCACTAGAGGTGTGCCCATAGGGATTATGTATTCTGTCCCTGGCTCCTGCTCTCTCCCTGCTTTCTGGCTGCCATCAGCTGAGCAGTGTCCTTCTGATACACCTCTCTGCCATAATACTCTTCCTCACCTTGGGATCAGAACAATTGAGTTGACTGTGGACTAAAACTTTGAAACCATAAGCCAAAAATAAATGTTTTCTCCTGTAAGTTGTTCTGGTTAGGTTTTTGTTCAGCAAATGAAATCTGATTAACATAGCTATAAGCCAAAAAGTGCTGGCAGATACTAGAAGCTGGAAGAGGTAAAGATAAGATTCTCCAGTAGAGCCTCCAGAGGTGTCATGCTGACACCTTGATTTTCATACCATTGACTGCTGGCCTCTGGAGTTGTGTTCCTTATTATCAGCTTTTCTTTTATTTATTATTACTTTTCCCTGAAGTTTAACACAATGCTTTCAGTTTTATGACTATTTCACTTACATATTGCTGCATAACAAACCATCCCTGAGTTTAATGGCTTAAAATAGCAACAATTTATGATTTCTATATTTTTCTTGGCTGACTAGATTCAGCTGGGGGTGGTGGTGGTTTCTTCACTGTGTGATGTCCTATGGAATCACTCAGAAGCTGCATTCATTTGAGACCTCAACCAAGGTTGGAAAGACCAAGATGACTTCACACTTACTGTGGCTGCAACTGGAATTGCGGGCATCAGTGACTGGGGACTGACCGGGCTTTAAGAGGATAAACACAGAAGTTGCCATGCTTATGAAGTCCTAAGCCAGAACTAACACAGTGTCACTTCTGCTGCTTTCTGTTGATTAGAGCAGATCACAAGGCATCCCAAGTTGAGGAACAGGGATGAAACAAACATACAGAAAGGAGGATTGTGGGGCTGGGGATATAGCTCAGTTGGCAGAGTGCTTGCCTCAAATGCCCAAGGCCCTGGGTTCAATCCCCAGCATGAGTAAAAATAATAAATAAATAAATAAGGAGTTTTACACAAGGGAAGGTAGGAATTTGCCAGTCATCTCCAGAAAGTATACAACAGACTGTTTAGAAAATGGACTTCAGCAAGAAACATTTTTTTTCTTTCTTTCTTTTTTTAAAATATTTTTTGGTAGTTGAACACAATACCTTTCTTTCTTTCTTTCTTTCTCTCTTTCTTTCTTTCTTTCTTTCTTTCTTTCTTTCTTTCTTTCTTTCTTTCTTTCTTTCTTTCTTTCTTTTTCTCTTTCTCTCTCTCTCTTTCTCTCTGTCTTTCTCTCTTTCTTTCTTCCTTTCTCTCTCTTTCTCTCCTTCTCTATTTTTCTCTCTCTTTCTCTCTTTCTTTCTTTCTTTCTATGTGGTGGTGAGCATTGAATACCCAGGGCTTTGCACATGTGAGACAAGTGCTCTACCACTGAGCCATAACCCCAGCCCCTTCAGCAAGAAGCATTTTCTAAGAAATAATTTCTGGTGTGAAAACAAATCCATAGAAACTGCCTAAATAGAAACCTGCACACATGAGGCGTTTAAGAGATGCATGTTTTCTCTGGGTGCAGTGGTGTTTACCTGTAATCCCTGTGACTTGGAGGCTGAGGCTGGAGGATTACAAAGTTTGAGGCTAGCCTCAGCAATTTAGCAAGAACCTGTATCAAAATTAACAGCTACCAGTGAAGTGAGTGCAAATATGTTTCTAGGACTACTTCTGGACCAGTGACTTCCTTGGCAAATGGCGGAGCACTTCCAGAACTAAACCTTTCACTCCCTCCCTGGATATGGTATTGTGATAGCCAGTTTAGCCATTTGGAAATTCCCCATCTTGAGAGCAGCTTCTGAAAGGGAAGGGTTACAAAAGCATTCACCAAGTCCAGCAATTTCTCTGTCGTCTGCAGAGGATTAGAAGGGAAATGAAGAGACTGGGAGGATAGCTAATCCATCAGCACTTAGAGACCCTGGGGCAGATCCTTTCCTGGGCTTCCTGCATGGTTTGCCTGTAGCTGAATAAAGGGACTTCCTGGTAGAACCACTGCTTGGGTACAAGGGCTTGGTTTTTCTTTTGCTTTTTTATTGCTAGGGTTGAAACCTAGGACCTTGTGTGCAATGCTCTTTACTCCTGAGCTATGTCTCTAGCCCAAGGGCTTTGTTGAGTATGAGATTCTGACTGTGAGACTCCTGATTTCTTTCTAATCATTCTTTTCAGTTTCATTTCATTTCATTTAAAAGAAAATTCTTATGTAATTGTTATTCACTCCTTCTTTTACTCATTGCTGCTCTGGGGAATATGTGATGGTGTTGCCTAGTAGGAGGTAGGGATAGGATTCCAAGAACAGAGTCAGAGATGTTCCTCCTGGAGAGTTTCCAAAGCCAAATTTCTCTTTTATGAGTTGTTTCTATTTTTTTATTTTGCATTTGATCATATCCTTTGAAATGCTTGTGTGTGCTTTGTCTTCCTTTGTACGTTTGTTTCCACTTGGAGGATGTTGTTTTTCTTAAGATGAGCTTGCTATTTTATCAGCAATCAGTGTGGCAAGGAGACAGGCCCTTTTGCTGATTTCTGTCCTCTGAGTTGGTTTTATTAGCCCAAATCTAGGGAGTTGCTCCGTTTTAATAGTTTATTTGGTTTCTATTTGAAACACCAACTGAAAAGCTCTAGGTTTTTGCCTTTAGCCATTGTTTCCATCTAATGACTAGATTTATAGTGTTTGCTCCATGGCCTGTGAATAAGTCCTGTCCTTTTCAAAGCTGGGCATCACCTATGCCTTTGCTGCTGTTGCCCAGCAGTTCCTCGAGCCTGCGGGGTTTTGTTTGCCTTCTCTAGTTTTTTCCTTTTATATCTTTGTGAGTTGCTCCATTGATCTTGGTTCCTGGGATGATTGAGAATGATGTGGGATGTATATATATATAGGGACTAGGGGTGAATATACCTTCTTTTTCCTTAACACATTTTGCAAATTCTTTGTTTTTTTCATTGCATAATTATTTTCATCATAATAATGCTTTTGTTATGAAGCATATACTTCTGGCATTTTAACTTTTTCTGTTTATGGCCAATCTAGGTTCTTTGACTGGGTTATGAATTAAATTTACATAAGACAGATTAGCAGGACAAATGCTATTTTAATTATGTGCATATACATAGGAGAGTCCCACAAAATATGAGACTGGGCCAGATGACCGACACTTATGAAGTTTCCCAAGCTCCAGAGAGGAACAGGGATCAGGGATTCTGGGGAGATGGGAACAAATATAGCAAGGTGAGAGGAGAAATTATATAGTGAATAAAGACTGTCTTGTGTGCAGATCAGCAGTGTCTCAGGTAATAAAAATTGTCTCTGAGCAGCCCTCTTCCTGAAATAGATCCTTTCACTAACGTAGATTTCCTTTATGGACAGAAATTATTTTATGAAAGCTTTTTAAAGTTATTCCTGTGACTGTAGTTTCTCTGAATAACCAGATGAAAATATGGCAGTGAAGCGTATGTGGTGTGGGGTGTCTGATCTGTCCTCATACGTGTAGTCATACTCTTGGGTGGGATTCCCTGGGCCCAGCAGTCCTCCCTCCCGTTGTACCTGTGTATCCTCCCTGGGGGGATAGGGGTTTGTGCACCTCTCTTTCACAGTCTGGCATCCTCAACTTAAAGCTGCCTTATTCTCACCCTGTGTCCTGGCTTGTGTGTTTTCACCTATGTCTGCCTGTTTATCCCATTTACAATTTTTGGTTGTCTTTTCTCTTCCTGGGAGCTTGAACTTACAGAGCTTTTCCCTTTTGGTTATCACTTCTATTGTTTTCATGAAGCTGCTGAACTAGTTTTGACCATATAAATAAACAGGTTTTAAATGGCTGTCACTGGAGTATTCACCCCCAGGGCTTGTGGTGGTAACATCAGTCTGTTTGCTTGTTTGGATGAAATCAAATTGAACTGTTTATAAACCAGTGAGACAAGCTTTATCTATTTGTGTTTAAGAAAATGTCAAGCCCTGGCAGGATACTCAGTTTATTGACCCGAATGATGATTCTAAATGCCATTAGGTGTGGCTAATTGTGAGCTTCATGAAATTATTCTGTTCCCATCTTCATCCTAATTTCTTTCTCTTGGTCTGTCTTAAGGACTCTGTCCTTTTGTTTGCTTCATGCAGTAAGTTTGCATTGGATACAGTTGTGAACTGGACATCATACTTAGTATCAGAGAGACTGTGGAAAAAACATTAGTTAGAATCTCTGCCTAGGCCCAATTTATCATCTGGTGGGATAAATACACAAACAAAGAGGAAGTTCAGTGTATGACATGCTGCAAGTTCTGTGATGGGGAGAGCACAGGTTGCAGTGCAAAACCAAGGACAGGTACCTAACCCAGATGCTATGGTTTGGATGTGGTTTGAGCATGTCCTCTAGGGGTTCATGTGTGGAGAGCTTGGACCTCACTGCAGCAGTGTTTACAGGTGGTAGGACCTTTAAGAGGTAGAGCTTAGAGTGAAATCATTTGGGGGTACTGCCCTCAAAAAGGATTGAGGTCATTCTCCAAAGAGTGAGTTGTTGTAAGAGTGAATATGACCCCCAAATCACTCTCTGGCTTCCTTCCTGGTGTTTTAGAGAAAGACCTCTTATCACAACAGAGTTAGATTGAAGCCGGTGGTGGGAAGCAAAAAGGGTATTATAGCATCTGGGGCAGTAGCAGTAAGGATGGAGAGAGGTTGACTCAACAGACCTTCTGGAGGTAGAAGCAGCAAGATTTGCTGGTTGATTGTGCATGGGGTGTTTCATTTCTGACTTGGGGAGTCAGATGGCTACTGGGTGGGTAACAGTCACTGAGAGAAATAAAAGGGCATTGAAGGATAGGTTTGAGATCAACCATATTAGAAAATTTTTCTTCTCTAAGTTTATTTATTCATTTATTGCCAAAATATTTTCTGGCCCAGTGGCATTTATGTAATATTGTGTTGTGTATCAGGAGGGACGTGAAGAAGTGTGAGTTCCAGTCTTCAGAAATTCAGCCATAGTTGAGGTAGCAAGGTAAACATTTAGTGAGTGACTGTTGGGTCAGCAGTTTTCTACGCTATCTCCCTGCCTCGTCCATCTTCTTTGTTTCTCTATGTCCTGCTCATAAACTTTTCAGGCCAGGCACAGATTTACATTTAAATGGGAGAAATAAGTCCTGGTATGTGATCGCACAGTAAGATGACTATAGTTAAAATAATGTATACATATTTCGAAATAGCTAGAAGAGAGGATTTGAATGTTTCATCATAAAGAAATAACTTGTTTGGAGTGATGGGTAGATATGCTAATCATCCTGATTTGATCATTACATAGTGTACACATGTAATGAATCACTGCATTGTATCCCATAAATTTGTACAACTCTTGTGTCAACTAGACTTTTTTTTACAAGGGAAACTTTCAAATCCAGTAAAACATAAGTGAAGCTGCTTAGCTTGGCATTCACATTTTTAAGAAACTTTTGCCAGTCTACCTTTTCTACCTTCTCTTGTCACAAAGTCCTTTTGTCTTACATCCAGCTGGGCCTACCCACTCTGTTTTATCTTGTTTTTAATTCAGTGTTACTAGTATTTCAAGACTCATCTTGTTTTCCCTCTTTCCCACAAAACTTTCCCTAACCTTTTTACCCCCAATGATATGTTTTCCAACTCTGAACTCTTATTATAAACATCATTCATTTGACCCTGACATACATATCTTGTTTTCTAAACAGATTTTAAGCTCCAAGAGCAGTAACTATCTTATATTGTTAGTTATCTCACACAGGATCTAGTACAGTGCTCAATAGGAAGCTTGTAGGTACTTTTAAAAAATATTTACTACCTTTGTGAGAAAATTACAATCTAATGATAATTTTAATTAAGTAGCAAGTGAAAAACAACAGTCAGGATTCAGAGGAGAAAGATTCGTATATGACCTAAAATGGTACCATGATCTTAGCCTTTTAAAGTAAGACTGTATTACAGACCTGTATCCAGGTATGGTCACACTGCCTATAATTCCAGCTTCTCTGGGAGGAAAAGGCAGGAAGATTGCAAGTTTGCAGACAGCCTCAATAACATATTGATACCTTATCTCAAAATAAAAAATAAGAAGGGGATGAGAATGTCCCTTGGTGGTAATCTTTCCAGGTTTTAATTCCTTGTACAAAAAAAAGGGCAGACTCATAGACACCCCCAAACCTTTGAACTACTTCCACAAAGAAGCACTATTGTAAGTAGTGACTTTGCATTCAGTGTGGCCATAAAAACAAATATAGCCATTGTTACTTGGAATCTGTTATTAGCAGATTATCATTCTAAGCTCTGTATTCAAGGTGCTGTAGACTTTTGGATTTGAAAGTTATAGATGAGTGAAGTTTGAATTAAGTCCCTAAGATAACAATATCTCCCTGTCCTCTACCTCTTGGGGCTTTTTATAATACACATAACTGTTAATATTACATATCTTTCAGGCACAGTATGTAAATATTTAGCCAAGTCTTTAGGAGCTTTTGGCAGATACAGAGTTGAGATGATGCTCCCTGGCAAGCACACAGAGCTCAGCTCTTTTGTTTGTAGTAAAATGGAATCCTGGTCTTTCAAGTGAGCCGAACCAGAAATAGGGTCAACATTTTCTTACAGGATGGAGGAACCTAAGAATGGTAGTCTTGAAGAACACCTCCTATGTTCTCAGAGTGCTCAGGTGAAGTTAAAATTCACTTTAGAAAATAATTTTGGTTTTCCTTAAACACTGATAAGTGCATAGTTAATTCTTGAAAGTCCTATGCCATCTAGCATGGTGACAGTGATTTTAACAGTATATACTCGGTTCTCTGTATATACAAGTTCTGCATTCATGTATTCAACCAAGGATAAAATGAAAATATTTTGGGGAAAAATGCATCTGTGCTGAACATGTTCAGGTTTTTCTTCCTATTAGCCCCTAAACAATACAGTGTAACAACTATTTACATAGCATTTATATTGTATGAGGTATTATTAATCATCTAGAAATGAATTAAAGAATACAGAAAGATGTACATGGGTTATATGTAAATACTATGCCATTTTATATAAGGCATCTATGCATTTGGGACCTGTGGGGGTCCTGAAATAAACCTACCCACCATGAATACTGAGATACAACTGTGTACTTTTGAAAAGATGTTGTCAAAATCCTACTTAGCTTCTAAAATAATTAAAATATCCACCAAATGTTTACCTTTGAGTAGTATACCTTATTTATATATATATATATATCTTTCAAGATAAACTAGTTGGTAAATATTTGATAAGGTATCTGAATGAAGTAATTTACTATTTGGGACAGTTAGCTTTAATTCAACTGTTTTAGTTGAGTTAGTTGTTTTAGTTGTTTTAATGACTTCAATCTTCAATAGTAGTTCTGCAGCTCTTTTTCATGGCAGTATTGTGGTCAACAGAGCTAGTTACCTATCAGGACACTTTCTTAATCAAAGTGCGAGAATCATATGATCTGCACATGTACAATTGCTTATTTTTCTCTCTCTCAATCAAGAGATACCAGGCAACTAAGAAGTGGCTTATTCCCTTAGACATTAATAATTGAGTCCTCAAGAGGACATGTCCACTGACCTTTTTAGTTGTATATGAAGAGTTTCTATTGGGCAAGTGCATTTAGAGATCCTTCTGTGAGTTGTGATTTCAATAGGTATGTCCATCTTTACATTGAGTTCATCTTTTGCTTATTGATTCATTAAAGTTCTTTATATATTTTGTGTATTGATTATGTAACTCTTAGATACATTTATTATAAATTATCTCCTTAATTGTGACCTGACTTTTATTTTTAATTAAAAACAGTTTTATTATGAGAATTTTCAACATATGTAAAAATGAAGAGAGTAGTATAATTGACCCTTACATACTCATCACTTGGCTTCAGCAGTTAGCAACATTTTGCCAATCTTATTTCCCCCGTTTTTTACCTTCCCATAAAGGAGATTGCAGATCCATGTCATTTTTTTTCCTGTAAATTTACTCATTATGTATTAATGAGTGATAAAGAAGTTTAAGAAGAAATACCACCATCCTATGATCATGCCTAACGAAGTTAATAATTTATTAATATTCAAAATTTCCCTTTTGTTCTATAAATATCTTTTTACAGTTGATTTATTGGGATGAGGAGGAACTGAAACAACTTCCACACATCGCTTTTAGTCTTTAAAATTTTTTTCTTTTCTTCACTGTACTGGGGTTTGAACCCAGAGGCATTCTACCACTAAACTATATCCTCAGCCTTTTAAAAATTTTTATTTTGAGACAGGGTCTTAATACATTGCTGAGGATGGCCTTGAACGTGTAGATCTTTCTTTCTCATCCTCAGGAGCAGCTAGATTACAGATGTGCACCACTGTACCCAAAATATTTTATAGATAGTATGTATGCTTCCTAATTCATGAACCCTTTAGATGCATATGTCATTTTTAGTAATGCTGAGGTTGATCAGTGGATTTATTGCAGATTGTGTCATCTTGATCTTTTTACAAAATTCCTTTCACTTAATAGTTTTAGCGTCCATCAGTAATCTCTGCCTAGACTCATTAGTTTGTTTTTTTTCTTTTATCAGGTGTTGTAAAATGATGATTGTATAATTGTATTTTCTTTCAACATGTATTAGCTGGATGCCCCTCTACCCATATTCTCCCAGTACTGGGTGATCTACCACTGACCTACTTCTGTAGACCTTTTTCATTTTTTCTTTTCAGAATCTCACTAAGTTGTCCAGGCTGGCATTGGAATTGAAATCCTGCCTCAGTTGCTGGGAATATAGGAATGGGCCACTGCACCTGGCAGAATTCTTTTATAAAGAAACTATTTTTCATCAATTACTTGTTCGTATATAATGCAGGTTTTTTAGGGAATGTAGGAAAATGCTTTTATTACTAATTTTCTTCATTTTAACTTTCATAATATTAAGTTGCTGTCTTAGCAGCCTCTAGTAACCATATGGTCAGCAATTTTATGTTAGTGTCCTGAACTCCAGTAACCACAGGAAGTATGAAGAGAGACAGAAAATACCTGTATGCTCAGTAGGTTGCATCACAGGAGTGGATCTCAGAGTTAAGGAACCAAAATCTTTTATAATGGGTAGTATACATGTCTGCCCTTTGCTCCAGATGGAGATATTCTGTCTCCTAAGGCTATTCATTACATAAACATCCTTGAATAGAGTCCAAAACATAAGTAGCCATTGCCTTACTTTTCAAGATGTGTAGTAAGGAGAATTTTCTCTCAATTTTATCCATCCCTCATTTCTATACTATCTTGATTTTTGCAGAATTTTCCCTTGAGTACGTCATGCTGTCAGCTCTTTTGATTAATTTGACTGACAAATTGGGACTAAGCCCATTTATTTTATCTCATACAACATTTAGTTTAGGTTACTGTCAACAGGGATCCAAGCAGCCGGATAAGTATAACTTTCAGTATAACATCAACCATGCCCACCAGCATCTCAGATCCAATCAGTTGCACAAATTTAATTAGCCAATAGAGTCTTTGGTTTTCTCTTGAATTTTCTATATTGACCTTTCCACTTAGCCCAAGGCATTAATCCAGATAGCTTAAAATGTATTAGTGATTGCACAGGGTTTGTCTTAACATGTAAATTGGAAGTCAAGGACAGTTTTTCATCCATAAGAACCCTGTTCATGATTTGAAGCAAACCTGAGTGACCTCAGTTGAGGTACAATGAAGACTTCAGTTGAAGTCAGATGATAAATATGTTGTTTTTTAATTTTTTAAAAAAACATGTTTTTTAATTGGAGGACTCTCATAGTAGTATGTGTAAAAATTGAGTGACTTACATCTTTAGGAAGCTTCTGTGAATAACCAGCATGGCCTTGTTTTGAAGTCATTTTAACAATCATTGGAGGGCACATGATCAACTGGTGGCATTCCCTTAAACATTTGAAAGTCTTTTACAACTGCGCCTAAGTGCATATTTTGAGGAGTGAGGCAAGTTAATGCCTGCTTTCAAAAAAGAAATACAATCCCAGGACACGCATGATGCCCCTGTAAAAAGATAGCATTTGGACTTTTTGGAGCTCTGCAGGATCCTTCCAACATTACCTAACAACAAGCTCTAAATAACAAAAAACTTTAGAGTTTATCAGTGAGTCCAAGTAATTAATTCTAGTCTTTGGATTTGGAGATACTGCTTGTAGGTGGTATGTCTAAGTTGTTTTGTTATACCACCAGCTGAGAGGCATTCACCTCCCTCAGACAGTGCTTGAGTGGTGGCCTCAGAAAAGGGGAAGACATCCGGAGTTTTTGACAGGTGTTTTGCATAGAAGGGTCAGCCATTGGAGGCAGGGCCATTATGTACAGTTTTTGATAGATTTTTCAGTAAGGTTAAGGGGAAAGGAAGTCAAATTGTGAGCAGATGGAGGATGACAGACCCAGCAGATGAATTTAAAGTGGTTACAACAGTTTGGGAGAGACATAGCAGAGCATTTTCCTAGGTGAGGAAGACTGTAGGGGCAGTTTCTTTCTTATTTTTTTTAATTATTAAAGATATTTATGGTCTAGGGTTGTGGCTCAGCTTTAAGACTCTCGCCTAGCATGTGTGAGGCTCAGGTTTGATCCTTAGCACCACATAAAAATAAATAAATAAAATAATATAAAGGTATTATGTTCAATTACAACTAAAAAAATTAAAAGAGATATTTATTATTCCTGATTGCATAATATAGGTATAAGTGCCAGCTACAGAGTTTCTGTTTTGTGCTCTGAGTTATATGTATGAGAACCCTACACTTTCTTCTCATTACAGTCTGTGTCTGTACCTGCTAATCTAAATCCAGCAAGGAATTTATATGGTGTAACACAGTTGACTTTATAGAGGATGCTTCTTTTTGCTGCTTCTGTTTAAAATTTTTCTTCCACAATGTCTGTTTTCTGCTTTTCCTCTTTTTGGAAACTGATTTTTTTTCCTCCTGAAGCAGTTTCAAATGACACAGAACATTGGCATTCTTCCTTCTGTTGTATCTTCTAGGGTCAGGGATGTTCCCCTCCCAGGTGTCCAAGTTGTTCTCCCTCTACCTCCAGAGAATCAACTGCCCCACTTCGTAGCATCACCTTTCCCCCATCATTCTCTACTGCAGCAAGGCTTTTTGTCTGGAATGGTCATGTACAAGAGGGGCAAGAAACTTTTATAAAACTCCACTTTATCCCACTAGGGCTACCAAAGGATCAAGGAGTGAATCAGCAGCGTACTCAAAAAAGTGGTTATTATCTTATGATACAAAACTCAGCCTCGGGAGAATTCAGATGTGGTTGAACAGAATGAAGTTTGAGTCTTCTGTACACCCTTTGGCTAGAGTATGCAGAAGATGTACCAACTAGGCTGTCTCAGGATATCCTTACTGGAAAAAAAGAAGCAGGCCAGGAATAATCAGGACAGAGCCATAAATTTCCAAAATAGGGAAAAACTTTATTTATTATTTGTTATTTTACTTTATGGCTGTTTTTGAGTCTTCAATTCAATGGAATTTAATTTTATATATAGTAAGAGGGCAGGATCCAATTTTAATTTTGTTAGATAATCTATTACCATACCATCCTTTTCTATAATCTGCAGTATCAGCTTTTCTGTTAATCAAGTTTCCATGTATGTGTCTGTCCTTGTGCTCTTGATCCTTTTTTATTGGCTTAATAATTGTCCCCACACTATCCTAATTACTAAACTTTTCTAATATTTCTGGCTATCTGATTGGTGAGTCTTCCAACCTTGTTTTTTAAAATTATCTTTGCTTTTCTTAATTCTTATCACTTGGTGTGTCTATATTAATTTTGGAATCTGCTTTTGTTAGATCACTTTCTCTCTCTCTCTCTCTCTCTCTCTCTCTCTCTCTCTCTCTCTCTCTCTCTCACACACACACACACACACACACACACCCATTACTGTTTATATTGGAATTGCATTGTCTTTATAACCAACTTGGGGAGAATTTCATCTTTATAATATTAAATCTTTTAAGCCATGAGCACAGCACATCTCTCCTGTTTGAGGAACATCTCCTTAAAAACATGATATACCAGTGCAGGGGGTGGGGGGAGAACCTGACTTCTCTGTCACCCTATACACAAAAGTTAATTTTAGATGGATCATAGACCTCAACATAAAAGCTAAATCCATAAAGGTTCTAGAAGAAAACAAGAAATGTTTTACTTTGAAGTAGGCAGAGATTTCTTAGGCCATGAAAAGCATGAGACATAAAGGGAGGAAAAGAAGGTAAAGTATTAGACTTTACCAAATATCTAAAAACCTCTGCTTATCAAAAGATTTTAGGAAGAAAATAAGTTAGCAAACTACAAACTAGGAGAAAGTATATGCAGTGCATAATTATGACTATATAAGAAAGGAAAGAAGCAACCTGTTTTTAAAATGGACAAAAATCTTGAATAATGTTAGTCAGCATCTATATATCAGAGAGAACATTTGACATTTGGTTTGGGTGAATTGGCTTATTTCATTTAGCATGATAATATCCATTTCTATCCATATACCAGCAAATGCCATAATTTCATTCTTCTTTATGACTAATATTCCATTGTGTATATGTAACACATTTTCTTTATCCATTCATCTGTTGAAGGATACCTAGGTTGGTTCCATAGCTTAGCTATTATGAATTGAGTTTCTGTAAACATTGATATGGCTGTGTCACTATGGTATGCTGATTTTAAGTCTTTTGGATATATGCTGAAGAGTGGGATGACTGGGTCAAATGGTGGTTCCACTGTAAGTTTTCTGAGGAATCTCCATACTGTTTCCAATAGTGGTTGCACCAATTTGCAGTGCCACCAGCAGTGTATGAGTGTACCTTTTTCTCTATATCTTCACCAACATTTATTGTTACTTATATTCTTGATAATTGCCATTCAGTCAGGGACCATTTTATTTCACTGACTACATTTGGCAATGTCTGGAAATATTTTGATTGTCATGATTGGAAGGAGGAGTGTCATGCTATTGGCATCTATTTGGTAGAGGCCACAGAGCCTGCAGGGCACAGGACATAAATAGCCTGCAGTGCACAGGATGTTGCTCCGCACTGCCCACCAAAACATAGGGTTATTTGGTCCAAAATGATTAGTACCAAGGTTGGGAAACCTTGTTCTAGAACGTACCCTTATCACCAAAGCTGAGTCAGCATCAATCAGATTTTTGACTGTACGCATAGTCCAAATCAATTGCTCAGACTTGGCATTTTCACATGTTAAGTATTTCTTCCTGACAGACTTAGTATCAAATTTTCATAAATATATGTAATCTGGGCTGGGGATGTGGCTCAAGTGTAGCGCGCTCACCTGGCATGTTTGTGGCCTAGGTTCGATCCTCAACACCACATACAAACAAAGATGTTGTGTCTGCCGATAACTGAAAAATAAATATTAAAAAATTCTCTCTCTAAATAAATAAATAAATAAATAAATAAATAAATAAATAAATAAATGTAATCTTAAATTTGGAGTTAAAAGTCCACAAATCCAAACATGTCCAAAGTCAAAATTATATGTATCATTTCTGTTAAATTTAAGTTGCTATAGGTTTTGTTTTTAACTTGCACTAAGTATCCAAACAAATGACCTTTGTCACTGTTCTTTAAAGTGTATGTGAGGGGAATGGATCAGGGGAAACACATGATAGTAATTGATCTTTTTTCTTTCTCCACAGAATGACAGGCAGAGAGTTTTTCTCTCGTTTCCCAGAACTCTATCCCTTCCTTCTCAAACAGCTGGAAGCTGTAGCCAGTACAGTGGACAGGTAAAAAGTTTTTCAGAAGCCCATGATGATTTCTTCTGTTAAGAGTTATTTTCTGCCAGGTGCGGTGGTACAGGCCTATAATCCCAGCAGCTCAGGAGGCTGAGGCAGGAGGATTTCGAGTTCAAAGCCACCCTCAGCAAAAGTGAGGTGCTAAGTAACTCAGTGAGACCCTGCCTTTAAATAAAATACAAAACAGGGCTGGGGATATGGCTCAGTGGTCCAGTGCCCCTGAGTTCAACCCCTAGTACCACCCCCCAGAATCCCCCAAAAAAGAGGGCTTCCAGTCTCATCAGGGCAGTTAGAGAAGTTCATCGTTGCCCTTTCAACCACACCCTATCACTGGTAGTGGGATTTTTAGTATGGACATTAGAACATGTGCCATTATATTCTGCCAGGGGTATTTGCATATTGTGTGAATATATGTGGATAGTCTATAATAGGAAAATAAAATTATATCAATTAGTTTTTCTTCTGTTTATGATACATTTCCTCATATTAGTAGTTTGTGCAGACAGACTTTGGCCCTAGTATGTTCATGCCTTAAATACATTTGGACACCAAAAGTTTCACATTTCATACTCAAGAGTAATAGACTCTGCTTAAGCAAATGACTGACTTTGAGAAGAAAATCATGTGCAAGAGCCCAATCCCTGATTTTTCCTAGAGTTTTTTCCCTTTTGATGAATACTAGGAAGATATGAAATGAATGGAGAAAAAAGTGAAAAAAAAAGGAAAACTCAAAAGAGTCTCACTTCATATACAGAATTAATTAATTACTTAATGAGAAAGGGTTTGAAGATAGTGCCTCAATTATTAAAGTTCAGATCTTTTGTGTACATCCACTTTTTTTTCAGTGATCTGGGGCAATTGGACCATCACCCAAGCATGTTCCTGTTACTTTTGGTGCTGGAGAGACTGTATCCCTCCCTGATGGATGGCACCTCTTCTGCTCTCAGCATTGTACCTTTTGTTCCCTTCATTATGAGGTAGTATCATCCTAAGTGAAAATACTGGGGGTGGTCATGGGAATTTTGTGAGGATATTTTAGTTTGTTTTTATTTCAGAAATTATTATATAATAAGAGATGTTAATTAATTAGTTTATGTTTTTCCTTGGGAGGGATCTTGTATATACAGGAGCAGGAGGCTTATTGCCCCTGTCCCAGACCACCCTCCAGTGTTTTAGTGGAAGGTTCTTCTCTCATGGGTGCACCCACTGTGTAAGTAGTGTTTTCCTTGGAGACCTGCCTGCTAATGGGTGTGTGGTACTGATACAAGGTACTCTTTTGAAAAACATAGCCTGGGTATTTGCATTATCCCTGTGTTGAGCTCACCCAGCATGGTGCGGACTTGCTCCTGGCATATAGCCCCTGTTGAGCAGTTCAAGAGGACATCAGGACACCTGGTTCTTCACTTGGAGGAATGTGCTAGGGCATGCAGGGGTGGCTTGTTGATGGCAATGCCATGTAGTACAAGTTCCCACTCATCTCCTTCAAGCTTGGAGTGCCTAAAAAATGAAACATGAACATAGAATATGCATGGAATTCAGAAACAGGCTTTCCTGCTTCGGGAGCCCATGGCCCCAGTTTTCATTTTGGATTAAACACCACAATAAGCAGGCCTTCAAAAAGTATTCACATTTTCTTGAGAAACACTCTGGAAGCCTATAGTACTGGTTAACTTTTACCTTTATGCTTTCTTCTTGACAAAACGGCAACTTCATTTTATTGTATCCACTGAAAATTGAAATGGACTTGGAGCAGAAGGATAAGAATACCAAACTCAAGAGAGTGTGTTTATTATTTATGTGGTGCTCTGGGTTCTACTTCTGGTTTCACAGAGCCGACTTATGCAGTTTATTGTGAGAAACCATTAAACATGAGATTCTGATGTGTGCTAGCTGTGGCCATTTGCTTGCAACAAGTCCTGGCTGTGGCTCTGTTATCTTTGATCACAGAGATGACTCACTCAAGCTGGTTTTGTTTCCTGATACACAAAGTTACCAGTCTCCTTCATTCAGCATTTGGTGATTCATTTTAGGAATTTGGGTGGTCAGTTTTACTTTCAGGTTCCCTTTTATGACTATCTGGGGGAAAAAACCCAAGATATAGTTTTAGAAAGTTAATGTAAGGGAGAAACACAGAGAATCCCAGTGTACATTACAAACAAAAATATGCCATGGAGGGCTGGAGATGTGGCTCAAGCGGTAGCGTGCTTGCCTGGCATGTGTGCGGCCCGGGTTCGATCCTCAGCACCACATACCAACAAAGATGTTGTGTCTGCCGAGAACTAAAAAATAAATATTAAAAATTCTCTCTCTCTCTCTCTCCCCCTCTCTCATTCTCTCTTAAAAAAAATATGCCATGGAACTTGGTCATCAGTCTGTGTTGAAAACATTGTTTGCAGGAGTTTTTTTTGTTTTTTTTTTTTTTTCTTTTTTCTATCAGACTATGATGTGTTGGATCCTGGAAGCCACAAATTACTGCATTAAAAATATCTTTCTAAACTTATTTGTTTACATATAATCAGAATGCACATACTACTTATTATCTTAAAAGCAAATATTATATACAACAAAATTGCATTAATATAGAAAATTTAAATACTACTTTGGAGCTACTGTACTTAGTGTGTTTTTTAAAAAAACAAAAACTAAAAAGACACAAAGTAAGAAGTTTTTAATCATATTGTCCTGATGAAAATGTTGTAGTCAATAGTTGCTTTCTGCCTGAATACAGATTTATAGTGCACCACCAGAGGAGAAGCTCTGCAGTGGATTCCTTAGTTGGTCAGTAGGCTGGGATTCATTGAGGGTACGTGTGTCATAAAGCAATGTTTCTCAAATTTTAAGTTATAAAGATACCACTTGGGAATCTCATGAATTCTGATTCAGTAGATTCTGGGATGGGCCTGAAAATCTGCCTTTCAAACAGACTTCCAGGTAATATGATCCTGCTGGTCTAAGGACCACACTTTGAGTAGCGGGATTACATTTGGGATATTAAACATCATCAGTGTCATGTACACAGAGACATTTAATAAACTAGACAGGAGTAGGGTCACACTTGGATGTACTTGGTTAGGCTATTTAAGGAGTTTTATAAAAGTAGATTTTGACTCAGGAGTGTAGAATAAGCAAAGATGTATTCTGAGCAGAGAGGTCATTAGAAAAAAGCCTGCTTTTTTTTTTTTTTTTTTTTGTTTACCATGACTTCTAGAGGAGGAGTTTTCACTCCTATTTTTCCCATTGAGGAAATTGAGGTTCAGAGAGTGAGCCAGTTGCAGAGTTGAAATTTGAACTCAAGAGTGCAGGGCTTTTCAGGAGTATTATATGTACTCTTTCTATTACACCAAAATAACCAGCTCCCTTTTGAGTTGCCATGCACTTAAGCCACATTGAATGTGCCTGTGAGGCTTGAATGTTATGCAATGAAGAGAGAGTGAAGACTATGTCTCCAGTCACTGCATCTGAATACAGGTTGTTTTCAGGGTGTATCCATTGGTGGGATTGCGCATCATTTTGCTTTTCCAGTACTAAAGGTTAGTTGATTGGGTTTATCAGCCATATGTAATCAGACACACATCTGTGGGATGGTGGTCCATGGCCAAATACACTCTTGTCCCTTGAACATCTACTGTGGTAAATGGAAGGAGCCTAGATTAAAATTAGAATATCCAGTTCTGAGTAGCATCAATTTGCTATAGCAACAACCTATGCTACCCCAAAATGTTCACTGGGGAGATGAACTATAAGTGGATCTTTAAAAAATAGCAAATTTGATAAAACTGCACACATTTGATTTAATGACCTCAGAGAACATTACTCATTAAGAATGTAAAAGATTGATTATGAATCCTATTATTCCAAAGCAATGTTTGTGGTTCTGATGAAGACTGAGCAGTTTTGATTTGGGGTAGCTGTTGAAAATATGGATGTACACATGGGAAATAGGTGGTATTTTATCTTGATAGCATCCTTAATGGGAACATAAGTACTTAGAAGAGCTCTCATTAGACCCAAGGATACTCTGAATCTAGCTAAAGAGAAAATTTTCAGGTAGTGGGAGTTGCACAGTTGCTTTGACCATACTAAAGTGAATCCTACAATGCAAAGACGATTAAAAGCCTAACAACAGCTTTTATTTCCCTTGATTTATGTATGCTTACCTGCTATTTCTATCCTCTCTGCATTGCTAAGTACCATTTGTATTTTTAGTCCTTTGTTCCACATTTAAGAATATATCCAAGCTTAAGGTTTTTGTTGTTGTTGACTGAAATCTTAGAAATCTCTGGTTTGGATTTTCTAGTTGCGTGTATGTGCTTGCGTGCACACAGTTATAATTGTTGCAACATCTTAGGACAGAAATAATAATATTAATCCCAACATCTTGTTTACAAATTTTCTTTAATCCAGTGTATTTTATGTGCCTGATGTTTTGCTGGATCCAGGTCCGCAGTCCTTTAATATATTGATATGATAACTCCGATTTAGGACTATTCACCCTTCAGTTGAAATACCACAGAGCATAGTAATTCATGTTTTCAAAGGAAATGTGTCTGGCTTTGTGACACGCTCACTAGTGCCCACTGTCTGGGGCTTTCTAGACACTAGAAGTCTTTTCAGAGACTAAAATGTCTCCTGACATGCATCTTTGAATTCCTTTTCACAGGCAAGTTTCAAGTTTCCCTTGAAGAACTGTAAGAAACCACATATGCCCCAAACCTAGGATCCTGGAGTCTTGAACAGAGCAAAGACCCAGGACTCAAAAGACTGGGTTCTGTCCAGGTTCTGCCATTTACTAGTTGTGACACTTGGACAAAGCTCTTTATTCTCTGCAACAGCCTGGTGATCTGTTTGAGGGAGCTGGGGCAGTTGGGAAAGTGGCTCTGTTGCTGAAAACTGAAATTGGAGCATCTGATTAATATCTGTGGAGAAACTCTGTCGTTGCCTTTCATTTGCTTTTGTGGTTGCTTTTAAAAGGTCTTCCCTCCCACCCTCAGCACTACACCTTTGGGCTTATTTTCATTACAAATGACTTTCAGCACCTCTTTTTCCCAATCCATTTTAGTCATTGTTCTCTTAAAGAAGTTTTCAGTGAAATCTACTCTTTTTCTGACAAACACTAAAGTACAAATAGCAATACAGTCTTAAACACATGGTATAGGAATTACCTATAGGGACCTATGTAGTAGAAACTTGTTTAGATGAAATATGAAAATCTAGCTGACAAAGAATGGAAAAATACATGTTTTATGTATTTTTAAAATATTTCATGGAAACTTCCTCTCTTATAAGAGAGGAAGGTGGGAATATAAAAATTGAGAGAAAGGATGGGAGAGGAGGGGAGGTGTAGTGGGGATAGGAAGGGCAGCAGAATAGAATAGACATTATGATTGATGTATGTACATTCCATGTATGTATTATGTGTCAAATTACATTCTGCTGTCATGTATGACTAAAAAAAAATAAAAATGAATCGTATGGTTAAAAAAAATCCTCTGCAAGATTACAACCCTCCCCCCCCAAAAAAATAAAATAGTTGATTTTTTTTTAAGATTGTGTCATTGGGAAGTAATATTGACTCTTGTTTTGTTTTCTTTGAAAGTTATATAATTCAGGTATTACCACTTTAGTCCTTACCCAGGCTATGAAGTGAAACAGTTCATTTTCCACGGTAGTGTGTTGGGGCTTTTGCAGGAGGCAGTAGCTGACTTCTTCTTCTATTTGTGATTGTAACACTGGAAACTCTCCTTCAAGATTGCACATCACATTTCTACCGGCCATATTCCCAGCATCCTTGTAGATAAATAAAGGACAAGATTTTTTTTTTTTTTTACAGAGAAATAAAGAAGCAGAGTGGCTACAGCACTGCTGAGCTGGAAGTCAGAAAAGTCCTCATTTTCTGTCCATCTCAGCTCCGGATCACCTCCCCTCCTCTATAGCCTTTGTCATTAAACCTCTTTTCTTGCCATTCATCACAACTGTAATGTGCTATCATGCTCAGTCTCCCCAAGTAAATCTTAATCTCTTTGCACACAGAAATAGTTGTGGGGTTTCTGTGTTTTTTTGTGGGTTGTGGTACTTTTCTATAATTTGTTCAGGTTTGGATGCAGAGCTAGACAGAGTCACGTAAAAATGAATCAAATTTTGAAATTGTGACTTTTTGTCTGAGCAGTTGTGTATCTCTGAAGTACACAAGGGATTCCTAGTCCTACTATATTAGAGCCACATTTTGTATCTCACTGGTTACTAGTTATGTAGAAAAGAGGCCCTGATAAGTTTCATATTTTACCTAGCTTTTGAGGAGTATTATGTTCTAATATAAGCTCTGACATTTTGTTTATATTGTGACTTCCCCTCTTTGACCCTGTTTCCTTTTCTGTCAAATTAAGATATTGGCCTTGTTGTTACCTAGGTCTTCTCTGGCCTCATGAGCCTGTGACCTCAGACCTTCCTGGACTGTAAACTTCTCTCCCCTGATTGCTTTTTAGGGACTCCTGTGGAAGCCCATCTTTCTGTCCCCTGCTGCATGTTTAAGAGCCATATGAGAGAAGCCTGGATTGATAAGAGTAGGAGAGGGGGTATTTTTTCTGTTTAAAATCATAGAATTATAAGTAAGCCAAAACAGGTGGGAAAATCCTCTCAGATTAATGCAGCTTGAATGGAAGACTCATGCAGGAGAGCCCTGTGTGCTTCAGGCTATAGATCAGTGTGATGGGAATAAATAATTCTGCTTATGAAATAGTGCTCCTAAGTTTGCTTATTAAGAAAAATTTTAGAGAGAGGAAGGAGTTGGTAGTATAATGGAGAGAGAGGGCACTTCCTTAAATATATTTCTTCAATATTCAGTTGATAAATGTGTATATGTAATTTACGTAGGGCAACAATGTATCCTTTCAATACATGTATACATGTATACAGAGTTAATAATCAGATCAGGGTAAGTGGCGTATCCACCACCTTATGTTTCTTTGTGTTGGTAACATTTAAAATCTGAGAACAGACTTTTTCATCCTGCTTTGGCATGTCTCTGCTAATAAACTAGAAACTCCTGAGGCTAGAAAAGAGACATTGTGGCCTATGAGTGAGACCACATACCTGTACCCAGATAAATGATGTGCAAGTGAGCCCAGAATCATGTCAGTAATTTGAGGAAAGTGTAGGATGGGAATGTTATGCCTGGGGCCTACAGAAGGATTTTTCAATAGAAAGGAAAATATTTTATTAATGACCAAACCAGTTGTGTTGATATCAGACTGGATCATTAAATGTATCACTTGCTGAGAACTAGTAAGGATTCCCAAAGAGTAAGTCATGCCTGAGTCACCTCATTGTTAATGGGATTACTAGGATGGTGGATATAGATAGTGCAGCTTTATTTAATATTTGATTTACTTAAATGAAAACAGACTAGATTGCATGTTTATCAAATTTGTGTGTGAAGTAAACATTACAGGCAAGGGAATAGAAAATCAAAATAGTTTTCAAGCATAGGCATGACAAACACAATTTCAGCCTTGTGGCCGTTACCTCTGTGTGGCTATTACTTCTGTGTGGCTGGAAGGGAAGGGTTCAGTTGAAAGCCATATACTCTAGTTTCCATTTAATTTGTGATGTGTTGTTTTTGTTTGATTGTTTATATGTCTGATATAGTCCATAATTGAAAAGTAATATTCAAAATAGCCTTAGATTGATGGGCTGAGACTATCAAGATAACATTTAATAGAGATATGTATCATATTCTGATTTTTTCAATTAAAAAATCATACACATGCAAAATGAGGGATATCTGGCTTCATGGAAGTTTTTATGAAAAACAACAAAAAAGTCTTGTGGAATGGGATTTCCTTGTGACCTGTGACAATTGTAGTGTGACAATTGCCACTTTTTGATAGCAGAGGCAATAATCCCCCTGAACTCCATTGCTTAAACTAAACCCCACATTATTCTGTTTATTATTCTGCTCTGGGATCCCCATTTTAGAAGGGTCATTGATAAACTAATATTTATCCAGGCGAGGTGACCAACATAAGGAGGAAGCTAAACATCTGGAAATCATTAGAATGGAGAAGACTTAGAGGCAACGTGGTGATTGTCTTTACATACTTGATTGTCTTTACATACTTGAGGGCAGAAGGCACACAATTTCTTTCTTTCTTTTTTTTTTTCCTTCTCGATAAAATAGTTGGAGATTTCAGCTTTTAATATAAAAAAGAGTTCTGTGAAAGTCAGCCTTCTCCATCAAGGACATAAAAATTTTCCTAATGCTGAGCTGTCCATAGTGTTTGAGGAAAACTGATCATACGTTGAGAATATTTTCTGAAGAGTTTCTGCAGTGTGTCTGTATTTGGGTTAGATGACTATCCAAGGCATCTATTTGGGATGTCTTATTTCAAAACAGTGGAACCACTCAGAATTTAGTAGATTCTAAATGGGCAGTGAATTACATGTTAGAATCTTCCTTTAATGGAAGCATATTTGATGCATATTTGCAGATTTTTAAATGGATCTTCAGTTTCCCAAAGAAAGGGGTGCAGTTTTTAACATGGCCTGCAAGGTTATGGTGATCTGCTCCTAAATGGTGCCCTCCAGGAATTAATTCACCTAAATTTAGCTTCTAAATAACTTCTATAACTTTGTTCTGAAAACATTTTTTGGCCTATGTGATGTTATGTCTGAAAAGCATTCCTTATTAATTTAATTATCTTTTTTTTGTGTGTGGTTGCTATATTTTTCTCTATTCCAGATATTGGCTTAAGCCACATTTGTTTTCTGAGAAGCATAAGAAACATCTGAGTCTTTGAGAAGTTAGAGATGCTTTTCTGAATTGATTGAAATAGATAACTCTTTGTGGTCCAAACTTACCAGAGGAACTTTTTGAACGGAGATCCCTGCAGAGAGAGTAGCAGAGTCCTCAAGCCTTGCCCATTACAAAAGTAGAAACACCCAAGAATAGGGCTTTCCCAGTACTGTTAATGTAGAATATCCTCTTCCCCCAGCATAGAATTCCCAGACTCCACCCTTCCTGTGGTTACCACTGATTTCCAGGAGGCTTAGGGAAACAGGGTACAGGAAATGAGTCTCTCTACACCATCCTCATTTGCTAAGAGTTGTTGGTGAAAGAAGGAACCTGCTACCTCATCAGTCTGGAAACCCTGACCTCTTGGTTTAAGTAGTGTGACTGTGTGACACCAGGCCAGGCTTTGGGCCAGATGTCAAGGTGAGATGTTCATTTCTGCTCAAGGGGTTTTCAGTTGCTCACTCTTCCTCTTTGCCTATAGACTAAATTGTGCCCACTCTTTTTTTTTTCCACAGACATGTCAATGACCCCAGTGTTAGTTTCTTTGAGGCTGATTGTATCACAGGGACATATATTTGAAATAAAGCCATGAGACTTTGGTGATGGCATTTTAGGACTTAAATAAAGAAGACATAGAAGCAGCATTTGGAAGGTTCTTTCCCAGTGCTGGTGGAATCACTCTGGGCAACTGTCTACTCTGCCTCCTTACTGTGGCTCTGCCTAGTTTTTATTGGGAGAGCTGTGCTTGTGGCCTTCCGAATTCTATGTAGCAGTAGCTGAGGTTCAGCATGTGAAATGAAATCATGTTTTTTGTATTCTATGGCTGTTTGCATAAAAATATACTCTGTTGTCTGACACCAATTTTTTTCCCCTCTCGGTTCCTAAAGAGGGCCCAGCCAATTTCATCTCTGACAGATCTCTTTAAGACCTTTTTCTAAGTATGTCTTTGAGCAAGAGGAATGAGGAGTTCACCTCTTATGGAATGCATTGACAAAGCAAGCTAGAAAAACAAAACTTGTAGGGAAGAGCTTTTCTTAAATGTTATCTGTTACTTTAACAGGCCAATTCAGGTCATGTTAGAACAAGTTATTTGATCTGCAAACAATCTCATTCTTAGGTGAAATTTCTGACAATGATGATAATCTGTGGCCTATTGCTGCCATTCACTCTAAAACTTAGAATCCAATCAGTTGATTGTTGGCTAAACATTTCTTGTGTACTTAGTGGTGTTAGCTCTTGGGCAAAATGCTAAGTAAAGAAAAAGGTCTTCATCCTCAAAAAGAATATCCAGTCTAGCTGGTGAGATAGAACAACAGCCTATAGGCCTGACCATGTATATTAACCACTTCCTTATAGGATATCTATCCTAAGGATAAGGCTTAGTGGGTTCCAGAAAGTCCAGAAAGCTTGCTCAAGTAGCAGAGCAGGGGAAAAAAGGAAATTCAGCTTGCCATCTCGAGGACTTTTAGAAGTCACTCATGGTGATTTCATGTGAGAACAAAGTCAGGCCATGCACTCTGCAGACAGTGGGGCCCAACAAGGGGGAGATTGTGATAGAGCTTTATGATTCATAACTTGGAAGTCATCATAAAGAGCTTTGCTTCCACTTGAACCATGGGTGACCCAAGAAATTCACAAAAATAAATGGCTTATTGTTTAACAGGAGAAACCATTGATATGGAATAAGAACAGTATTTGCCCCAAAGATGGCATTTTACTCTTGTGGGAATACTGAATAGTAATGGGGGAAAGTTTAAATTTAGTAATATTAAAATTTTTAAATGCTTTAGCAATATTTTTCCAAAAGGAACTGTCATTTTCTTGGCCATAAATATTTTTTCAAAAATAGTAGACAAGGTGCTCAGCAGGCATTTTAAATTCTAACTTAAGGATTTCACAGTACCAAGTTCCAAATGCTGACAATATGCAGTTTTTTTATCCTATGTAGTAGGGATCATTTTAAGTCCAGAAGTATATATGTATATTTTTCTTTTCAAACAGATATGAATTAGGGAATAAATAGGCAAAGATTAATTATAGTAGGCTTCAAATGAAGACATGGAAAAATAACATTATAGTATGTTTTGGTTATCTTTCCCTGACTGGCATAGTTTTTTTCTACTCTGCTTCTGAGTCTTGACCCTTGCTAGACTATAGTACACCCTCCTGCCCAACCTCATTCTCAGGGGACAAGTTCAAAACCCCCACTGGTGCCTGAAACTATAAAGTACCAGATCCTACGTGTACTATGTTTGTTACTATAATACCACACACTATAGCTGTAACTTGAATTGTGGCAGAAAAACTAGCATGAATTTCTTTTTTCTCTCTTTACAGTTTCACAGGGACTACTTCATTTGTTCTTATCATAAATCTTACCACCAACCTGATTATTCTCTTTCCTTATTAAGTTGAGAACTTCTACTTTTTAGGAATCATCTTATCTTGGGCATATCTGAATTTCAAGCATCACTGTTGTTATGACTTGAACACAAGCACTCATTACTGCCATGGTCAGTCTGATAAGTGAGGTGGCTGGCTGTTCACAGGTGGGTAGCATCTATATTGTGGATATGCTGCACAAAGGGCTGACTCACGTCTCTGGTGGAACAGAGCAGGGTCGAATGAGATTTATTCATGCTATTCAAAATGGTACACAAACTAAAACGTATCAATTGTTTATTCCTGGAATTTTCCATGTGGTATTTTTGGGCCATGGGTAACTGAAATTGCAGAAAGCAAAACCTCAGCTAAGCAGGGACTCCTTCATTTATAATCTAGTTAAAACAAGCTTCATTAGTCACATTGGCTGGACTAGATGCATTGTGACCTGCATGCTTTTGCTTGTTCCTCCTTAGCTTATTTTTCTCACTCACCTGGAACATTGAGACATTCCGCTGCTTGTCTCTCTCCAAGCCAGTTACAGACATCCTCTTTTTTATAGTATATGTTCTCTTTTTTATGTTTATGATCAAGAAGTTTATTTATTGGCATTGGAGAATGTTTGCACTATTGCATGACTACATGAATTGAAAATATGTAAAATATATATGAAATTGGATGGGCCCCTCTCATGAAAGAGAGAAAAGAGTAAATGGTCATAGGTCAGCATTAATAAGCATTTGTTTCACCATGTGTTCTCATATTACTTGAATTTGTGACAATTCTTCATCACCATTAAATATATTTACTGAGGGCCTGTTCTGTGCCCTTGTCTAACATCCTGGGTCTCATCTCTTGTTTGAAAGAGAAGAGAGGTCTGCAGTCCATCTTCTGTGGTCAGATGTTAGAAAAAGTTCTGTGTTCATAGGCTCCTACTTCCTCCCCTCCTAATCATTCCTCAGACTACTGCAGCCAACTCCTTCTACCACTGCGCTGAAACTGTATCTAGAAAGATGAAATTGTAGTGACCTCCTAGTTAAAAAAGCCATTGGATGCTTTGCAGTCATCTTTTTTGGTTTGTATCTGGAGTTGACACTATTGCAAACTTCCTTTCATATGATACTCTTTCCTCAGTGACCTTCTCTGGCCACTTCTTTCTGCTTCCTCCTGTTGCCTTTCAGACATTGATGCACCTCTTTGTCCTGCCCTCAGCCCACTTCGTTTTCGATCTTATGCACTCTGGAGTTGCCACACACCTACACTGATAAGTCAATTCTAGATCTGGAACTCATAGAATCAAATGAAGCTTGCCCACCCCCCCTGCCCCCCCCAACTGGGAATTAAACCAGGGGTACTCTACCACTGAACCACATCCCCAGCCCTTTTATTTTATTTATTTATTTTTTTGAGACAGGATCTCACTGAGTTGCTTAGGATCTTACAAAGTTGCTGAGGCTGGCCTCAAACTTGAAATCCTATTACCTCAGTCTCCCAAATCACTGGGGTTATAGTGATGTACCACCTATTGGACAGCTTCTTCTGCCTGTGCCACAGGCACCCATAAGTTAGCAGTTTCAGTTACCTTGGCACACTGAGGGCTGAACATCCAGTCCTCTCCTCGTCACATGTAATGCCTGACATCACACTCCATCCACCTGGCAGAAGTTCCCTTCTCCAAAGAAAATGATGGAATCTGGACTCACAGAGGCTTCTCCACCGTAACTGACTGCTCATGCTTGCTTGGTTTTCTTTTCTTTTATTCTCTTCCTTCTCTTCCTCCTCCTTCTTCTTTCTCTTCATTTTTTTTGTCCCTCTAGTGCTGGGAATGGAACCCAGACCTGATGCCTGCTAGGCACTGTACCTCTCAGGGGCACTCCACCACTGAGCTACACGCCCAGCCCTCCTGCCTACTCAATAACAAAGGAACATTTGTCTTTAAAAATATATATATCACTTTCTTCCCAAAGCCCTTTAGGGAGTGTGAAATGATTTTTTTTTTCTTATATTGATTATCATCAGTTTGAGGTAGCAAGTGGCAGGCATTGGTAACTTTCTTTGGAGATAAAAAAAAAAAGATGACACTCCAGAGTCCAGAAGGAATAAATCTAATGTGTCCACAGTGAAAAAAATGACTGTGGAAGGAGTCAGGGACTATGAGTCACTCACTCAACAGATATTTATTGGGAACATCAAAGTGTCAGGCACTAGAAAAATGCAGTGTTGAGTCAGACCCAGGGTTCTGTCATGATGTGCTGTGACACTTCTTGTCCCTATCTTTTGTACTCTGATTTTTTTCATCCTAATTAGTGATTAATGAAAACAATTAGCAAATGTTTACCATGGGCCAGGCACTGTTTTAGAACCTTACACATACTAACTCATTTAATCATCACAAAAGTCACTGTGAGCTTATTATCATTGTTATTATTACTGAGGGAGGGCAAAGGCTGGGCAGAAGAAAATTTAGAAATATGCCCTACCTCAGTCTGCTGGTAAGTGATAAGGCATGGATTTGAATCCAGGTGATCTGACTCCAGAACCCATCTGCCACTGTCTTGGCTATCCTAACTCCTCACCCCATAGCAAGTCCTTCCACTAGCTATCCATGATGCTCTGTGATGTAAGACAAGCTAGTTCTCCACGTGCCAGAGTTAACCTGTGGTTTTGAATAACAAATATTTAGACTTTTCTTTCTTGAAACACTTGCCCCCTTGGGCATTGCATTGGCAGTGGTCTCTTTTTCTAATCTGAAATCCACAGAAAAAAAAGAAAAAGTTGCAGTTAGGTCCAAGTGGTTTTGACAGGTTGCTAAATAAAACTGGCTTAACTGAAGTTCTGAGAATTTCTTACAAAAGAAAATTTCCTTAGTATAGGAAATCATGGGTCATTGCAGTTATAAGTGTCTTAGTAAATAGAAAATGTGGCTTGAGGCTAAGAAGCATAAAATCTTAATGAGATTATTTGTGGGTTGCTATTTATGCATATCTTTTAAACCATTAAAAAATGTTTCCTGTCTTCAGTGTGTCATGTTAAGTTTCCACTGTTGAAATCTTACATAATTTTTGAGAATCTCCAGAGTTGCTAAAAGGAAAGAAAAAAGCAATAGTAACAAAAATTTATGTAGAATTTGAAATTTACAAAGTACTTTCACATACAGTAACCTTTCTGATCATCCCTGTTTTTATTCTCTTAGAAAATAGAATCACAAGGCTTTCAATGAAAATTTATAAAATTACCTATGTTTTCTTATATGGTAATTCTGAACTGATTTGGAAAAACTCAAATCTGAATCAGTGATGTGTTTAAATTACTAATGTTACTCCAAATTGCAGGTAGTAACTTTGGGGAACTTCTCTGACAGATACATAACAGGAGCATTTGGCTGATCGTAAGGTCTATGAAGTGGTTAAAACCTCCTTTGGTTCCTTAGTTTTGAGTTTTCCTTGTGCTTAGTCCCACTTCCCTCCTTCACCAACTTGAGGTGAGGGCACACTGAGGGCGAGGTAGGCTCCTCTGAGGCTTTTGGCAGCAGGGAGAACACTTGGCTAGGCCATTTGTGCCCCGACTACCAGCTACAAGAAATCAAAGATTTCTCTCAGCTGTAGATGAAAACTCTTAGACACATAGGAAAATTTTATATTTCTATATAAATATCATATGTGTGTGTGTGTGTGTGTGTGTATGTATATATATAGTTGTAGATGGAAACAATGCTTTTGTTTTTATGTGGTGCTGAGGATCAAACCCAGGGCCTCACACTAGGCAAGCACTCTACTACTGAGCCACTACCCCAGCCCCCATAGGGAAACTTTAGTTCAGCCTTAGAAAGAAAATTAGGCATGACCCCAGTAGTGAGATTTTTCTGCTCAGTATATAAAGTGAGAGCATTAATAAAGTATATATTTGTATGAAAGGTGCTGCTCTACAAATAAATCTGCTCTTTTTTGATTATTAGAACTGTACAGGAAGAAGTCATCTGTTTTGGCATAAACTATGGAAATATATCTAGGTAGCCAAGGAAAAACTGAAGTGTTACTGAAGGATGTGTCACACAGAAAAGAAATAATTTTCAAAGCAGTGGCTGGAAACTTTTCAAACATGAATCTAGGGAGTCCCTTGAGCTGTCTGTGTGGGTGATGGGTGAGTAGTATTGGTTTGGTTCTTGCCGGGCTACTTATTTATTTATTTTCCCACAAAGATTCCTTCTTTCCTGTGAAATGAGAGTTGAAGGTGCAGCTCCATTTCGGTGAAGTAGAATTCATTTATACTTACTATAACTTGTATAAATCTAGTGAAGAGAAACAGGTTTTCTTGCTAAGCTTCAGTATTATATAATTAATATAATACAATTATTTTCTTTAACCTTTTTTTAAAAACTACATGATTTAAGATATTTAAGAATTTAATTCATAAGAGATTGAAACTGGACATAGGAGAAAGACTAGAGAAGGATCAGCATTCTGCTACCTGGTTGAACACATCTCTAAAGTGGCAGCCTTAGAATACCATGTCCTGGTAGAACTCCCTATTGAAAGCCAGCCAGCAGAGCCACTTCTTTATGCCCTACTCCTTACCTGAAGCACTGTGAATTGTCACCAGGGCCCTGAGTATGAACATAGGTTACTCCACAGGATTGCTACTCAGCCTGACAGAAGGGAACTAGTGTCACTGGGCAATCCACACTCTGATTTAGAAAACCCAGGCTGTGGGTTTGGCATTGGCCAGATACCCTGGCTCAACCTTGAATAAATATTCCTGAGGCCTAAATAGGATAGGGAATTCAAAGCCCTATTTTTCCCAAGTTCTTCCATAACCAATCCATGGCTGCTTGTTGTGAGATTTAAGTGGAGAGGCCAGGTTTTGGAGGGGAAACAAGGCGTCATTCTTTACTATAAATTAATTCTCCCATACAGTTCCCTTTTCTCTTAGAAGTGAAACCATTAGAGGGGCCAGATCAAACCCACTCTAGTCATTGACCAGGGCCAGCTTTATCACACACCCTGCCCAATGTAGTAACAACCTGTGTGAAATGACTTGAGAAATCTTAGGCAGTGCCCTCTCCCCACCCAGATATCTCAAATGCAGCCTTCATCTTAAGCCAGGTCTTAAAGACTCAGGTAGACTTTTATTCTTTTAGTATTTGGATTTCATCCCTTCTAAGAAAATGGACATCACAGTGGGAGGTAAATGACTTTTATGTTATTATAGTCACTTATGCCATGATATAAATTAGTTTAAGTTTCTTTGGTTTTGAAAGAAAGATAATTAGATGACAATGGGGAGAAGGTGCAGAATTGGAACAAAGGCAGGAAGCACAGTCATCACTCTTGTGGCCTGGCTGAGGACTCTGTGACTTCTTTCCCATTAGAACTTGCTTCTATGCTTTCAGGGAAACAGGGCATCCTATTTTCCATTTACTTCTCCCTTCTGTCAAACAAAGACTTGGAGGTCTTTTTACGGCTTTGACTCTTCCTTACCCCTTCTAGATGTAGTTCCATTTCCTTTCCAAGATGAAAGCATGTCTTTGTCCCCTCCCAGAATAGTTCCAGGCAGCAGAACATAGTGAATCCTTCCAGATAAAGAGGATGCTGATAAAATGCCAGATTGTTATCAGAGAAGCAAAGTGAGGGGAGTCAAGTCCCTACCATTAATTACCTCATTACAGCTTTGTTTATATCCTGTTCATTTGGGGCATGTTTTTCTTGGACAGTTTCTTATCTGTGTTCTGAACTGCAGTCTGAAGTTTGCAAAACTCCCAAAGGTCAGGAAATAGTGGGTTCCTTCTTTGCTTAATGGCAAGGAAGAGAAGATCAAAGTTTCTATCTTCATCTGGAAGGAAATAGACAAATGCTTGGTTTGGGCAGCCTATTCCTCTCCTCAGTAGACAACTATACTGTGCTGATTGAGCTCTGGCTCTAAATATTGAGGAAGTTACCTGGAAATAGAATGGCATTTATCTCTGTGAAGCCATGAGCATCAAGCAGTGATTGTATATCCAGACATTGAGGCTGGAGTCCAGTTGAATCTAAAGTAATACTACTTGGTAGTTTTAGTAAATATACTTGATGCCACTGAACTGTATTCCTAAAAATGGCTAAAATGGTTGACAAAGTTATGTTTCTTTACTAAACAAGTTCATATCTGACCTCATGTTGTTTTATTCGGTTTGGTCTGCAGCGCAACCCATCTTAGCTAACAAGACTATGGACATAATTCAACCCACCCTCTCAGCTCACTGGTGATGTGGGCTTCTGAAGACCAGAACATTGTGTTTTTCATAAGACAAAATCCTACAAGCATGTTATCTGGTAATATACCTGCAGTACGAATTTGAAGAATAAAAGAAAGAAAAAGCGAATAAGAGAATATACCTCATTCTAAATCATGAAACTTAGTTCTTATTAACTCCAAAAGCCCTCGCTCAGAGCTCCAATGTAAAGTGTCTTGTTTTTACCTTGTGTGCATGTCTCCTGGTTCATCGCTGTCATCACTTGAAGTTAGCTGATAAAGTCAATTTGATTTTTGCAGGCGCTTGCTCATATTTAATTTAGTATTTCCTTAGAAGAGGCTAGAAAAATGAGGGACTTAAGGAAAAGTTAAGGTAAATCTTGAAATATATAAAAGCTCACTTTGAGTGAAAACTAATTAAAAACTAGCCCTGGCCTTTTCATAGGCAAGAAAAAATTGGAATGGCGACAGGGGATGTATTCTTTAGGAAATAAAAACTTTGCCAGAAATAGCATGGGTGGTTAAAGGAGTCTGGTGTGAAAGTTGCATCATTTAAAAAATAATATATCTTTACTTTCTTCTTGACTAATGGTTTTGTCAGAATAACTGTTTAGATAATAAATGAAGTACTTTGAAGTGCATAGGGGAATGAACATTTCTGTGCCTTGTACTAACTGGTGATACAGATTATAAACTAAATGATGCCAAACTTCATCAGTTCATCCCAGATCTGCACACTAGCAAGCTTAGTCAAAGCCGTAGAAATCTACTGAGGAAATCATGAAAATGAATGGAATTGATCCAGAATGTTTTAATTTTCTTCCGAAATGTTATATTTATTAGACCTCAACACCCAAAAGTTAAAACAGTATTGAATTTCACACATAGCACTTTATTTGTAATCTTAGGTTAAAGGTTATGGCTTTGGCATGACTGAAGAATAATGACTCATACATTTTACACTGACTTTATTTTATTTCTGATAGGCATAAAGGAGAGCTAGGGAGTAAGATGATAGTGCATTAAGGCTGAATTTATTAGTTGATTGGACACAAATGGAAATACAGAATGTCACTTAATGATTTTTTTGTTTCTGTTGATATTTGTATTTATACTTTGGGTGAAGACTGTGAAATGCTAACTTATACTTAAAATGCAATATAAAATATCTCTTGACTATTAAAATTAGGAGTGAGAATTAACAGTGATTTTTTTTCTAATAAATGTCTCAAACTATACATAGCTAAAATCTTATCATGTGGACATTTTGGAGAATGTGACCAGTACTCTGCATTTAAATGTGCCCCATCTTAAAATGTAGTCATCATGAAATTAATACATTAAGGCATGGTCACAATCCAGGAAAAGACTTGAAGGTAATATGAGTCTCCCCATAATCAGTAACCTAATTAAATGCTAGATAGCTTCAGCTTTACAATAATGTACCATGCTTCTGAACAAAGATAACACCACCACTGAAACTGTATACTTGTAACACTAGTACATTTTTAATTAGTGGCAGGGTACGTGTGTGTGCTCATTTTTGTTTCATCTTTGGACTTTGCACAGCTGTTTCCATTGTGCATTCATTTGGACTATATCCAGTGAGGACAGTCACTGATTTGGCTTGGTTTTTTCAGAATTTGGAATGATTCAAACTGGTTTGAATCAAAGTTACCTTTTTGCTATGGAAAAGGCAACTTTGGGGGGTATTTAATATATAAAACTGGTTTAATCTACTCAAGAAGAAGAGAAAATCTGTTTTACCTTAATAGCTCACATAGAAAATTGTACCACCAAATGCAGATGAGTTTATTGAAGACGGTCCATCAGATTTGGCATCTCTTGGTTGAATAATTTGAGTTGTATGTACACTTAAAAGTAATACAGCTGAATTTCTTTTAATATATATTATTGCTCAATTCTTTGATGGTAAAAATGCCTTAGAATTGGAGTGCATCAGTTTCAATATTAGTGTAGGCTTTTTTTCTTTCTTTCTTTCTTTAGTTGTACATAATACCTTTATTTTATTTATTTATTTTTGTGTGGTGCTAAGGATCGAAACCAGGGCCTCACATGTACTAGGCGGGCGCTCTACCGCTAAGCCACAACCCCAGCTCCTAGTGTAGGCTTTTGAGTTAGAGGCACCTGACTTTGAATCCAGCTTGTTCACTCACTTCCTTTATGAGCTTGGGCAAGTTACTTAATCTCTCTGAGATTGTCTAGAAGAGAGCATGTGGAAGTTTCAGAACATTGTCCTAAAAACATTTTTGGTTTTTAGTTCTTATGTGATTATTAGGACTTAAGTATTTATTGATTTGATTTTTTAAGAGAGCACAAGGAAAAGTTAATTCTGGTTGGAAAAGTTTAAAAGAAATAACTGGAGTTGTTTAATCTGAGGGAGAGAAGACAGGATGTTCCAGAGATAGGGCTAGAGGAAGAGAAGAGAAAAGAAGACAGGATTATACCTCAACTTTTCTAGTGGATATGATAGGATTTTCTTTAAGAACAGTTTCAGTGAGGCCTGACATAAACTGCACATGTTTAAAATGTATAGTTTGATAAGTTTATATACAATCTAAAACCATCACCATCGTCAAGATAGTGAACATATCCTTCACCCTTTGTAGTCCTTACACAGCCACTCCATTGCTGGCATTGGCTGTTCCGGGTTCTGTCACTCTAAGTTAATTTGCACTTCTTTGTATTTCATGTAAATTAAATCATACAGTACGCGTTCTATTTTGTCTGACTTTTTCACTCAGCCTAATTATTTTGAGATTCAGCCATTTGTTACACATACCCATGATTTTTTTTCCTTTTTATCATCAAATAGAATTCCATCATATTGATCTACCATATATTTATTTATGTAGGCAACTGTTTATTTATGTACTCAACCATTTTAGACATTTATCTTGTATCCAATTTGGGACCATTATAAATGAGTTGCTATGAAGATTTCATGTACAAGTCATATTCTAGACGTGCTTTCATTTCTCTAGAGTAAACATACAGAAGTGGAATACCCATTCAACTATATGGTTGGTGTATGTTTAACTTTAAGAAATTGAACAATTTGTTTTCCAAGGTGATTGTATTATTTTACATTCCCACCAACAGAGTATGAGAGTTCCAGTTGTTACATGTCCTAGCCAACACTTCGTGTGCTCGATGTTTTTCATTTTAGCCTTTCTAGTGAGTATGTAGTTATGTCTACTTGGGGTATTAATTTGAACTTCCCAAACAACTGGGGATCTTGACCATCTTTTACATGTGTTTATGTGCCATCCATATATCTTCTTTGTTGAAGTGTCTGTTCAGAGCTTTGACCCATTTTTTTTAAAGAGAGAGTGAGAGAGGAGAGAGAGAGAGAGAATTTTTACTATTTATTTTTCAGTTCTCGGTGGACACAACATCTTTGTTGGTATGTGGTGCTGAGGATTGAACCCGGGCCGCACGCATGCCAGGTGAGCATGCTACCGCTTGAGCCACATCCCCAGCCCCTGACCCATTTTTTTTAACTGGGTTGTTTGTTTTGTTATTTCGAGTGTATTCTGGGACCAAATCTTTTAGGCATAGATTCATTTATTTCTCTGGCATGTAGAACCAGAAAAACAAAATTAAATTATAGCAAGAAGGAGTCTACTTACACAGAAGGAAGTACTTTTTGACTGTGGCAGTCTAAACATGGGCATGGGTCAACCAAAGGAGGATGTAAAACTTTCCCTGGACTTATTTTAAAAAGGGCTGGCTGTAGTCTATTTGGGATACTGTAGGCATGCAGAAGTATGACTCAGTTTACCTAACTGAAGTTTTCATTTGAGAGAAGATATCTTCCCTGGGATGGGTCTCTTGCTAACATCTTAGTATCCCTTGCTCTTTTGTGCTATTTTTTCCAGGCAAAAAAAGTGCAATTTCTTGGGATTTTTCAAGACTTTTCCTGTACTTTATGATTTTTAAAAAGTCATTCTTTCTGATTTTAGCTTGAAGTATTGCTACGAAATATGAGGAAGGTCATTCGGGGCATTAATTAACTTCAGCAAAAACAATTGCAATCTCTACAGAGCAATCATATTAAAAGAAATGCTCAAATTTCTCTCATCCAGCAGTAGCACCAATCATTGTTTTTGCTGATGGTATTGGACAGATTAATTCAACTCTCTGTAGAGGTAAAATAATTAACTAGATTCTAGAGAGGAGGTTTTCTGTGATTAAAGGACTTGGGTTGTTGTGGCCCTTGGATGGGAAGAGTCAGGGGTGCTTTAATGACAGGATTTCAGTAGAGCTAATGAAAGATTTTCCTGTATGTAGAAAACACTGGTCATTTATTCTCCAACTCCACAGATTGCCCAAACTGGAGGATGTTGGCTCCAACTATAAGGAGATTGAGTATGGTTAGTGTTAGGCATAAAATTTTTATTATCAGCATCAATATTATTATGAGATTAAGCAATGGAACAAGTCAAGAGAGACCATGAAGATATGTGAGAATAATAATAATAAAAAAAAGATAGCCATCTGCCTGGACTGTTTAAATGCCCATTGATTTATAGGATCTTGTTATTGAAGGAAACTGTAGAGATCACTTCTCCTAAAATAACCTTTTACAGAAGGGAATATGAGAGGACATTATGTAACTTGCCTCTGGCTACATTGTTAGATACTAATATTTTAATTTTAGGATGTTGCAAAAGTAATCTCACTTAAAAGAGACACAAAGGAAACCATGTGTTTCTGCTTCATGAGAAGGTTTCACATGACCAAAATAGTCCCTTAAAGCTGATGACTTATTATTTTTTCCTAAGCCCATGAAGATTCTGACCTATGTTTATCTTTGCTTGTCATTAAAAATATTAAAGATTTTTATTCAGGCATTTTGAACTTCTCTCTAAATAAATATGATACTTCAAGTGACTGAAGGGTAATTTGACCTGAAGTGATCAATGATGATAGAGGACAGCAGGGGACATTGCCAAATCCTTTGTGTAACCTAGCCCAGTATGATATGGGTTCTATATTTTGAAGAAAGATTACAATTTGGTGGATGCCTTTGGCTCAAAGTCCTGTGACTGATTTGCCTTTTAAAAGGTAGTACTTTATAAAGCTGTAAGACTTTGTTTTGTTAAAGACTAATTGGATTGGTAGAAAACATATTTAGGCTGTCAATTCATTGTGAATGGGGTCTGCAAATACGAATTCTAACCATTGGAATTAGTGGGCTAAATTGCTTGTAAAGGATTCCACATCCACAGTCATGACAGAAAGAAATCAGTATAAGGCCTTTTATTTGGTTGTGGTTATGTTTTATTTGGACTCATCATTTTGTACATG